>NC_134204.1:51106709-51415556 GCF_964188355.1 Buteo buteo | reverse complement strand
AATCAAAGAAGATGTTGAGTACCTCGACCTTTTTCGTGTCCTTTGTCACCAGCTCCCCTGCCCCATTCAGCAGCAGGACCATGTTTTCCCTAGTCTTCCTTTTACTGTTTATGTATTTGTAGAAACCTGCCTTCTTTTCCTTCAGATCCCCTGCTCCCTGCAGCAAGTCCAGGTCAGCCTTGACTTTCCTGACCCCACCCCTGCAAGGTGGGACAGCAGCTTTATACTCCTCCTGGGATACCTGCTGCTACTTCCACCTCTTGTACACTTCCTTTTTATGTCCAAGTTCATACAAGAGCTCCTTGCTCATCCATGCAGGCCTCCTGCCACCTTTGCTTGATTTCCTAATTGATGGGATGGACCGTTTTTGAGCTTGGAGAACATGATCCTTAAATATCAACTTCTGAAAGGCTAGTGGGTCCTCAAGAAAAGCTGTGTCCATATGAAAAACCCAATCAGATAAGAAAACTTATAGAGAGAATGTGAAACTAAATTGGGCTTATAAAGGGCATGTTTAAAATTATCCCTCATTATTGCAGTTCACAGTCCAGTCCTCAGCACCAAGCTGGAAAATGTTATTTTTTTGTGCAGTGCTGTAGTGTTTTTTTGATTTTAAAAAGCAAATTCCATGACTTTTTTACTTTTTTAGTATGATCATATGGTAACTTATCCTGAAGTAGCTGTGACATAATCATCTCCTGATTTAAGGCATAGTCATTTAGTACGCACATGCTGATAGTGTCTTTATTAAAAAAAAAAAAAAGTTACCATTGAAGCTAGAATGGGCAGGAAATCCTTATAAGATCACACATTGCTCACATCTCTCTCTCTTGTCGCAACAGCAATAACAGTCTGACATTCCTGTCCCCAAACCATTCTTCTTTGCTCCTTCTGAATATCCACTCTATTCTGTCCCTGTCAGCTAACCCCATTCTTTTCTTTTTTATTCCATCACTTGTATGCTTATTAAAAACTGTTCTGCTTTCAAAGGCACGACTTTTCTTGCCAGAAAAATATTCCTTAAATCTACTGACTGTATAGTGCATAATATATGCACAGACTGAAATACAAGTTTTCTAGTATAAGGTTTTCCCTTAAATATTCCCTTTATGTCCCCAGTGCAGTCCATCTTTCCCCAAACCTGTGTTCCCCACCATTTACTCCATTTCCCTACTATTCCCTCCCAAAAGATTTGAAAGTAAGTATAATAAAGCACAGTGTGCTGAAATATGAGTCTGGATTCCATACAGACGAGATTTATTCCAGGTTCCCCCCAAATGGGGCAAGCAAGATGGCAGGAAAGGTGGGGGGAGAAAAATTAAAAAAAGAAAAAGATCTCATCAGAATTTTTCCAGCCTGGAAAAATTTCCCTTACAACCTGGTCAGGACTTGGGAAAAGAACATATGACCAGAATTAAAATAAAGGGTGGAGCTGGAATGTTGGTGGAGCTGGTGGAGTTACATTTAGGGTATGCTTAGTTCCCAGTAGAGGAAAATACCATTTTATTTCAGTTTTGATTCAGCCTTCACTATTATAAATCCATGCATGGGCTTGAGGTGGGGGAAGAGATCATAAGAAGAACACTAATAAGACATCTGTAACGGTACTAGACAACTCCATAATAAATGTACCTGATATTTCTTTTTTCACTGTGGTGGGTTGATCCTGGCTGGATGACAGGTACCCACCAAAGCCGCTCTATCACTGCCCCCCTCAGCTGGACAGGGGAGAGAAAATATAACAAAAAGCTTGTGGATCGACATAAGGACAGGGAGAGATCATTCACCAATTACTGTCATGGGCAAAACAGACTCGGCTTGGGGAAATTAGTTTCATTTATTACCAATCAAATCAGAGTAGGATAATAAGAAATAAAGCTGAACCTTAAAACACCTTCCCCCATCCCCCCCTTCTTCCCAGGCTCAACTTTACTCCTGATTTTCTCTGCCTCCTCCCTCCCAGTGGCACAGGGGGATGGGGAATGGGAGTTACAGTCAGTTCATCACACGTTGTCTCTGCTGCTCCTTCCTCCTCAGGGGCAGGACTAATCACACTCTTCCCTTGCTCCAGCATGGGGTCCCTGGTGTGGGAGACAGTTCTCCATGAACTTCTCCAATGTGAGTCCTTCCCATGGGGGGCAGTCCTTCAGGCACACACTGCTCCAGTGTGGGTCCCCCATGGGGTCACAAGTCCTGCCAGAAAACCTGCTCCAGCGTGGGCTCCTCTCTCAATGGGGCCACATGTCCTGCCAGGGACCTGCTTCACCGTGGGCCTTCCACAGGGTCACAGCCTTCTTTGGGCACCCACCTGCTCCTGCGTGGCATCCTCCCCGGGCTGCAGGTGGAGATCTGCTCCACCGTGGACCTCCATGGGCTGCAGGGGGACAGCCTGCCTCACCATGGTCTTCACCACGGGCTGCAGGGGAATCTCTGCTCCGGCGCCTGGAGCAGCTCCTCCCCCTCCTTCTGCACTGACCTTGGTGTCTGCAGGGCTGCTTCTCTTACATGTTCTCACTCCTCTCTCTGGCTGCAGTTGCTGTTGTGCAGCAACTTTTTCCCCTTCATAAATCTGTTCTCCCAGAGGCACTACCACCGTTGCTGATGGGGCTCGGCCTTGGCCAGGTGCGGGTCTATCTTGGAGCCAGCTGGTATTGACTCTGTCACACATAAGGGAAGCTTCTAGCAGCTTCTTAGAGAAGCCACCCCTGTAGCTCACCCCTTGCCCCCTACCAAAAACTTGCCACACAAACCCAATACACTTATGTTCAGAATTACAGATTACAGTCACTGTATTGAGGACATACTCTGGGAATAACACAGCTGAGAAAACCCGCAACAGTCTTTACTAAGGTTACATACCCAGATACTTTCATTATTCTGCCAGGTTGACAAGGGAATTCTTTATTGTCACTCCCCTTGAATTGCCTTGCCTTTTGGCTACACAGACCTCAGAGGTTTCTAGTGCTGCAACATAGCTGAAAAGAGTCTCCCTCCAGCCTTTCCTACACTTCTTCACATGAAAAAGCACTCTTTAATGTGTTAACTTCAACAGGTCGTAACAGCTGGTTTACGAGAGGTGGCTGTATTCAGTAGCTTTGAAATAACTTTAACCTGCTACCAGACTGGAACTGTCCTCTTCAGGTCTAGATATGGTCTTGTTTGTGAAGGGACACCTTGAGCACTTTGGCCCAGCTCAGAATCAAGTGAGTTGGAAAAGTGTTCATGCAGCTCTAGCCCCTGCCCCAAACTTACACGTGGTCTTCCCTGTCTCCAGCAAACCATTCTGCCAGAGAAGGACAATGAAGGGGAGAGGGCTTTTCCTCTACATCTGTGTTGTCCTCCTCTGGGGAAATGTCTTGAGTTAGTTAAATTGGCTTAATGTCTTTCTTTGAAGCAAATGCACCAAATTACTTGCACTGTAGTAAGCAGATGAATTGAGGCTGGCAGATTTGTATGAAAATAAACCAGATCCTTTTCCCCTAGGAATAAGAGAAATATCCTGTCAGGTCAACTGAGCAGCTCTTGAAGAAAGTAGGAAGGGGGGAGGAAGAGAGAGAGGGAGTTCATTGATAATTCAAGGTGTCAGTCTCTCTGACAGCTCAGAAGCCTGAAGCTATGCGGTTATCCTTAGAAGAGAAACATGGCAGGGCTCAGCCGTGCAGGACCGCAGTCTGACAGTCAGCCAGGGATGCCCAGGAAGCATTTTTGCCTCCTGTGCAATGACCCTGAGGGCAGCATTGGAAATGTAACTTCGAGTCATTATGTTTCAAAATACTGGAAAGATTGCTAAGTCAATCTCTTTGAAATTACAAACTATGAGAATTAAAGTTGGCAATATAATTGATTCAGCATCTCTGCCTTACTTTGAAGTGCTGTCTTCCTGACATGGTTACATGTTACTTTTTTTTCACTGGAGCCCTTTCTACAATACTCCATGCACTTACGGTCATTTTTAAAGCCTCTCCTTTCACTTTTTCTGCTTAAAAAAGAACTATAAGGTGGCAGGAGAAATTTGCATGAGCAAAAATAGAAAGAGGTAAAAAGTTGTAAATGAATAGTCAGTCTAAGCAAGTATTTGTGAAATCAGAATGAAAGAGTGAGTTACCTATTCCCATTCTAGCAACCTGTTTCCCCCACTTGGTGGGATCATCTGTTCTGAAAACCAAATTCAGTACTTATTTCTAAGTCTACAATCCGAGTACTTAGGCAGATGGGCATGCTGAGTCTTAGAAGAGTTCATTGTTGTGTTGCCATTTTTTTCCCATGGGCAAATCCAATGTTGCTAGAGTGAGATACCTGATTTCAATGAGGGAGTCAGCACTCAACCTAGCTTGCACTAGCTGGTTTAGGCACTGAGGTAGACCAGTACCAGCTCAGTTAGAGAGGGGGGTAGACCAGTCTATGTTAACCTGGGTGCTTACCAGAACATGAGCTGACCACTTTAAAGTTGCTGCTGGAATGTAGGGATAAGAATAATATAGTGCGGCATTTGCGATATATAAAATGATAATCTTGCCTTTTTTTTTTTTTTTTTCTTTTCTGGTAACAGTTTCAGTTTTGTTGTATCATACTGTGGTTCTTAGAAATTTTTGACACAATTTCTGCAGTTTGTTTTGTATATGAAGCAAAATAAATCATTCTGTTTCCCCCACCTATTATAAAAGAAGACAATTTTTAAATTACTTTAAATTACATATTAAGGAAAAAACAAAAAGCCTTTAATAGCGAATTGCTTTCCAGCAAGTACTGGAGAAATTAATGTGAATCTGTCAGAAACACTGTGGTTTTGGTAACATTTGGTATTCCATTACGTTAATGAAGATCCTTCTTGTTTACAAAAGGGCTTTTAAATCTGTTAGATGTGTTCCTTTTACTTTCTGCGTGCTTTTTATGTTTTGACAGATTCACTTTGGTATGAGATCAATCTATCTATTTTATAAATGGCAAGAACCTCCTTTCTTTGTGAAGTGTGGTGAGGCTGTTTGGAGTAATTAGCCCAATGTTAATGATGTAAAGTCTTCTTTTGTCCTTGAAATGCAAAGAAGTAGCATGGTGCTGAATGGCACTAGCAAGAAGGAGCAGGGTAGACTTTGTACTCAAAGTTAGCCACATAATCTGTTAAACTTTGCAGTGGGAACAAAATGGCTTTTGGGGATTAAGGCAGGGTAATGCAGAATAACTAATGTGTTTTAGCAGTCCCATTCAAATTTAGTAAGAAGGGGAAGGCTCTGTACTTCTTGTTCACAACCAAAACTGTCCACAGATGAGGTTATGGTTCTGTCTCCTTTTAACTTTCATGCGGTGAAAGCTTCAGTGTCCTGCCTTGTTCTTATAATGCTGAGTGATAAAGTCCAGGTTCTAATACCCTCAGGCCACGCTGTATTTGACAGACTAGGGTGATTTTGCAGACATGCCATGGAATTACTTTTTGTGGAGTTTAACAAATGCTTCCTCACTGGGGAGCTGCAGCATCCACCATCACTGCTACACAGCCTAGGAACAAAGCAAGCAGTTTTAAAATCCTTGTGTTTTAATTTTTTTAAGAGTGGCCACAGAAAGGGTGGAAATCTAGGAGAATGCAGGAATAGAAAGGAAAAGAAGAAAAGCAGGGAGATATTAATTTGTCTGTTTATTTATTTATTTTTACTGAATTTTTTTTAGGCTTGTCTTAAGTCAGTATTTATGTCACCCGATTAGAGCTGTGTCTACTTTCAGGGACATGCTCACTGTGACATATGAAATGCTCTTAGAGCCTGAGGACTTTCCCTTCTGTAGGAGATGGCTTGTAACTCCCCGAAATGAAGATTTGAGAGAAGCAGCCTGAGGGAAGCATGAAGGGGAGAGACAAAACTTGCTAAAGATAAGTGGGGAGGGGGGCGAAGGCCCTCGGAGCCTCTCCCAGGAATGTCTCAAACACTCACAAGTACCCTGAACTGAGTAACACAGGCCTTGTGCTCAATGGACTGATAAGGCTACCCACGCCCGAGGAATAGCAAAGGATGCGGCTGGCAGAGGAAGCCCTGTGGAGACAGGACGGTTCTGCTCTGGTGCAGCTTGTGAAGCTGGTTATGCTAATGAAGACTATGGAGATTACGCTAAATATATGTGACTTGTCTCTCAACCCAAATCGTGCTACACGTTACCTGGGGGAAGGGGGAAGAACCTGAAACAAAGCTGCCACCATAGCAGCAGTGTGGGTCATACTGGTAAGGCAAATGTAAGGAGGGACCATCGGAGAGGTGCCACTGGTGGGAATCCACAGAAGAGCTCCCATATGAACCAGAGACACCCCCCCGTTGCCTGGACCAATGCTGGAACCAGGACTGGTGATCTCTTTATCTCTCTCTCCCTGGCTCCTTCTGTTTCTCTTTTCTCTTAGTGTTGTTAAGTAATACAAGGTGTACCTTACTACTTGCCATAATTTGTTATATACCTAACCAATTATTGGAAAACCTAGTTTAAGACATATATTAATCACTGTGGGAATCTAATAAGTGTTTGTATATGGACCTTGAGAGTTGTCTCACCTTAGTCCACGCCACTGGGGATTTGAGCATCTGAGTTACTCACCCTCCTCTTCTGAGTGTGTCATGACACCTTCACTGTCTTTCTGTATAAATTACAAATAACTGAATAAGGAGCTAGCCAAGCTGCTGGGAAGGAGTTGACACCACATCCCTGCACACAAACCTGTTAAATGGTATCCACTGCAGTTCAAAACAGCTCCTTGCAGACCTGAATTCAAAAGGCAGCTTCCCTCCCTGAGTTGAATATATCACAGTGGCACTAATACTGCATTGCCAGTCTCTTGTTTACCCCACCTTTCAAACAAACTGAGTACTGCCAGGACAGCACGAGTTCTGGGGAGGCATCACTGGAGCTGATAATTTCAGGGACTTTATTTTGTACCTGAGTTTGGGGCTGAACGGTTGGTGCTGGCTGAGAAGGGGGAAGGAGGGGAGCATGGTGGCATAGCCCTTCCTGGGATGGCAGGTTGGCCATAGTTGCACTTGATGACCCACAATGGTGAAGATCCTAATGGTGAAAAAACATTTATTTTTGCTAGGCTCTTGCTGCATCAACATTCAGTTAACTTGTTAAGATTTACCTTGCCACTTAGGAGATAATTGGGCAGTGCAAGGGAACACTAATTATACTGGTAACAGATGTGTCATATGGAAGTAAATGGAAGAGGAGCACTTTTAACTTGCTATTGTAATTATGGCACTGATGACAGATTTTGGCAGGTTATTAAAGTCAAAGAAATGTCTGAGTATAGGAAAGATAGACTTCATTTGTACATGTTTTTGTTTTCATTACCAACTTCTACTGAGGAAGTAAAAAAAATTAAAAAAATTATTGCCTCAAATGTATGGAAAGGAATACAGAGACTCGGCTCAGGTCATAATGATCAGTTCGTTATCCTCTGAGACCCCATGGAGAAAAGCAAACAAATAACAGAGAGACCTGAGACCCCCTGAAGAACCATTTTGCATATATACCTCATTTAATACTAGTTGTAATTTGTTTTTTGATGTTCACTAAGATCCTTTTTACAGGAAAGTAGAAGAAAGAGAACAGAGGAATTCTCCTGAAAGAGATTTTATTAAATCGATCCTGAGCACATTCAGATGCACTGAACAGGGAGAGAGCAATAAATACAGAGAGCCAATTACATGTGACTTTAATTTACTATTCTTAATTTCACTGAGTGGCCCAGCTGCCTTAGTGACTCAGCTGTAGCTATAAAAATTGCCTTAAGGTCTACACAGTAACATACTTGATTTCAGCATGGCTCTGTTTGGCTTACCACCTTGCAGTATTTGGAATATGTAAATTAAAATGTGAATTAGTTTCGTTTTTCCAACCTCATGTCAACAAGTTTACAGCAGAGGTCTGAAAACATGAAACTAAATCCTGCATAATAATTGGATACGCATGTTTGCTTTAGACAATGTCTTAAAGTATCTTGGTATTTTTCTTGGTTAACATTTATTGCAACTTTCTTCTCTTTGTTGTCAGCCTTTATTTCTTGGGGCTGTGGCAATGAGGTTAAACCAAATGTGCAGAAAATATCTGCTCCAAAAGTGAACACAGTGTTTCATTGAAAATTCAGTGCAGCTCCCCTTGCTCTTGCTGCTTATCAGATTTTCTGGGAATAGCAGTGGTGAGATTTAATTCATAGGGTGATGTAATTATTCCCTTGAATTGCTGTCAGCCAGCTTTTGCAGTCCTTCATCAAACAAGAGAGGCCGGCTGACACACCATTGATGCAAAGAGCCAAGGACTATGCAGTCTGTTTTTAATCAAAGTCATGTCTAAAATGTCAAAAAAAAATTCTATTTCTAATTGTATACTAATAGAATCTCTTCAGAAACTCTGCTGAATCGTCTAAGACTCAGTGAGATGGGATAAAAAATTTTTTTGGTTTGCCTTGTTTTTCTTTATAGCCAATCATTTTCTTCCCTTGATGTCACATTCAGATTTTTCTGTAAACAAAGCTCATAAGAAACAAATCTAACCTTCCACACTGTGGTCCCTAATTCTGCATGACAGATAATTACAGAGGTTTCCCAAATCAGTGTCAGAAAGTATATCTGAGAACATCTTATGTAGCTGGGAGGTATGAATTAAGCTGATAACAGTAAACTAAAAGTCAGCCCAAGCAAGGAAGTGGGAGCATTAAAAACCATGGATCACGTTTTGGCATTTCCTCAGAACTTTCTTGTACATTCACCAGACAGTATCAAAGTGGGGGAATCCTTCTCCATATAAAAGTCTTGGCTGAACACTTATAAGACAAGAGAGGAATAAAATTCCCCTCTCTCTCTTGCAGTTCAGGATTTTAACCAATTTCAAACTGTAGGACGAAGCCCTCTCAGTGAAGGATTATCTCCAAACCTCCCTCTGTGGCTGTCATACCTTAACTCCAAGGCTGTAGTAAGACATCTGCAGGCTACTGGTCTGACTGCTGCTTCCCTAAATTCTATTCAATTGTTTTGGGTTTGGGTTTTGGGGGTTTTTCTTTCCCTACACCACTTCTGAAGCCAAATAGCTGACCTGACAGTAATTAATGTGATTTACCTACATGATCACTTTTTGACCAAAACAAATTTCCTGAAAACTCTAGTGGAATTGACATTGTAGCAGATTAGTAATATATGATTTCTTTCTGAGCTCTACATCTCTGAGGTTTTTAAAATTAATGGGGAGGGGTGTCATGGTTTAACCGCAGCCAGCAACTAAGCACCATGCAGCCGCTCGCTCACTTATCCCCCACCCAGTGGGATGGGGGAGAGAATTCGGAAAAAGTAAAACTTGTGGATTGAGATAAGGAGAGTTTAATGGGACAAAAAGGAAGAAAACAGTGATAATAATGATGATGATGATAATAATAATAATAATAGAAGAATTGGAATATACAAAACAAGTAAGGCACAATACAATTGCTCACCACTCGCCAACTGATGCCTGGTTAATTCCTGAGCAGCGATCTGCTGTCCCCTTCCTGGCCAACTCCCCCCAGTTTATATACTGGCCATGACATCACATGGTATGGAATACCCCTTTGGCCAGTTTGGGTCAGCTGTCCTGGCTGTGTCCCCTCCCAACTTCTTGTGCCCCTCCAGCCTTCTTGCTGGCTGGGCATGAGAAACTGAAAAATCCTTGACTTACTTAGTATAAACACTAATTAGCAACAACTAAAACCATCAGCGTGTTACCAACATTCTCTTCATACTGAATCCAAAACATAACACTATACTAGCTACTAGAAAGAAAATTAAGTCTATCCCCGCCAAAACCAAGGGGGGGGGGGGGGGGGGAATGAAAAGAAAATGAGAGAAAATTATTTTGCTATGTTTTGTTTTGAAATCTGTTGTTGTTGTTGTTGTTATTGTTTTTAAAGAATCCTCCTGCTTGCTAAAGGCTCTTTGATCTCATAGGTCTACTGGAAGAATTTATAAAAGCTGGGGACTCCAGGTTATTGGCAGACTTACACCTTTCCACCTCCCATAAAACTACAGTCTTTCAGCTGAATTTGTTAAGGTTCAGTTTGCTCCATGAAGCTGAACACCTCCTGCTTCTCCAACCAGTGATGACTAGCCTGAAAATGCCTTGAATCACAGAAGAAAACTTTTGTCCATGGTAAAGCAGATAATTTAAAAAATTACTATGCTGAAAATGCTACATCCTTGATATCAGCAGTCTCCATGAAATAAGCTACTTTCCTTTTTTTGGAGTTTCTAGTTTCTGAGTTATGGGTTTGTCTGAGCATGATGTTTCTGCTTGGAATATACAAGAAGAGAAATGTTTTCACTGTCACATACCTAAAAAACAACTACATTTGCTCATACTGTAGAAAAGCATTCATGTTTTAAACAGAAACCAAGTATGGGAAATGTTGGTCCCAAAGACATGTATTAGGGAAAGTTAGGAGAAACTGAAAAGGGACAGCTGTGTCAATACATTTCACTGTATAACAAAGAACAGTAAAGGTTACTGTCACAGAATCATAGATATCATAAAAGATGAACAAGACCTGTGTGATTATGGTTTTAATTGCTGTGTGGCTATGGGGTTTTCACCCGCAGTAAACAGAAACTGGAACAGCACCACCTCCCCAATCTGAGGACATGCATTATGATTAACTTAAAATGAAGAAAACTTCATATGATGAGCTGTTTCTTTTCTTCTCAGATTATGTTTAATATTGGATAAAGTCACGATCTTTGTTTCAAAGTGTGTTATAAGACTATAATGCATTCTGACAAGCGTATTTTCTTCTGTCAAAGTACTGCTCTGTGTCTATTAAAATTTCTTATGTTATGTGCTGCTCTAGAGGAATAGTTCTTGACACTGCTCTTGTTCAAAATATTACGATGAAGTGAAAAATTATTTAAAAGTGTGTAGATTGCTTGAGAACAGCAATCGCAGAAACATAGTGTGGTTGAGGTTGGAAGGAACCTCTGGAGATTATGCAGTTCAACTCCTTGCTTAAAGCAGGGTCAGCTACAGCAGGTTGCTTAGGGCTGTGTGCTGTTGGATTTTTTGTGTCTCCATAGGTACAAACTCCACAACCTCTCTGGGCAACCTGTGCCAGTGTTCAACCACACTCACAGTAAAAAAGTGTTTTCTCATGTTTAAACAGCTTTTCCTATATTTCACTTTGTGTGTCCATTGCCTCTTTTCCTGTCACTGGGTACCACTGAGAAGAGCCTAGCTCCCTCATTTTCGTTCTTCCCATCAGGTATTTATACACACGTATAAGATCATCCTGAACCTTCTCTTCTCTAGGCTGAATAGGTCCAGCTCTTTCAGCCTCTTCTCATATGGAAGATGCTCCAGACCCTTAATCATATTCATGGCCCTTCACTGGACTCTTGGCAGTTCAGCCCCTTGTCTAGTTTGTGCTTCAAAAGTTCTCTATGAGGATGTTATGGGAGACACTGTTTCCCATAACAAAAGCCTTACTAAAGTCCAGATAAAGGACATCCACTGCTCTCCTGTTGTCCACAAAGCCAGTCATTCCATTGTAGAAGGCTGTCATGTTGGTCAGGGATGATTCCTCCTTTTTTTTAAAATGCATGCTGACTACTCCCAATCACCTGTTTTCCTTCATGTGTTTGGAGACATCTTACAGGGGTTTGCCCCAATACCCTCCCAGGGATCAAGGTTCCCTTGGTCCTCCTTATTGCTCCTTTTGAAGACAGGACTGGCACTTGCTTTCTTCCAGTCCTCAAGAACCACCTCTCTTCTCTGATCCCCCGATTTCAAAGAGGATCAAGACTGGCCTCACAATGGTGTCAGCCACCTTCCCAAGCAGTCATGGGTGCATCCCATTCATGGGCTTATATAAAAAAATGTCTAATTTGTTTTTATGCCCCCTAACCTGATCTTCCTAAATTGAGAGTAAGTCTTCCTTGCTCTGGACTTCCCCACTGGTCTTGGGCCTGGGATTTCTGAAAGCAAATCTGAAGGCATAGGCAAAGAAGGCATTGAGTACCTTGAGCTTTTCAATACCCTCTGTCATCAGGTCCCCTGCCCCATTCAGCAATAGGCCCATGTTTTCTTTCTTTCTTATGCTGCTGATATACCTCTAGAAACCCTTGTTGCCTTTCACATCACTTGTCAGGGTAAAGCCCAGGTGACTTTAGTTTTCCTAGCACCAACCCTGCACCCTCCTGTATGCTTCTTTGTTATGTTTGAATGTAGTCAGGAACTCCTCATTCACCCATGCAGACCTCCTGCCACTTTTGCTTGATTTCTTGCTCACAAGGATCTTGAACTTGGATAAAGTGATCCTTGAAAATCAGCTGGTTCTTCTGAACTCCCTGTTCTCCATGACCACCTCCCATGGGATTCCTATAAGCAGGTCCCTGAACAGGCCAAATATTGTTCTTTTAAAGTCCAGGGCTGTGATCCTGCTGTTTGCCTTGTTCCCTCCTCTCAGGTTCCTGAACTTCAGCTTCCCTTGATTGCTGCAATCCACCTTCCCTCTTTTTCTCATCAGTCATCTGTCTTAAGTTATTAATCAATTAACTTCAAATACTTCCAGAACTGCTTGTGTCCTGCTGCATTGTCCCTGCAGCAGATTATCGGGGTGGTTCAAGTCCCCCATGAGGACCAGGGTCTCCAAATGTGAGGCTTCTTCCAGCTGGCTGAGGAAGCCTTATGTACTTCTCCCTGGTCAGTCGGTCTGTAGCAGACACCTCCCACAATGCTGCTCACACTGGTTTGCCTTCTAATCCTTACCCATAAACTCTCAGCCAGCTGACCACCTGTCCCAGGCAGAGCTCTGTGTGTTCCTGCTGCTCTCCCACATTCAGGGCAACTGCCCCCCCTCACAGTCCCAGCCTGTCCTTTACTGTACCCATCCATTGCAGCACTCCAGCCACATGAGTTTTTCCACTGTGCTTCTGTGATCTCAGTGAGATTGTAGCACTGCAGTGGCACACAGACCTCCAGTTCCTCCTGTTTGTTCCCCATCCTGCCTGCATTAGTGTACAGGCACTGCAGAGAAGCACCTGGTCATGACGATTTCTCAGATAAAGTGCGAGAGCTTCCCTCACAATGCTCTGTAATTACTGTAAAAATAGTGAAACAAATTAAAAACTGATTTGTTTTTCATTTAGTCTAGAGGATCACTCTTGGATTTTACTTATTGGTATGTATTCCATGACGCTTTGAAAGTCATGCAAGTTATTTCATGGAAATTAATTAAGCTTTCTTGTTGTCTAGATAGAAGATATTCATTAAATCATAAGAGAATTAACTGTGCCTGCTTGACAGTATTCAGGGGAAACCAATTCTGATGATTTTTTATATATATATATGTATATATGTATATGTTTATCCATAACACACACACATCACAGAATCACAGAATGGTTGAGGTTGGAAGGTACCTCTGGAGGTCATCTGCTCCAATCCTCTGCTCAAGCATGGGAACCTAGAGCTATATACACATAAAAGCATTTATATGTCTTTCTTTTGGCTTCTGAAGAAGCTATTTACGTGGCTATTGCATTTAAATTGGAGAAATGAGTGATTAGGAATGAAAGCACTTGAGCAGATTATGACTAAAATTCTTACTCTACAGAAAACCTACTAACGACATCAGGTAAACATATAATTGGGATAGTGACAGAAAGAGGAATAGTGTCTTGGTATAAAGTGATTTACACAAAATGTCATCCAGACTGCTGATGGATTTAAGTTGAGTCTCTGAGTTTTCCTGAGTAATGTCCTTTCTTATTGCAGGAATGGAAAGTACATAATGACTCCCTGAAGAATAAAAAAGACAATAAAGAGCATAGACAATGAATAAATGAGACGAAGAATGATTTTCCAGTGACTTCTGTAGAAGTGCCCTCAGATTCATGAAAATCATTCATCTACTAGGTTCCAGATCTTCATATCCAGGAGATCCAGGAGCTATAGCGAATGTTAGACAAATAAAGACTACAGATTTGGTAATAAATGGTTATGAAACTTTTATATCTAACTGCAGTGGTAGAAACACAGGGAGTTTTTTCATCTGGAATTTACTATAAATAAAGCTTTAAAGAAAATGAAAAATACCGGAGTAAATAGTATGATACAGAAGGCACAATATATGTCTTTGACATATAAATCTGAAGTCAGAGACAAAATCACCATCATTTCAGCACAGTTAGGAACAGAACAGACCTAGATTTACAAATTCTTCAGAGACATCTTTTTCAGGGCTTGTATTCTCTTATAATATAATAAGCTTTCTTGATCAAGT
Organism: Buteo buteo; assembly: GCF_964188355.1. Classification (NCBI taxonomy): domain Eukaryota; kingdom Metazoa; phylum Chordata; class Aves; order Accipitriformes; family Accipitridae; genus Buteo; species Buteo buteo. The sequence continues at coordinate 51,401,287 of NC_134204.1, read as the reverse complement.
TCGGTGTCTGCCAGGGTCTATGTCTGTGCTTGGGTAGAGAAACCTGAGATGCTGGGAAAACAACAAGATACCTTCTGCACTCATTCTTTGAAGGTGGTACTAAATTATCCAAAACAGCTGCATTGTAAGCTCCCAGGAGGAGCTACAGAAAGTTCCTTTAATGCTGCATGACTGCAAATGAGAGGGCAAATGTCATTCAGTATCAGCAAGTGCAAAGTAGTACACACAGGAAAAACTAACCTTATCTTCACTTCATAAGATGCTCTAATTACTTTTTACCTTTAAGAAAGAAGCCAGGGGTCCATTATCAACAGTTTTCGAAGGACCAGCTGTAGAGACAGTTAAAAGGCTGAAGAAAGTGTAGGGCTTTCTTGGGAAATGAGAACAATTAAATTAAGAGTACTGTGGTGCTGTATATGCCTATGGGTCCTACAAACTGAGGGCAAAATCTTCAGTCATCAGGCTGTGGAGGGAAAGAGTACAGAAGAGTTTGGAATAGCACTTAGGCAAAGTAATGGACAACAGCTATGTTAAGTATTAAGTGTCTGATGTATCTGTAATTTCCCAACTGTTAGAGCTTTGGAAAATATACCTTATGCCTCTCCATTTAAGTCACATTTTTTTAGTTTTTCTTTTCCCAAAACTCATGGTGGTCAGAGGCAGGGTACAATAAAACAGTTCGTGTGTTCCTATTCACAATATCTCCAAAACTATTTTACCTCAACATACTGAAGTGGGAAATTCAGTATTATCTTCTCAATCAAGAAAAGGGCAGGTACCACATCATCAGCACACTTTTTCCAGTCTTTCAAGATACAAGGTCTGTAGGTTGTCCTGCAGTGACACACATGCCCTCTTCATTGTGTCAAAAATGAGGTGAGGGACTGGAAGTATACCCGTAAATAACTCCTCTTTTCTGCAGAAGAAAAAGGAAAGGCAGTAAGTTTAGAAAGCACAACAAAACATAAACCAATACATCAACCATATATAATGAAGAACATATGAGGAAAATGTCTATTATCACTTTACTAGGTTCTTGTGATGACAAAAAGATGAGATTTCAAGCATTTTTATTTGGGAAGGCCATTTCCTTCCATGGCTTCCAAGTTATTAGTTTTCAAATTCCTTCCCTAAAATGTCACATTTGTTTCTAAAATGGCTTTGATATGGAACATTGTCTGGTTGGGTTTTTTCTGTATTACAGTAGAGTACTTCATTTAAGGTAATTGCATCTCTTGATGTACTGTGATTTTGCATAATTTTATTAGTCACAGAGTAAAACCATGGAATTAAAAAAAAAAAGAATCTTTGTGAGTTCATACGACTTAATGTTGTTTATGGAAGTTACTGGTATTTTGAATATAATACCATGCCTGCAATGTACTGCAATACAGATTTGTATTAAAATTGTAGGGATTGAGTGTCATACAGCAAATGGAGACTTGATCCACTTCAATGCAGATTTTAAAATGGTAATGAAAGACGTTATCTTTCTGACCTGTTCATCTGAAAAACAAAAAACAAAAATATGCTGTATGGGGGCATTAGAGTACTTAATACAATACAACACCTAAGTGATTGTTCTGCAAAGGAAATGGTGAAATGGCTCTTCAAATGCAGCAGATGTTGCAGAGGAAATGATTTTTTAAGATCTTTAAAGTGTAGCCCTGGGTGAATGATAACCAGAAGGATTAGTGACTGCTTAGTAAGTTAGAGTGTAATGAAAATAAATAAAACATCTGCAGTTCCCCATGTCTGTGCTGTCCTTGCTGGCATTTTGGTATTTCATTCCTATTTTACACTTAAACAGTCCTAAGAAATGAAAAACAAGTTCTGTAATACATAAACTTTGCAATACATAATGGACAGAAAAATCCCCAAACACTGCTACCATAACACTTACCACTCTGAAATTCTTTTAAAATGTATTTTCTTGGCAAAACACTCAATTTTTGTTTCACTGTTGTTCTTTTTACCCTAAAGTCATGCACTGCATATGGATACCTCTTAGAGCAAAAATTATGTCCCCAGGAGACTGTCATTCTTCTCTGCAAAGGAAAGTCCCACTTAGCTTACTCCTTTATGCCACCTGTGTGTTTGGGGCATCTGCACTGGAAAATCCCACAGGAGTATGTCCTGAGCATTTTAAAGGCAATGCCTAGTGAAAATAGAAGATGTGCTGAGGGTAGATTCAGTACACATTTTTTGAGTCTCTAACCCTTTAGAAATCCAGTTGATATGTTATGTCCTATGACGAGCTGCATCCCATACATAACAGCTTTGTGCACATTTGGCAATAACCCCCTGAAACAAGTGGCTCTGGCCCCCCACAGCTTTGCAGCAGGATGCTAATCCATCCAGGCAGACAGTGGACTCACTTTCAAGAATCTTAGCATCTAGAGTAAGCAGCATGGTTTCACACTGTTAGAAAACAGAGATTGGTTTCTGCACATGAAATCAGGTCATTTTCTATACCTGCAGTTACACTTGACTGTATTTGCAGCAATAGCCTGATAACGGAGATACTGAAATTTATCAACCTGGAAATAAGGCAAAACTCCCTGAAGAGCTGTGGTTAGTGTTACATATGAATAAATAAAATTTAACAGAAAAAAATTTTAGGAAGATGCCATCTCTACAGCTGAAAAAGTCTTTAGTTGTAAGAAAGGGACAGATGCTGGAGATCTAGTCTTAACATTGATTTAGAAAACAAAATTATTCAGACCAGTTATGTGCAGTTTCATAAATATTTAAGTGTTTGTATTGGCTTTGTGTGGAAAGGTTTTGGTGCGGGGGGTGGGGGGGTACAGGGGTGGCTTCTGTAAGAAGTTGCTGGAAGTTTCCTGTGTCCGACAGAGCTAATATCAGCCAGCTCTAAGACGGACCTGCCACTGGCCAAGGCCGAGCCAATCAGTGATAGTGGTAACATTTTTAAGAAGGAAAAAAGTTGCTGGGACAGAAAACGGCAGCCGGAGAGAGGAGTGAGAACATGTAAGAGAAACAACCCTGCAAACACCAAGGTCAGTGAAGAAGGAGGGGGAGGAGGTGCTCCAGGCGCCGGAGCAGAGATTCCCCTGCAGCCTGTGGTGAAGACCATGGTGAGGCAAGCTGTCCCCCTGCAGCCCATGGAGGTCCACGGTGGAGCAGATCTCCACCTGCAGCCCATGGAGGACCCCAAGCTGGAGCAGGTGGGTTCCCGAAGGAGGCTGTGACCCCGTGGGAACCCCGCGCTGGAGCAGGCTCCTGGCAGGACCTGTGGATCCGTGGAGAGAGGAGCCCACGGAGCAGGTTTTCTGGCAGGACTTGTGACCCTGCAGGGAACCCACGCTGGAGCAGTGTGCTCCTGAAGGACTGCACACCGTGGAAGGGACCCATGCTGGAGCAGTTCGTGAAGAACTGCAGCCCCTGGGAAGGACCCACATTGGAGAAGTTTGTGGAGGACTGTCTCCCGTGGGAGGGACCTCACGCTGAAGCAGGGGAAGAGTGTGATGAGTCCTGCCCCTGAGAATGATGAAGTGGCAGAAAATAACGTGTGAGGAACTGACCATAAACCCCGTTCCCCATCCCCCTGTGCCGCTGAGGGGGGATTGGTAGAGAATCCGGGAGTGAAGTTGTGCCCGGGAAGAAGGGAGGTGTGGAGGGAAGGTGTTCTGAGATTTGGGTTTATTTCTCATTACTCTGCTCTGGTTGATTTGTAAGAAATTGCGTTAATTTTCCCCAAGCTGAGTCTGTTTTGCCCGTGATGGTAATTGGTGAGTGATCTCTCCTGTCCTTATCTCAACCCACAAGCTCTTTGTTGTATTTTCTCTCCCGTGTCCAGCTGAGGAGGGGGAGTGATAGAACGGCTTTGGTGGGTACCTGGCATCTGGCCAGGGTCAACCCACCACAGTGTTCAAGTGCAGTAGTAGTTCCTGTCTGTAATTTTGCCAGATAAATTCATATGAAAGACATACAAATGCAGCATATCTGGCTGACCTCCTACTGAAAATCTTAGACCTTTGAACTATTGTAAATTCTTACACCTAGGAAAAACAGTTGTTGTTTTGAGACCCTTACAGTAGTGCCAAACTGGGCCAATTTATTGTGACTTTCACCACATATGATGGGTTTTCTTCTTTCAGCTGCCATTCATGGATTCATGAATATGGGATACCTGGCAACGAATAAGAAATTAGGTTTGCAGCGAAAAAAACCACCCACAAATACACATGAAATGTTGAGTTCGACAATCCTGCCTTCTAATGCTGGATCAGATTTTTTGCTATATCGATCATCAGTTCTCAGTGAAATCTTTGTGAAACTATTTCCACTCCCAGTGAAAGGAGAAAAGGGAACATATGTGAAAAGTTGGTTTCCTTTTCTTGCCTTCATTTGTGTAGTATGTTGTGCCACTTTTTCTTCTGCTTCTTCCTAACTTGTATGCTCAATGTTCCATAAGACACAGATCCTGCTGTACTATTCAGCTCATGTTTGGTAAACATAGAGAATAGTTTACACGGTTGCCTGTTTATGACAAATAGTTGTTAATTATCACCATACATTTCATTGGTGTTCAATAGCGTGAAACAGCTACTCCTAGTTTTCACAGAAAACAAAGCAGAGGCTGGAGCATGACGATTTAACAAGGCTAGAGCAAGTGCCGAGAGGCCTGAAATTTGTACTCCACTGATGCAGTCTTCCTTATCTAGCAATACCCTTTATAACTTTGCCTTTCCTTTCTTATTCTCATTTTTGCCTCATAAAGCTTTGCAAATTATGGCTTCCATACCATAATATAAAAAGCAAATTCTCTCCTGGCTTAGTGGAGCTGCTCAAAACCCGAGACCACATATTTTGTTCTATTTAAGGAAGGAACTTTATCACAGTTTGGTTTCTGCATGAAGTAAAAGGATAGTACAGTGTATTACAGTACTGATGTCTTCACCAGTTAAGTGTCTAATCTAAACTAATACAATATTGATTTTCTTCTTACCACTATATTGAATTTCTCCTCATTTGTATACGCATACAGTAAAATCAGAGTCAAAGAGGTAATTGCTAGAGATTTTTTATCATCCCATTCATATACCTCGAAGCAGCTAGGGTAAATTGCTATGTATGTGTTGAGGATGATTTATACTGTTTGAAATCACATTGCAAATAATTTCCAAATAATTTCTCCAACCTTCATCTAATATCCAAAAAGCAAAGTGTCCAGGCATGTTCATGTTAACACATTCTAGCTTGCGAGCTACAGGACCTGCTGTGAAAAATCCCTGTATTACATGATCCAGGTCAGAATGGTTTTATAATCTCAAAAGGAATAGCACATTGACCTAAATCTAACAGCTTAGTAGCAGCAAAATATCCTGAACATTTAAGACACCTTGGATTTTGGGGAGAATTAGGGTCTTTCTACCAATCTTATGTATTTTCCAATTTCAAACTGGCGGAACAAAGAGTTCATTTTCCAATGGAAGAGCAAGCGTACATGTAGTAAATAATGACAACAACTGAAAGGAGATCTTTTGTCTCAAGAGTCTGAGCAGTCTCAGAGAGGGAAATGAGATAATCTATTTTTATTGAAATTGGAGGTCTCCATTTGTAGTGAAGAAATTAAATGGAATAATCAATGAAAGAGCTTCAGACACCCTTGTTTGTACACCTCCACATTTGTCACTCTTTGAAAGAGAGTGTTAGGTCTAAGAATGATGTCAAATCTTCACATGGCTAGCTTAGGATAGCTAGAAAATATTATAATAAGTTACTTCCATGGGTTTTTTTGCCCAGCTTGTGCAGTGTTGCAGTGATTTGGGAGCACAGCAAGGAACAAGTTTCCTTTTCTCTTTCACCACACAAAATGCCCATCCCCAAACCATGATATGTGCATATTTTGCACTTGTGGCTGCTGCTGAAGAAGGTGGGCAAAGCATCCTGCATCATCAAAGATTTGTGATCAGGAATATCACTTACACCCTCTGCTCCTCCTTCCTACTGCACAGTGACTGAACAACAAAACAGAGACCACACACTCCTCATTTTGGAGCAGCAGTGGGGACTGACTGCGTACGGGTTGCACTGCTGTGCTGTGACCCTGCTGTCCCTCTGCATGGGCATCTGCCCTTCTGGTCACCTGTTGCTGTTCTCTTTCGGTATTTTATTTGGTCTAAAGGGGTTAGATGTTGTTGTAATGTATGGTTAACAGATGAAATAAGTGCAGAAACTATTAAGATTTGAAGCATTAGATTTTGTATTTGAAAGACTGTTAGAGAATTCAAAATGGTGAAAGTGTTAACAAAGATTTCCTTTTTGCATCCCTTGTAGTAAAATAACTCATGTGGGGAAGAAGTCTATTTAGTTGTTATCTCTGATAAAGCTAGCTCTTGCTAAAGGCAGCTACTTAGGATTTAACTCCAAACAATTTAAAGTTGAAGCAAATACTTAAGCACCTATTTGAAGATTAATCTTGCTACAGTGCTTACCTGAGTGTGTGTACGCATTCGATGCTCTGCTATAAGCTATGTTTCTGAGACCTACTTCCCACTTAAATAAGCTGAAGGGGACACTTCCACTTGTCCCTTATTTCGCATAAGATATATTCAAGCGAGTGATGCAGAGGAGCTCCATTTTAATAGAGAGGTGCCAAAAGAGAAAGAAGATATCATGATTACAGAAAAAGCAAACTGTTTTTATGTTATAGTCTATAGGACATGAAACAGATGCCTGGCACACGGGGCTTCTGCCATTCCCTTTCATTTGGGCCTTGGTTGTTTCTGTAGCTCCCAAGCAGCAAATAGAGCTCTCATACAAGAGAGACATTCGACATAAATAGGAGTGGCACACTTTACCCTGTATGGGGTTAAAGCACTGAGTAATTCACATTTTTATGTATCACTACTAACTTGTGATAGCACCAAGCATAGAACACGTCCCTCAAGTTAATACATTGAAATAGAACTGTGATGGTGCCTTGATAAATATGAAAAAGTAAATCCATGGATAATAATGTATTGTTAGGCTGCAGTTCTCAGGTCAGAGGAGTCACCCAGTGACAATATTTTTTAAACAAAATTCACTCTGATATTTCCCATCTTTCACACAGCATCTATCTTTAGCCTAACACAATTAATTAAAAAAAAGGGGGCCGATTTCTCTATTGAGTAACAATAGTGTGCACAAAGCTCTAAAGTTTAAAACAAAGTCTATCCAGATTTTGCAAAGCTACCCAGTGCATTTATACAGAAGACTGAGGAAATGTTTAGTTAAAAGGAGTATATCACACCTCTTGAGAGTGAAAGTAACAGCTTTCTCAAAAAAAAAAAAAAAAAGGAAGAAAAAAGAAAAGAAAATAAGCCATTTTAAAGGAAAACAAAATGTAAATTTTTGTCAAGTTGGTGATGGTATGGAGATTACAATTCTTCAAAATTTTCAGTAAGAAAGAAGGATCAAGATCAAATATTTTCTATTTATGTAAAGGGGGTTGCTATACATACCTGCATATGGAGGTGAATGGGACATATTCACAGTAAGGCAAAATTACACCAAATTAAAGCTGTTTAATTGGCAGACATGATCAACATTTTTATACAAATTTTGATTTGGTGTCTGTTGTTTGGATTTTGTCTTTTCTTTCATTGCCCTTGGAAACCTCTTCAAACTTTTCAACAGTAATCATATTCAAACCAAGAGGGATGTGGAGAATAAGAGATCTTTATGGTTCTACCAGATGGTACTAATGTGCATACATAATAAAAAAGAAATAAAAAAAGAAAAGCAAGGGAGTTTTTTTAACTTCTTTATCACCCAATATTACCTAAAAAAAATTTTATTAATCTCTCTGTATTTATTAGATATGCAAAATAAGAGAACAGATAGTTTAATGATTTTACATAGATGTAAAAGGCATTTTAATGGTGTCCCTGAACTATCCTAAAAGGCAATAGGGTAAGGCTTGGTTTTCATTTCAAGATGATTAATTTTATGCAAAACATTAATTTTTTTACCATTTGATCTGTTTTATGTGGGGTCCCTAGGTAACATATTTAAAATTATCCTTTGGCCATTTGCATAGAAAATGAATACAATTTGATAGAAAGTAAACTTCAGAGAGAAAAGAATTCAGATTTGGGCCAGTTATGCTGAATATCATGAAAGTAAGATATATGGATTTAACATTTCCTTATGAAAGTGGAGAAGACAGACATTTTCCTTAAAACAAAGTAGAACAAAATCCACTGTAGATTAGAGGCCTGACCCATCTATATTGACAGCAAAATTACTGTCAGCATTCAGAACAATAAGGTAAAATGAGGAATTTGTCTTCTTTCTTTTCAGTTTGTTTTCTCATGTAGACATTTATTTGACATGAAATACTAGTCCAGGCCATGTTACAACTCAACATGTAACCATCCATTGGAACACCACTGAAGTTCTGAAACTCTTCTAGGAAGACGTGTTTGATTTAATATCAAGTATGAGCTGTCTTCTACACCATTGTCTACCCACGCAAAATTTAGTCAAAGCTTTGTGCTGACCTTTGGTTTTTCTTTTTTTATTACAGATGTCCAGAACTGAAATGTTGAAATACAATATACAATACTGGAAGTGGAGAAAATTATATTTTAACCATCTTTGAGGATTAAACTCATAAAGATCAGAAGATTAGCATAATAACAAATCAATATTAACTCTCAGCTACACCATGTTATCTGTGACACTGTAATTAAAAAAGCCCACGACATCTGCAGAAGTTTTCAGCTAAGGGTTGTGGCAACATACTCCCCCCTACAGCTTTTCTGCTTAAGCAATAGCCACCATTGGTGGTCATGATGGCTGCATCTGGCCCAAGCTGGGCTCCAGGGAGACAGATAACAACACAATAGCTAAGGGCCATAAAACTTGCTCAACATCTGAGGGCTAGTTGAGCATGCACCAACTGAAAAATGGCTCATATGCAAATATGACTAAAAGTCAATCATCACACTCCATAAAGAGCGGACAGCCCAGAGCCTGTTGAGCTCTCTTGCATGGCAGTGGGCTGCATGCCAGGATGTCTCCTTGAGTAGGGATGCCGCTTAAGGTTACTCCTCGAGGTTGAGAGAATCCTTATCGTGTCAGATACTCAGTAAGTAAATTGGGAATAAAAGCACTGAAACTTTGAAATCTTAGCTAAGTGATATCAGGGATTGATTGTGCTTATATAATCTTTTAGACATAAACTGTTGACCAAGTCTGGGACTAAGTCAGGATCCAGCCGCATCTAAACTGCTCTCTGAGAAGGAGTTTAGAATGCCAGGGGGTCCTTTCTGAACCTCATGACTCAACGAGAGGGTGCCCCTGATAGTTTTGCCTGACTCTGCCCTCTATGCAGTAGTTACTCAGGTAAACGTTGCCATCAAATCTTGTTAAACCACTGTTGCATTTACTATCAAACTTTGTTAAATCGCTGTTTTGTATCAATAAACATATTGCTACTTTTCTTTTATGAGTGAAGTGAGTCATTCCATCTGCAACAAGTGTTCAATATCCTCCCTTCTACCAAAGTGAGCACATCCCAAGAGGCATTTGGCATTTTCAAGGCCAGGACTTTGATTTTCCAATCTGGTCTAATCTTTGAACTGAAGTACCTTATTTCTGCAACAGAAATTATCTTCCTTTAAGAAGCCAATTTATATATGTGTGTATTTGTACACATTGCACTCAAATGTACGTTGTACATATACATATGTCAATGTATATATGTGAAAAATACGTGACAATTGCTCTGATTATCTCTATATTATAGTTTTCTTGGCACAATTTGCAGTAAAAATGTGTCTTAATGGTTACTGATTTGTGTATATTTCTGGTTTTAGACACTGTCTTTGGATTTAAGAATAATTTCCTGTAGTTTTTAACTATATTTTTTAGTTCTTTGGGGTTTTAAAATATTAGATATGGTGACCAATGAGTCTCCAAGTATAAAAGCATTATCTGTGTATGGCAACTAGGGACAAATGTTCTTAATCTCTGCAATCTCATTTTATGTGCTACAGCATAAAGTGCATTTTGCTTAATTAGAATTCCTATTATTGTTAAATGCTTTGTTATGTGGTTGTGTAACAGCAGTGCTTTGAAAATTAGGATCTAACTGAGACTTGGGAGCCCTAACAAGGACATTTTTCTGTCCCTAGCTTATCTCCATTCCTATTCAGAAATGTGTATGAGGAGCTGGTTAACTTAAAATACAGCAAACTGATCCACCTGAAAAGTCCTCCTTTTTTTTTTTTTTTTTTAAGGCTTGATATTCTCTGAATTAGTCTGGGTGACAGTGTGATCTCACAAAAGCTACTGGTGGCCCATCAGAGGCATGGCCAAAGTAACAAGGGGCAGCAAGCAATGACCCTTCTTGGGGCATTTTGTGGGTGCAAAGCCACTCGCGACAACCCAGCTTTCATTTTTGGTGATTTAGAGTGGATGTAAATGCTTGGTTTATGGGACCTGGCCTCTGGGAGTGCTTGCAGCATCACGGCTGCCACATTGCTGGTGGAGGTGGACACTGCATACCCCAACATGGTGCAAGCACAGGCTGGGAGATCACCTACCTCCTTTCCTCTTCAGCCTCCCCTACCTCATGCTTGCCACCACACCACCCCTTTTTGGGAACAGGGATGGCCAGCTGGAGCATGCTGGGAGCTGGTCACTTACTTAATTAGGGTGGGTGGAAGTTGAAACTGTTAAGCTGCAGGTGGAGAAGATGGCTGGAGCAGGGTCTGGGACATTGCAGGGCTGGTACAATGTCTCCTCTTTGGTTTTGTATAGTTGTGTGGGTTGCAGCATACTGGTCTGAGAGCTCATCCAGACTAGAAAAAGTGGGAGGGGAGAAATTTGGGTTGGGCAATGTGGGTTAGGAGAAATGGCATAAAGTGCCTGTCATGCCTCTAGGAACTAGTGCTTGAGTAAACCAAGCCTGTAGCTTGCAGCAAAAGCCATAAAATGTGCAATGTGCTTTTGGCTGAAGATGAAGGTGTACTGGAAGAAAACACAAATAAAAGTAAAATATAACATCTCCTGCCTTTCCCAGGTTTGGTAAGAGTGCTTTCCTTCTCCCTAACTCTTCCTTCTTGTAAAGAGGATTGTGCTGTGGCTGGGCCCTTGCAAAGCACAGGGCACTTAAAAACCACAGGGCAGTTCAATAGCTGAGCTGAGCCCCGTCCTGATCTATTTTCCTGTATGATTAGGAAATAGGCTTATAATTTCAGAATTGTCTTGAGTAAGGGGGGTGGGAAGAGTTTTTGCCAAAGGGTGATCTTAATAAAATATCAGTAGGACTACTAGATCTCATCAAAAAAAGTAGTTAAATCTTCTTGTAGCCAAAAACTTCAAAAGAAAAACTGGCTTACTTGTCTCACATACTCTTCACAAAGAGCATGACATACATTTAGAAGAGTGCAGGGGTGAAAGAGAGGAGTCAGGCTGCTCCCATACCAAAATCTAAACAGATAATTAGCATTTCCTCAAGTGAGGAATAATAACATTTGACATTATTAGTAATGTTATAATTGCTATTGGCACTCAATTCTTAAACTGGTAACAGTTACATTACCAGCTAACAAATGGCATTTATAAATACAATGTGGTTGTGGTGTGGAGTGGGTTTTTTGTCTTTTTAATATTATTATTTTCAATCAATGGGCTTCATTTCTTATGATATGTAATTAAGACAAAGAACACTATCCTGGAAAAGAATTATTTATCTAATTTTTTTCTGATGGCTGAAGTGTAAGCAAGAGAAATGCTTGTGATGGTAGTAACAAATCATAAATTTGTAACAGCTGAATGAAGCAAATCATGACTTTCACCTAATCGTGAAAGACGGGATGGGTCAAAACAATGTTATGGACAATGGATTATTCTTTACAGTATGGTTTTGGAGTGAGTTTTCCATATTTCTTCCTGCATGTTATGTCTCTTACAGTTTTCCTATGTATGCTAGTCACAAAACATAAACTACAGATATCACAGACTGAGTGTGTTAACTACATTTACAGCAGGAAGTTCAGTTACTATCAAAGGCTGTGGAGGAGTTAAGGGGTTAATCCCTGTTTTGTCCCTTGATGATATACTGAATATTTACAAACCTGAAAGAACAGTTATAGAAGACTCATAAATACATGACAGGAAATATGTTGTGGGATAAGACATCCCACACATCCTGCTTGCTTGGGACATGCATTTCTTAGGGATACTTTAAAACTTTTTTGTAAAAGTGTTTCTTGGTCTAAAGTATTAAATACGTTTTAATCAACAATTGGAAATTATTCTTGTGTTGTTGGCTATTACCATTTAAAGATGGTAGGGCTATATTATTTATAAAGCTATAGATATATGGATTTAAAAAAAAGGGAGAAATATTTCATATAAAAGAGACAGAATCAAACCTACAGTTTAGAAAATAACTCTGAATGTGTTTAGACCCTTTCTTTACATGGTTTTAGGGCCTGACTTCACAAAAATAGCAACTGCTTTACAAATAGGATCATAAACTTGGGCCCAGATCTGGAATTTTTCTTTCTAAAATGTGAGCTTGAGTGAGCATTCTTGTATGTAGAAGGATGGGCAAACTGCACTACTGAGCTCTTATTAATAATTCCTTTCTCATTTCCATGGAGTTAGTAGATAAATATACCCCTCTGCAGATTGGTTTATGTTAATAACATTGGAGGGTTTGGATTAAGTGAATATGAAAAGACATAATGCATTAGCAGTTTTGTGACTTGATCTGAAATTCTATTATTTTATGGTTTTTTAAATTATCAAATAACTATGATTTTATAATTTAAAATGTCAGATCTGATATAACTCTGGAAAAAATAGAAATATATTTTAGGTAGTATGGAAGTTACATTTTATCTCAAATTATCAAAATATCTTTGCATGAATGCATAATCCCATTGCACATTGCTTTGTGTTGTTCAGTGGTTCTTAAGATGAGAAAAGTATAGATCTAAAGGCAAACCTTTTTATTTTAGGTTGAAACTACACTCATAAGAAAGTGCTACTATGGCAGAATCTTTTGTACAGAGGCATCTTACATTGAGAAAATAATTTGTGTGCTTGTCTGAGTGATGTCTTTGGCAGTGATTTAGAATGTTCTTCTGTTACTCTACACTGTGTTTCTGCTGGAATCAGGGGTTTCCAGCTCAGTTTGTTCCGGTGACACCACCTAGAACAGCAACGGCTCTGGGTCCTTTTGTCCATTAAAGAAGCACTGCTGAAAATGTAGGTCATAGCTTTCTGTTAGGTAAATGAGATGATGTCTTAGAAAGCATAGTACTCCAGAAAGCTTTGTGTCCAGCTAATAGACACCTGAGGGACAGGAAACACAGGCTCTACAGGCTATTTTCAGGATCTTTATGAAAGAGGAGAAAACCAGTCTACCTGTAGTCTTGCCTTCACTCTCCATTTTACACCCTATTGGAACTGCTGGGGAGCCCACAAAATAAGAAGGGTTGGGGGCTTAAACCTCATGTGACAGCTGTGATCAAATATAACTTTACCTTCTTTTTTTAAAGAAAAAATTATCAATTAATTCAGCCTGAACAAATTGTTCAGGCACTGACACTCTGATACCTATACATAATCATCTACCATGGCTGGAAACAGGAACAGGTATGTCTCACGGGAAAGCTGGTTCAACTAGTAATAGTCATGATCTGGTCTCTACTATTTTTATATTTGTCTTTCATTCTGTATATGCTTTACTGCTGGTTTTGACCCCCTTCTGGTAGATCCCCAAAGGTAAATCAGGTGTACCTTTTAGTTCTCTCTTTTTCTTCTCAGATATCGACACATGTTTGGAAGAATATAAAGTTCTGCTTCAATAGTGTGCATTTGTCAGTATGTAATGGGGTGTTTTGGAGGTGTGGGTTGTTTTCTTTTCCATTTCCTTAAGGAGCAGTAGTGTTAGAAATCAATCCAAAAGATTTTTCTTTTTTTTTGAATGATAGCTAGGCTTGTTTTTTTGAAAGCTTTTCAGTTGAAATTTGATAGCACTCAGCAGATGACTAATAATTTGGGATATTTGTTTGCTAAGCACATCTAGATTTAGGAGCTTTCCTCTTGCATCCATTATAGACTGCATTTCCACTAATCCCCAAACTGACCTGCAACAGTAGAAAACAAACCTGGCCTTCCAGACTTCCCAAAATTGCTTTTGCATGTAGGGACCCAAAGGGATTATCTGCAACACTGCAAAGAATCCCAGCAATACTTATTTTATTTGGTTGAGTTCAGATTAAGATGATTTCTTATTTTAGAAGTTGCTACATCTAGTCTAGCAAAAGAGAGGGTTAAATTCTTGATTATAAATTTGGAAACTGTTTCATATAAAAAAGTAATACATTTTTTTCACAGTGAGATCCCCCATAGCTGGAATAGGGCATGAAGCATCTGCCAGGGTGTGGGGGCAGAAAGTGTGATGAAAAACTACCTCTTCTTATCTTCCTGTATTCGTGGTGGAAAGTCTTTTTTTGTCTCTCACGTCTCCTTCCACAGAACTCCTCCTCATTTTACTGCTGGGCAAAGTGAATGTAGCAGGAGGCAGAACCCCCTTCCTGTCTGCTCTAGGAGTTCACCTTCATTCTCCTCTGAACATGATTCAGCAGGTTCCTCCTAGCTTAAAGACCCTTTCTGCTGTCAACAGTATGTTCAAGACTGTTCCAACACTTTATAAATTGTGGGAGAGATTCACCATATTTGCATCCTATTAAATTTACAACCTCTAGCTTGCCATTTCTTCTTCGTGCATCTCATGTGCAACATAGTGATCATAAGAATGCCGTATCTGTCATTTGTATTAGTTTTCTAAAACTTCCTACTCCTCTTTTCCTACCATCCTCATCAGGAAGTTGTGAAAATACATTTTATAATCTTGGCCACAAGTTACTATCTGAAATTAACCCGAAATATTATCACAATTTAAGACAGAATTTTTGCTTTAACATGAAAAAGCAAAAAACATATAACATGCGGAGTGCACTTATCCAAAGTATCTTCTACAAAGATGCTCCCCCTGCATTTCCAGCTTTATTGTTAAAGATTAAGTTAACTTAGTCTGTCACTGACTTCAACTTTTTTTCATTGAATTAATTGGATTCATAATTAGGTAGTTTAACTTCACTGCATGGCTAACATTTCTGAAGTTAAGAGCTAAACAGAGTGTGTCACTGTATGTTTCCATAGTTTCTAGCAGAAGGATGCTTACCAACAGGTCTGGCAGGTGGGTCAGTTTCCACCTGTGATGCTTATTTGTCCTCCATAATCACTCTTGACACTCTGTTCTGGTTTTTTTTTGGTGGGTTTCTTTTTGGGGGGGAGGGGTGGCAGGGAGCAGTATGGTGTTTAAGGCAAGTTTAATGCAAATTCTGTTCAAAAATTAGTTACTGTATTTTCAAGACCATAAAAGTACAGGGAACAAATAAACTGCAGATCCTAGAAGACACATGTCTGGGTAAGAAATATCAAACATTTCTTTCTTTAAAATAGCAGCTAGGATATGTTGGTTCTTTTAACTAGTTCATTTTAAATCCTTGCTCTCAGGCATAACTGTCAAAACTGATAAAGCATTCTGTTTATTCCTGCTACCAAAACCAGTGCAAGCATTGACAAGGTGAGGCCCTTAGTTGCACAAACACCAGGGACAATTAAATTTCAATGGCAGTCAGTCTTATCACTGAAGAGTTCATTTTACAGCTGCTTTTATGCTCCCTGCTGGAAGGTCAGCATGACTGAATTAAAAGTGCTTGTAATCTTACAATGATGCATGCTGTCTCTCCTGATCTGGTCGTACTGTACTCACTAGAGATTGAGATGCTTCAAGGATGTTAGCAGATCAACATTTAAAATTGGTGTATCACACAGCAAATCTGTAATAACCACTGTACTTGAATACTGTAGGGAATCATAGTTGCAGGCGAGGTGAGAATTCTTTTATTATAAACCCATCAGTTTACTAGTGTTAATATACTTTTGTGTTACAGTGGGTTAGAAAGGTATAGTCTCCATAGACAAAGGGTTTCCTATTAGTAATTGTTAATGCCGAGGTATTTATTGGCATTGTCCCTTTGGGGACAAAGGTACTCAGCTCTCACAATAGGTCTCTTTTTTGCATTTCCTTCTTATAGGAATTGGTCAACTGTCATGGTGAAGGTCCACTTCTCATAAGATTATTAAATTTATACATCTTCTTGATGTATCAAAAAGTATTCACAGATAGCTTTCTAATAGCTCAAATCTCTGTGCAAATGAGATGCCAGATTTTGGCATGAAGTTTCTGTGATTCTTAGGCTGCAGCTTGCCAGAAACATGAAGTCTGCCTGTGGTGAGGATTGCGTGGTGGTGTGGTGTTCTCCCAGGAGCTATTGTGTGACCTTGGCAGTACTTGTGTGTAACGAGAATTAGGGATAAGCAAATGCACTTTTCAGGGCACATGCCTTTTACAAATGTCTGTAGTGGTGGTATTTGCTCTCCTGGAGATACCCCTTTAGTGCATCTCTGCCTTTACAGGTAAGCACTACCTCTCCCTTTCAAGTTCTCTCTGTGCAATCTTTTGGTGGAGTTTGATATAAATATTGAGGTGAGGGAGGAGTAAGACACACACCAGGAGGACTCTTGTCTGCTATGCAAGGTGCAGCTGGACAGCTTTTAGGGGAAGCCATCTTGCAAAAGGGTTGTGCATCAGTCATCCAAAAGAACCAGGCATATGCCTCCTTCTGTCATGCACACAGGAACAGGAGATTATGTAAAGAAGGCAAAGGTAGTGTTGGGAAAAGACCTTTGCTACCCTGCTCCTGAAGACATAGTTTTGTTTGACACAAGCAATGAATGAATTACTCAAGACTAATTAATCTTCTAGAGATATTACCAATGTAATGCAACCAGTGGTATTGTATTTTTTTAACGCTGTCATTCTGAATTGATGACAGTCAAAAAGAACTTGATGTGAGCAAAATTTGCCCTCTGTATTTGGATTTTGCGTAAGAGATAAAAACTCTTCAGTGACTATAGAGAGGTTATGCCAAGTTTGTACCATATTTTGGATTTGAGAGCTAAAATCATTCTATAAAATTATACTAATACAGATCTATTAACCCCTATTAGTGTTAATTAAGGCATTTATTGGCATTAACCCCTCTGTTCCTTAAGGACCCAGTAGACACAAATTATGTTGTCAGTCTATGAAGCGTATTGTTTTCTCTACAGAGTACGCCTTGAAATCACATTGCTGAGACTAAGATTAGGGCATGTACTGAACAAAACCACATGATCTTTTGCCTAGGTGCCGTGGATGGAGGGTGGTGTTTTGGGTTTGTGTGGCAGGGTTTTTGGTAGCAGGGGAGGAGGCCACAGGTGTGGATCCTGTGAGAAGCTGGTAGAAGCTTCCCTAGCTTCAAGTCGGACCTGCCTCTGGGCCAGGCCAACCCAATCAGTGACGGTGATAGCACCTCTGGGATAACAGATCTAAGAAGGGGAACCTGCAGTGAGTAGGGGCATTGGAATGTGAGACGAACCCCTCTGCAGACACCGAAGTCAGTGAGGAAGGAGGGGAGGAGGTGCTCTGGAGGAGGGGATGCCCTTGCAGCCCCTGGTGAGACAGCAGGCTGTACCCCCCCCCGCCCATGGAGGGGAGCGGGGGAGCAGATGCCCACCTGCAGCCCATGGAAGACAAGACGGCTCTGCAGTTATACTGCACATACTAGGTGGTGAACAACTGGGTACTTCCACTGAATGAATCATTCACTTTACAATATATCCTCAAAAGTTAAGCACCAGTCTTTTTTTTTTCGGGGGGGGGGGGGGGGAGCGAAACTATGTGAGGTTATCTATCAGCATTGCATATTTATACAGTGTAAAGCAAAATCAAATCATTGTTATGGGGTTAAGACCTGAGGAAATAGGAGGCATAGCAAAAATGGTTCTGTGAAAATGAACTGCATGGCATGTGTGTTCTTCAGCTTATCAGGATGACTGAACATGAAACAGAAAACACAGCTAAAATATGTATCTGAACAAATGTAATCACTTAAACTCATCCACAAAATACTTCATGCTTCCATAGCCAAGTAGAAGCAAAGTGCTCGTTTAATTTTAAATGACCTATCAGACTAGGGTTCAGTGGCCTTCTTGGTGTCGTTTATCATGTTGTCCTTCCTGCAGCATCCAAGGGCAGGGTTATGTTGCACCCATTTCAGATAAAAGTTTTCTAAGTATGCAGTGTACAAGCATGTTCTAACCTCTGTAGTCCGCACCAGCCACTTGCTAAACTGTTACTGAACAGAAGATAATAAACCCATCCATGTACAAGCCAAAGAAATCAAGCAAATTCAGTGGCTTTACCTACATTTGTTTCTTTAACATATGCCATGCAGCATCTAAAGTTGACTGACAAAATAAATTTTGCAACAAGAAATTATGTCATCTGGATCCAGTTATAAGGAACTTAATGCCTACATGCTTCCCAGTCCATAGTCTGCATTTGGCTAATCAGGTATAAACTGTGAAAAACTGAGGCAATTATCAGTATTAAAGATTTACAGAAAACTGTTACAATAGCAGCATCTTACAGGTAAGTCTTGTCAAGTCAGGCTATTTTAATACAAACCATTTTATCTAGTATCTCTTAACCACCTCTGCTTCATCAAACTAATGGGAAATAATATTTACCTGTCCTTGTTCTGGTATATTCTATAAATCTCTTTCAGCTCCACTACCACTTTTGCAGTTAAAATAGGTAAGTCTTGACTAAGTCTTGTGGTTAACATTTTTACTGATTTTAAGTTTTTAATATACACTCTTCTAAGTTGAATGGAGGAGAAAACTGGTTAATTCTATTGTGTAATCTGACTTAATAGCAATATTTTATTCTTAGCAGAGATTTTAGGCCAAAAATCAGCTTAGAGTCCGTGATTAAAGGAAAGTAAAAAGGTACCAGATGTTTCTGCCTTTTGTTATACTTTCTTCTTAGGGTTTGTTAATATGAAAAGTGGAGGAAAAAAAGCTTATTTTTAGTGTGTCCTAAGGTTTTAGTGTGTCATATGGTTTGTTGTTTTATGCAGTCATATGTCATGACCAGGAGACACTAGGATTCTTTTCTTTTCTGTAGCTTTTATTATGTAAGCCACAAATGAGAGCTTCCTTGCACTAAAGCCACAAAAATCCCTTTACCTTCAACATAGGTTGCTCTTTTACTCTTTTGACATTTTAGCTTTAAAACTTGCTAAGTTCATATGAAAGGATGAGTTACCTGCTTGCTGATTTCAAGACAATTTATAATCTCTATAGTTTCATACCACAGAAACAAGGTAAACTACACTGTAGCCTGAATTTACTAGGATCATGAGGCAGATGCTGGTTCAGATCACAGCCTTGCCAGGGTTTTGATTGTTTATTTGTTTCTTATTATGTGGATGGTAAGTCAAACCAGATTGACAGCCCCTTCTGACACTTAAAGGCTTAAACCATCCACAGATTGCTTTTGTAACCGTCAGGTCTATGAATAAGCAAACTCTCAGCTACATGGTAAATGTTAAAAGAAGTAGAGTGGAGTCCCCCCTGATACCTTATCCTCAAAAGACATTTGTGAGATGTGTGTTCCAAAGGGGAGTGTGTGCATATCAAGAGACAAAGATGTTAAATAGGAAGTGACAGGAGGAAGAAAAGGCAGAGGGCATCTCTAAAGTACAATGGAGAAATTTGCTGAGAAGACCCTTAGAAGTAATGTTTAAAATAATTGATTTACTGGTAGAGTAAGCATCCTACAACTGGATTTGCAGCAGTGGAGTGAGGGTCATAAATCATATTAAGTGGGGTTTACAAGAAATATCATTAGACAAAACAGTACAAAATCAATAAAAGCAATTCAGTCTGGAAACAAACAACATAGCAATGAGGGACAGAAAGCATATCACAGAAATACTGCTACTTGTTAAATTAAACTGTGCACATAATGGAGTTTCAAATGGAAGACTGGCCCTGCTTGGCCTCTTTGTGAGAAATGTTGGAACCACTTCACATCATGTGCATTCCAGCCAGCTATTACAGCGTGGAGGTACTAGACTTTTGTAAGGCACTGGTAATGCTGACAGAAGTTGGGCTCTGTTGAGGGGGAATATGCTTCTCCTAAATTTTGGGTATAGATGCCTAAGAAACAGTGCTAGCAAAGCCATCCTGTCATGGCCCTAATACACCACCAGTACAGGCATAACAAAGCCTCTTGAGTACCAACTGTTCTCTGTCTAGTTCCGCATATTGTGCTTTCATTTTGATGAGAGATTGCAGAATCAGGTCACTGCAGCTCACCTGGATTTTTCACTATGGAGAGGAAATGCTGATGATGTTTTGGCAGCCTCCGAGTTCTCTAGAGGCTGCGAGGCTGCTTGTGGCACTGCTGGCTCAATGGCACAAAGGCACAAAGCTCTTGGAGTCGCACCCCAAGACAGTGATGCAGTAGCTGGAGGAAGAAGGCAGGAATCAAAGCTGAGGTCAACAAGAACTGGGAAAGCCTCTGGAGCTGCGGAGTGGGTGGGCAGTACTTTAAAATGATTGACTCTCAAACATTTACCTTCCCCACAGTATTGTGCACGCTTTAGTCCTCTGGGGCTTGTGCCCCCCCCCCCCAACTTTTCTATGGCAAAGACATGCTTGCTTAATCAATACAATATAATAGCATTATAGAAACCTATTCATGTGCAACAAAGAAAAAAAATTTTCCCCATGAACATTTTCATCCAATAGCACCAGTTAAAAATGAAAAATAAATTAAAATTATATTGAATGTGAAATAAAAGGTGGGAGGTAGGTATAGCACAGGAATTTCATTATTATAGAATAGACGGAGATGTTTTCTTGACAGTATTCAATTCGTTCAATGTTAGGTGATTCTGCATGTACCCTGCTAGTAATTGTTGCCATGACTAAAGGGTTCAGTAAACTTCAAATGGAAATTCCAAAGGTGCTTGTGGGAAGTAGCCCCCCA
Organism: Buteo buteo; assembly: GCF_964188355.1. Classification (NCBI taxonomy): domain Eukaryota; kingdom Metazoa; phylum Chordata; class Aves; order Accipitriformes; family Accipitridae; genus Buteo; species Buteo buteo. The sequence goes on along the minus strand of NC_134204.1, from coordinate 51,380,295 downwards.
AATCAGCAAATCCCAGGAAAATGTGGCTATCCCCTGTCTCTGCATTGTGAAAATTCCAGGTGTCAGATCTGTTTCTTGCATGGACACAGGGCCTTTTGGAAATGGAGTCAGAGGTCACAGTACCTCAGAAGGAGCACCTAGGGTCTCCTATGTTTAAATTTGCATATCACAACTGCACTGGCATAGGCCCAACATAGTGGCCTGCTGTTCAACAGCTGGATTTCAGAGGTAGGAATGCAGTGTTGAAAGAAGACATGTGAGCCCTGTGGAAGCGCAAGTCATTCAGTACCTGTTAGCTAACACTTAGAAGTTTTGCAAAATTTTCTAGAAAATAAAGGATTTACTGCAAAATGTGAGAGATGCATGCAAAAACTGATGTGATTAGGAATTGATTACTTCCAGTGGAGCTAAATCTTTACTTCTCAGTAGCAGTTAAAGATGCAATGCTTCTTATTTAGTAGCTAAAAGCCACTTCCTCCCTGGGTTGTTTTAAATGTAATCATAAACCTAATGTCTTCAACTAAGAGAAGTGACAGTTACTTTTCACTGTATTGGCTAGATTAAAAGTATTGGCTAGATTATTAAAAAAAATTAATAAAAAATAAAATAAACTGTGTCTGGTGGAGGCTGGCTTTTCCTGAGCAGTAACTAAGACTGCTGAATACACACAGGAACTGGGTGGGCCACTGTTTACAGCAGAAAGATGAAAAGATCTATCTTTGTGAAGGCTTTTTATGAAAGCATGTTTGAGCTTGAAGTTGGACACCAGATCCAAAGTTTATTATCATTCAACACAAAGATTTAGGAATTGGTAAATGTTGTATACTGGTTTTGAAGGTGAAATTTCTCTCTCTTGCTCTGATGGACTGCCTATTTCACATTTCCCTAACCTTTCTCCAAAGTGCTGGTTGAGCAATTTCACAGGCATTACAATTAAGGTCCATCATTAGATGACTTAGGGATAGTATTTCAGCTAAAAAAGGTGATAAAGTTAGTAAAGGCCCATGGGGTTAATAGTTCTTTCTTGGACGAGGTTTTTGTGTTGATCAGGTCTTTAATGGGGCACTGCATTTGAAAAATGACAGGACTTGCCTGTAGCAGGCACAAAGGTTCTGTGCTGAGGCTTCTGGACATAACCAGGATTTTGTGACTCCTGACTTGTAGTTTCTTAAATTAATGCTCAGGTAACTCCATGGCAAAGACTGTCCCTAAATTTGTAAGCAGTCATAAAGCAGGGTGCTGACTCTGCTTCCAGGCTCGTGATATTACCTGCTAATTGGAAACCACCAGCAGAAGGTAGCTAAACACTGTTATATTACAAAAATGAAGATAATTGCAAGCGTGGGTTAATCTAACAAAACAAAACAAAATTATCTGGGAGATAACCTCAGAGGTTAATCTCAATGAAATGTAACTTCCTGTGAAAAGGAGTAGGTCAGGCACAACAGAGTATTGTCATCCTTTAGTTCAATGTGTTTAGGGTTTCAACTACAGTGCTGCAAAATTTTGTGTGCGTTCAGCAGAAAGTACACTAGGAACAGATCAAGGCAATCAGTTTTGTTAAAAAAAAAAAGGGGGGGGGAATATTCTTAGCAAAAAAATTAAAAAATCTTGCATTTAAACGCATGCCAAAACTGAATTAATTTCTTTTGAAATAAAACTACCTTAACTGCAAAAAGACCTTATTTTAGAAATGTGTGTGTGTATTCTTTGTAGGTGTCGTGGTTTCAGCCCAGACGGTAACAAAGGACCACGCAGCCGCTCGCTCACTTCTTCCTGCCCCCCTCCGGTGGGATGGGGAGAAGACAGAGGAGAGAAAAGGGAAAAAAAACCAAACAAAACAAAACAAAAAAACGGGAACCTCGAGGGTTGAGATAAGGGCAGTTTACTGGGACAACACACACAAAAAAGGTTACAACAACAACAACGGTACTAATGAAAGAATATACAAAACGAGTGATGCACAGTGCAACTGCTCACCACCTGGAACCCGACGCTCCGCCACTTCCCCCACTGAAAGTCGAGAGCACCCCCAGCCCGCTCCCCATTTATATACTGAGCATGATGGCACATGGTATGGAATAGCTCCTTGGCTAGTTCAGGTCAGCCGCCCCGGCTGTGCCCCCCACCTCCCAGGTTCCTGTAAAAAATTAACTCTATCCCAGCTGAACCGAGGACAGTAGGCAAAACTGGCTGTGCATGGAAAAGCGAGTAAAAAAGGATAGTTCCCATTTTCTGACAAAAGATTGATTGGACAAGTTGGTGAGGGACAACAGGCACCAACAGTTTGATATTCCCTGGCACCTTTTTTTCTTCCCAAGAGAAACTGTTCAGCCTGGGATCTTTGTTGAGGTATTTCCTTTCCCACAAATCCCACTCAAAGTTTCTCTTAGTAGTGTCAATCTCAGAGAAAACTTTGCAGAAAATCTTCATTGACACAATTTACCTGACAATACACTGCAGTTAGAAGTCACTTAGGTGAAGGAAAGGCAAAGCTCTAAGCTAATTACTTCTTGTCCTTAATCAGCATGTCTCGCCTTCAGGATACCTGACATGTTGATCTTGGCATTGGCAGCATATTGAGAAAATGCTGAGAAAATAAAAGGGTACACCTCCTTTTATTGACAGCCTTCCCCCTTAGGAGCTGGCAGTCAGCTCAGTGCACTTGGTGCAAGGCCCTATGATGTCTCTGAGTATTCAATGAAGTTTCTAGGAACTCTGTTGGATTTCATGTAGCATGATTCATGGAGTGAAAAGTTACATCTTCTGGTGATGCATGAAATGGATTTTGCCCTGGTTCCCCCTGGCCAGGTGACCCTATCAGTAAACGCCTGTCAGCTCCAGGGTTGTTCCTGTTGGAAGCTCCAGCACTGAAATCTGAATGTGTGCAAGGTCTGAAATATAATTCTGTCTCTGCAGGGGAATTGTAGCTACATAATATAGAGAAGCCACAACAGGTGCATGGTGCCTGCTCATGGAAGCAACAAAGGAACTCCAGCTTGATCTATCTGACACGTTACCAAATGTCCATCTTTGTGTGCAGGTCCTACAGTGAATCCTTTGGAATAACACCTACTATTAGTATTGGTTGTTACATTGTAGAAATAATCTCGGAAATTTAAATTAAGTGTACTTTTATTTTGCCGCACTTTCTTCTTCCTCCCCAAGATCACTTGATCTGATTTTTACCCCAAGACTATTTTATACAAAAACCCTGTTAAATGGAAAACTGCTAGCAGAGGAATGTAGCAGAGAGTAGATGACTTGCTCATTTCAGCAGCGCTGCCACGATCATGATGAGTATTTCTCCTTTGAGATTAAATAACGACATTAGAATTTTAAAAAACCTAAATGAAGGTGGGGATCTGTTTTTATTTTTAGCATGAAGTGCAGTTTATTCTGAAGTCTTCTGACAGCCATGTTTCATGCGACCTTCCAATGTGATAAACAGTTCAATTAACTGCTGTCCTGAAAGTCATTCAACACAAGAACAGAGCACTCGTCTCTATCCCATCTCATTTCCATAATCCTTTCTAACACCTAATGCATAACAGGAAAAAAAAATTTTTCAAACAATATCTAGTCATATAGCATTCGCCCCCTCCTTTCTCCTTCTGCTCTCATCTTGCTATTTTGCAGGGATGATTTATTCTCTAGATGAATGTCTTACTCTTTAATTACTTTAGGGAGAGCTTAACAGAGATATGAATAATCCAACAAAAAGATAGTTCCATTCCTACAGCTATTTCTTGTGTTGTCAATGTCTGATTTGCTAACACTTGCCAGGCACTTGCTTATGAGTAAATGAATAACTAGTCCTTACTGATGTCAGAAGAAATTTAAGGAAACAATAAGCCCAAGGTATAACATCTCTGTTTCTATAAACACCAGTTTACTACATCTTTTAAAATGAAAACTTATCTTCTTCCTTATTATATACATTATATGACACCAAAGGAGGTATTTCATTTTTACATTGATATGAAAAACTTCCAGGAACTAAGGCCAGAGGAATAGTAGGCAAGTCCATCCTCTAGGATAAAGCTTGCCTTTAAACATCACTGTATTTTATTATAATCATCTTAAATTTTGTTATTTAAAGATATTAAATATAAGTCCACAAAATAGTTTGAAGTATACATTCAAGGAAGAATCATGTGTTGTAATTAATAAATTAATAAAATTAAACATCAGAGACTGTAGCGTTTGCTACATATCAAGGTGCCACGCTTAGATCACTGGTCGGCCCGGACCAGGGAAAGAGACAGATAACACACACAGTGTGAGCGCCAACTTCCGCCTTTTATTGCGCAGTTAATTCCTTTTATACTAACAAGGGGAGGTGGGGTTACAGGTACATCACAAGGCTGCGACTGACCCTCTAACTTTCCGTGCCATCACGAGATCTTCCGAACGCTGAACCCTACAAGAGACAAAAAGAGTTATTTATGTTTTAATATGAAATAAAACTTGATTGCATTTAGTTGTGATTTATGCTAACAAGCAGAAAGCTTCCACTTAGAATCATAAAATATCCTAATTTGGAGCGGACTCATGAGGATCATTAAGTCTGACTCCAGACTCCACACAGGGCAACCTACAAGTTAAACCTCTAGTAATAAGACAGTTGTCCATATGCTTCTTGAACACTGACAGGCTTGGGGCCATGACCACTTCCAGGGGTAACTTGTTCGAGTGCTTGATCACCCTGTCTATAAAAAACTTTTTCCTAATATCCAATCCACACTTCCCATGAAGTGGCTTTAAGCCTTTCCCTTGTGGCCTGTCACCAGACACCAGAGAGAGATCAGCACCTTCCTCTCAACTACCCCTCTTGAAGAAGTTGTAAACAGCAATGAGGTCACCCCTCAGTCTCCTCTAACCTGAACAAATCTCATATCCTTAACCATTTTTCATAAGTTGTGGCCTCCAGTCCTTTCATTATCTTTGTTTCCCTCTTCCTCCACTGCACACTGTGTATGCTAGAAGAGTCAATGCTTTTGCAGCCTGAGGTTTTTTGTTCAGTTTGGTTTGGGTTGATTTTTTTTTTACCTGCCCATTAGGATGACTGAAATGCAAAACTTGTTCTAGCAATGATCATTTTGCCCTTGATTCCCTTCAAGTAATGTGAAATGCCTGAAATACATTGCTGTGTACAAGAAGAGTATTCTGAAGGCAATCTCTGTGTTTAATTATATCTGTACATCTCTGTATGTACATCTATATATATTACATAATAAAAAAAAATGGTCTATAATTTGGTCTATTTCCTTTCTTTTCTTTTTTTTTTACTTCTAAATTTTTCCAAACCAAGATAGTGCTGTATAATATTTATCAGCAAGAGCTTTGCTGTAGAAGGATTTACCTTTTCAAGTATGTTCTAAAAAATAAAATCAAAGAATCATTCCTGGAAGTGGTGATACTTTTTTCATTGGTTATCTTAATTCAAACCTATTGATCTCAGTGTTAAGAGGGCTGACAATCTTGAGGAAATTTACATTTATTCAATTTTTGTTAAATACCATTCTTACATAAGGTAATGTGTAAGACAATGAATATTAACGAGCATCTTAAAACACAAATCCACACACTATTTTACTGTATGGCTTAACTTCTATAGTATTGCTGACTGTGTGTCCTGTTGTCATTCTTAAGAAAATCAGTAACACAACAAACCACCAGGGCTTTTCAGTGATTCATCAGCATCACTAAATTGTGGTCATATCTATGTATTCTGAGTTAATTTAATGGCAGATCTGCTCATCTTCTGTGCCTTAGCTTATGTTGCAGCTTGCACAGGTGAACTAAGACTTCTGGGTGAAAAGAAGCTGAATTCTATCTGTTATATACTAGTTTTAAACAGAGATTGATAATTAAACATCTCAGGAAATTTTAAATCTTTAACTGGAAGTTGGATCTATTGTTTCTTTATTATAGAATATAGTAACTGTTTATATGCTGAAAGAAACACCAGGCATTTGGTATCTCCCCCACATTAAGAAATGTGAAATGCTGTATTGAGTACTTAGGTAAAGAAATTAAGGGGTTTATTTTGTAACAACTATCGAGTAAGTTGGTTCTTTCAACAGAAAAACTGCAGTAGGGCAAAAACTTCTTTCATTCTTCAGCTTATGTTTCCCAGGATTTAACTTTCTTACTCACATTTGCAACTCAGAAAAGTCTGTGGTTTGCTTTCTAAATTACAGCGTCTCTGATATCTCTCTTGACTATTAGTCCAAGGTCATCCTGGTAGATCATCACTCTTGATTTTCCCTCCTACTTGTCTACATTTGCCATCATTCCAAAAATACCACCATTTTGTGTCACCACTGAACACTGAATATCACATTCGTTTATCTTTTTTTCTTCATCATCTCATATGGGCTAGATCTGAATCTCATACTTTATTCAGAACATTTTAAGGTGTGACTTTTTCCTATGCACTGCATAACTAAAACTCAAGAAGTCTCATCTCAGAACTTCATGCTTGCAATGTCTTCTTCTCTGGCCTTAACAAAGGCAGTAAGGGTAGTACTGGGAAGCAAGCACTATATGAATTTAATATAATATAACTAATTCTTTTAATTACTCAGTTCAACTGGTAAATTCTGATTGTTGCTACAACTCAGCAAATGACTGAGAAAATTGCAGGGATGTCATTATTGTTTTTTATATCCAATTAGAACTTAATCTTTTCTGCCCTGTGCTAACTTATGCAGGTGTTTTTCGCCTTTATACCTTCTCACCAAAACAGATTTCTTGGCTATAGAGCATCCAGCATAAAGATCCTATGAAATGTGTGAGCACGTATGGACAGTAGTGCTTAGCTGAGGATACAACAGTAGCATTTCTTGCATTCTTGCTTCTGTTTCCACAAAGGTGGACATTCAGTCATTTTCTTGTCTGCTACTGACATTTTAATTTGAAGCACTGGAAGTGATGAAAGCTGGTGCAATTTACAGCTGCACTTTCTTTTCCACTGTGAGACTCATTATGGCATATAAATAATTGACAAAAACCTGCATGCTACAACCAAACATGTGACACCCCAAGGAGCTGAATGGTGTTTCAGCTGCACCTTAGTTCACATACTCCTTCGGTGGGCATGCTCTCTGATAAGTAGCGGTGTTCAGGGTTCAGGCACTGGCAAGGGAATTGCCTGGTCTTGATAATGGTCTGGTCAACAGGCTGACAACAACAGCGAGCATCAGAAGCAGGATCTAATAATGTGACATCTAGCTGCTCTAATGGGATGGGAGGGATGTAGCAGTAAGCTCTGTACTGCTGTTGCTAATTCTGCCCTTTCAAATGACTTAAAAAAGCTGCTTCCTCCCTTTGGCTCATGATGCTAACACCACTCTTAACATGACAGGACAATAAGTTCTCCCAAGAACTTTCAAAAAGACAAATTAAAATTCAATTTTGATTCCCAAAGCAAGTCACTACCATTCCAAAAGAATTTTACACAGAAAATCTTGCAGATGTGACATCCCAAGCATTTCATATTGCAGCCACAACTTATAAACAAGGGAATCCAAAAGAACATTGTGAGCTGTGAAACAAATTGGTGTTTCATCCCTATAAACCTAAAAAAGTTATCGTACTTGAAAGAAAAATGTGATTTTTTTTCTTGTTGTTTTCTTTCTATTAATTCAACATTGTAATTCTCATTCTCAAACTGGTCTTAAATAGTGATCTTACAGCACCTTCAATCCAGTAGACAAAGTGCTCAATTTCAGCACCTAACTATATATGCATGGAGAGAAATAAAAGCCTCATTGTAAACAGATTCCACATTGTATATGTTCAACTAAATAGAGGTTTTCCACAAGAAAACTTGCCTCTGAAGCAAGCCCTTTGTGCATAGTATCTACCATGTTTATCAGATATAATTTTCTTTGCAATATTACCCTTCTGCCACATTTAGCCCCTAGACTATGTCCTAAAAAAATGACTATTACATAAGTGAAAGTTGCCTGGAGGGTTTATGTGTATGTTGAGCTATATCTTTTCTGGGTCTGTGTGGTTTTGTTGTTTTTTTTTTTGATTGCTAAGTTCAGCTTAAGTCTTTAAGCCTTCCCTTTTGACCTTCTTAGTTCTGCATATTCTTTTCAGAAAAGAGCTGAAAATCTGAAAGCACTCCAAGGATCTAACTTGCTGAACACAGATTTAGTGACATATAGATTGAAGTTTCATGTTCCATTACTGTTCTATTTGACTTACAAATCTTGGACTTCTCTCTGGGGTACTTTCCCCAGAGGAATCCAGCTTGTTCCTTTCAATATACTTGAAATGTGCTTTGTTGCAGTGGAACCATCTTGTCCTGTGCACTGATGGCTCTATCAGCTTTCCCACTCAAAGTATTTTAGCTTAAGGGTTTCAAGCTCAGCTATAAACTATAATTTGAGAACATAGCCTCCTCTCAACTCATTTATCAACTTATCTTTCATAAACTTAAACTTTGGAGAGTCTTTCAGATTACTTTTATTATTTTAAAAAAGTATATTCCAGGAATTCTCTTTATTTTTTAGTCAACTTCTTTTCTTTAAATGAAGTTTTGGACTAAGGTAGCAATTGTTCTGGCCTTACATCATTTGCTGAAGGATGACATAAAACAGTGGAGAATCTGATTGTTGAATATTTTATAGATACTGACAGCTTCAGGGTTATTAGTCCCAACATTAAAAAAAGACAAGAATCCTATTCCATTCTCTTACATGATAAATTGATTCTATGATGGAATTCCTAATGTATGTATAACGATGGAATTATTACTTTGCAATAGTTTATGAATACTGCATGTCGACCTCGTTGTTAATTGTAGTAGTATGTATAGTTATTTTCATAAAAGCATTGTTGAGAGGAAAACAAAAAGCAAAAGGGAAAGCAGTGGCTCAAAGTAAGTCTAAATCAAAAACTAACTCTTAGCCATCAAAAAATTTTGTGCCAGTGGTATGTGAATAATGCATATTTTCATGAGGTGCAGTTCCACAGGCAGCTAAACCAAATTAACAGCTTGTTGCTTCCAAAGTGGTAAACTCTGTACCCCACAAAAATCTTCACAGCCTCATTCTTTCTCTTGCACTAGCTCTTGTGTTCAACAGCAGTCAATGGAAAATTTACAGTAATTGGAATAAAACCAATATTTAGTCCCAAATTTGTAAGATATGTTAAATAGTGTAACTGATAGTTAAAATAATTCATTTTCTGTGAGTTTATTGAAGTTTAAACTCAGGTGAAGCAGCCTAGTGCGTCAGTTGGAATTAATGTTTAATTTTATTTCAGCTTTACTACCTACATGAATGCACCCAAAAAACTCACATGACTTGAATGATTATTGCTATTTCAACTAAACCCTGAAAAATCAGATATTTTAGTATAAAAGTGTGATCACTTTTTGACAGATTGCAACTCACTCAGTTATCTGTTTGGAGTGGACCCCTGTGCATTTCCATTCTGCATTGCTGCACTACTATCTCATACAAAGGAGTGAAATCATTCTCAGAATTCTCAATTTTGTTTTGGTGTTACTGTCAAGGTTTCTGTTTTAACCTACCTCTTTTACATTTATGTAAAACTTTCTTCTCCTTCAAATGTTGATCTGGGAGGTCCATCCAGCTATTAACATGCACTTCTGTGGGGCAGTGCTCTCCAGAATACGATGTCAAAGAAACGTTCCAGTTTCCTCCCCAAACACCATAAAGTCAAAAACTAACATTATGGTAATATCTATAAATAAATCTCTCCTCTTCGAAACAGCAGGAAAGACTGATGCATAGGAAAATGCTCTTAGATTCTCCTGAATCAAGTACATTGTCCACCTGAGAAACTCTGGTCCTTACAGTTTCTTTCACTTTTCTTCTCAAAGCTATTTTGCTCCTTGTAGGATGGGGAAGATTCTACCCTTCATTTTCATAATCACAGTCTGTAGGTAAGAAGGGGTAAACTATACTCAGCACTAAATCAATCCATTCCTTATTGGGACATTATATCTATTTTTCTGAGGCTCATCAAGTCCTAAATGGTCCATCAGCCACCCTAGCTGAAGGGCATACCCTAATCAGGATGGACCCTATTTTTTTTTTCTGTGCTAGAAGTTAGATTTCCTATGTGTCTTTATACTGTTTTCTGAGCAGACTTGCTACCAGCAAGTATCCATAATATATTGTGTATCACTAGTGGTCCCTCAGAAGAGAGTCTGGCATTTAATTAGACAGCATTTATAAAGCAATTGGGGAACCATTACGATTACCACTCATACTGCGTAAGAAGCAGAAGATGACCCTTATTATTATTATTTCAAATAGTCAGACAACCATATGTCTCAAGGTAGGAGGCATCATAATTTTATATATGTGGTAGCAATTTGCATGAGAACCTCCTCTTGCTCATTAAATTACTAAAAGAGGTCATTACTGTGGTCATTTTTGCAGAGAAAGTACTTAGGAAAAACAGGCAGTACAAATTATATTAATCATAAAAACATCCAATCTCCAAATGATTGCAATTCACTTTGAGATAATGGCAACAGCTATGGTTAGGTAGCTTTTGATTTATCTTATGTTTGTCCAACCATTTTACAAATAGTAATTAAATTTTGTGTTTCTTGATTTACCTATCAAATTTATTCCTAAAATAGATGGTCTTTAAACTCTTTATGAACTTATTTAAATGTCAGCTTTATATTTCAATAGGAATCTATCTATCCCTCTATCTGAATGTGGTTCTAAAAGCTTAAAACAACTACAACACATATGATGAAACTGAAACGGTGAGCAGTTCAGAAATTACTTCTATTGCCTAATCATTGATGTATATACAAAACAAATGCTTACTCTAAGCTTGTCAACAGGTTAGTCTTGTTTGGGATCAGAATAAAGATTTCTCCTGCGTTTGGTTATGTAACCCATATATTAAAATCTTTTTTTATATATCTTTTTAAAACTAAGTATAATGCATCCAAAAGAATGCTTTCATGTCTTATGCACATTTATGATATATTCTTTCTTATGTTGTATTTAAAAATTACAATAAACAAATGCTCAAACAGTATCAAGACTAATGTAAGCAAACAGTCAATAATGAAATAATTACCAACACAGGAAAAAGTAGTAAATGGTACAAAGCACAGGTTGCAGAAATTGCTATCATTTCTCCATCTGGAACATGCATATAGTGGTATTGAAGTGCTGGACAAAAGAAAAGAAGACAGTTGTTCTGAACTTCTCCTTTACTAGAATATCCATTTTAATGTGCTGAAACAGAATGTTGGGGCTTACACAAAATGTTCTATGGTGTCACAGATAGAGCTGAATTCACAGTCTGGATTGAAAAGAAAAATTTTAAAATTTCCCTTTTTGTGTGGAATTTGAACAGTTGGAGAAGGCAGAGCAAGGGGTTGAAAAGGTAAATCTTTCTCAAGTTCATTGTAGAAGCCAAAGCCCACAGCAAGTGATTGCAACCTGGCTGGTGTTGATAACTCTGCCAAGGTCCGTAAAAATCTCTTTCCACCAAATTAAAAAAAAAACAAAACCCAACCTGTTTAAATTACTGTCCATTTCAGGTGAACATGCAGATCAGTCAAGATGCATGAGGGCTATGTCTATAGATCTGTGAAATTGTTTACACCTTATTCTGAATACCAATGTCTGGTCCAAAGACCAGAAAATGCAATAACCTCTGAAAGTCTTCCATTTGCTCCACTTAAACTGTCATCTTGGCCATTAAATTCTTCTTGTTGTATTTGCAAGGAAAGAAAAAAGGTCTGCATCCTGGATTTCTAAATCCTTGTCTGGTCATATCTGAGGAAAAATGAAACATATGACACTAATGGACTTTCTATTTTCATTTCAGCTTACCATCAAGGCATCCATTTGAACAGCTATTGCCTGTTCTTATCCTCAAACAAAACAGTCCTAAGAGGATGCCAAAATGGCAGTATGTCCGGAAAACTTGGTCAACTCACATTCTGTGCCTCTTCACATCTGTAAACCACAAACCTGGTATGGCCCTGAAACACTTCAAGGCAATTTGACTACATCCATTACAGCTTATTTCACATATTCAGATGAAACAAACAAGCAAAAAAAGAGTACCTGTCCTAACACTTCTTGGGTAAGCCACAGGACACAGCAGATTTCCTCAAGGTGATCAGCAGATGCTTAGCAAATTTAAAATCTTAGGTCTTTTTATCTAATAATATACATCGAATACAGCACAGTAAACTACTTCTTTGCTGTTGCTTTTTATCATCATTTAAGTACTCACCTACCACAAAGTCTAAATTATGGAAAATGCTGAGAATTAAGGTTCCCAGCCAAAATCTTTAATGAATCTGACAGTAGTAAGTTGCTGAAAGGTCCCTTCAGCCTTTTCAGTGCTTTCTTGTACTACGAGTTTTTGTTTCACATCCTAAGAAGGCTTAAAAACTTGGATTGCTATGTTGGAAACCAAGCCACATTTAAAAAGTCAGGATACTATGAGATACTGAAGATCATTTTGTTCAAGTGCTTGTGACAGACTGCCTCTGACCTAGGCGAGTTAGGGCAGGAGAGCTGATATGTGTATGTTTTATCTACCAGATCTTAGTACCCATGGAGTCCATGGATTTCTCTGCTGGGCTTTGCCCATAAAGTCCTGTGTCACTTTCCTGGACAAAATCATTAAGACATTTATCCCAAAATGATAAGATCTAAACTGTCACAGGATTTTTTTAAGAAAGTGTGAAATCCCATATTATAAATGACTGAGAGACTAAAAAGGATTCAGCAGAGAAGCACAGCACAGAAATTAATTAGTTATGCCACCAAATTATGCATAATATCAACACCTTTGGAGTCGGTGGTGAGTTGTACATGCACTTTCTCCAAAAGGTCTTTGATATGGTGAGGAATAAGCCTTTTTCTGCTGAGAGTAGTGTGAACAGGCTGGCTGAGCTTCCCTTTTCAGAAAAGAACCAGTCCTGGAGACAAGTGACTTACACCTAGAGGTGTTCCATGTTTTCACTTTGTCAGAAGTTTGGTATAACAGTTTGCACAGCTTTTGTAGGGGGACTGTAGAGGCTTCAAAGAGAAGACTAAAATAATTCATCAAAACTTTCCTTAAGCTCTTGAGAGGATTTTCAGAATGAGGAAAAAAACAGCAATCAAGGCAGCTGTCTTGGCCAAGCACCATTGGAAATCATAGTGCTGAAGAATTCAGAGAGTTATCAACATGGCTTTAAAAGTATCATCCAAAACCAGCCTTAAGTCATCACAGCAATGCTTTTTCCTTCTCTTCCCCTCTTAAACAGCAACGTTTATAAAGACAGAGACTGCAGATGTTGTGTTGCACCTGTGACTCCTCTTCTTCATGTGAATTACAATAAGGATTTTTTTCATTATCCTTGTGTAAGTGCTCAAAACCTCTGAAAAGTCAAGACCTCTAGAAATGTTACTTATTCCTCTTTGACATAAGAAGGGGGATCAATATACCTGTTTAAAACTCTACTGCAAAAATCACCTCTGATACCCAACTAATTATAACCTGCTTTCAATGCATGCTTCATGTGTGGCAAGTGGCTGACAAGCACAATCGTCAAAAATCCTTGAAGCCTAAAGCTGTAATAAAATGGGATGATTTTCAAAAGAAATCAGCTTCTTATTGACAGCTCCCAAATGCAGCACAGTAATAATCAGTATGTTGTTAAAGCATTCAGTCATTTGCTTCTCCAACTTCTGAATTACTTTTTTATGCTATATTTTTAACAGCAATTAGAAAAAAAAAAAGAAGTAACAGTGGAATATGTGATTTATAGGCCCAGTTCCTAGTTGGTATAAAAATAGTTCAGAGCTTTAGTTCTAAAAAAATACTGTTAAATAGTTCTTTGTCACTTGGGCACAGATATTGCCCAAGTCTATGAGGTTTTTTCTATTTGTGTAACTGCCTCTCTTTCCAATCCGAGTTTGTTCATGCTCCCCCTGCGATGCTGAAGCTGATTTAGTGATGTTACTTCTGAATTCAAACAAGAGTATATTGAATGGAAAGACCTATTGAGAAAGGAATTAAAAGAGATGAAAAGCTCTGCCGTTACTGGATATTAGTGATCATCACAATAAATATTGCTGTTGCCCTGCTCTAAGCTTTTTCTAAATATTCTTTTTGCTAGTACGAGTAGTGTTTTATAGGGCCCCAAAGTGTAGTAGGAGCTTTGCAGACATACTAAGAATTTTTAGAGCTAGCAACTGTAGACTTCTATTTGATTTCAAGTACAAAGGGGTGATGGTCACACAAAGGAGTGATGGTCAAGATGAATCTGAGGGAACTCAAGAAGGCTGGGGAGGGTGGAGTTGGGAACCCAACAGAACTAGAGGCAAGAGTTTTCCATAGGTAAAGACAGGTGGGACAGACCTGCCTTACAGTTTATTTCATTTGTGTCCATTGTTTGTGAAGTTGTATTTGTTTTTCTTGTTTCTGCTGGCCAGTCTTTTAAAACTTTATTTTCACTTCCAATGGCACTTACCATTTTCATAGAAATAACTCCTCTAAAACCACGCTTTTCATTCTGATTTTCAAACGACATCGAAATATGAGGAAGTGCAACAGTTCCTGCATATTGCTCATTACCCAGTCTATCTGCCCTTATGTAAGGGCATAATTTAAGAAGTGCCAGTTTGTTATCTGATCTTCCTCTGAGTCAGAGAGCTCAAACAGCTATAATTATCTAACTACTTTACAACCCCTTATTAATTTCCAGGATGAAATCAGTTTGTTAATAAGAAGTTTAGACTCAGAGGGTTGAAGCAATTAGTGCAAAAATGATCTCTCTACCAATCTCATCTGACAGGTCATTTGTCATTGAAGAACTCCTCTATGGAGGGAAACATAGCTCAGAAGAGTCTTCCTATTTTCTTTTCTCTGTACTGTTGAATAACAATAATAAGATGAGAAAGAATCTTAGTTTAAGTGCTGGTTTCTACAAGGAGGTAAAATAAATCCTTCAGTCTCCCAGCTAAACGATTTTCTAGGCTAAGTCGCCAGCCTAACTAATATGATGCTTTTTCAAATGAGTTAAGAACCTATTTACATTTCTAGGTATGCAATTGGCAATTAATTTCTTGTTACTTTTCCCTGATAGTATTTTAATGCTACATTTTAAAATCTCTTCCCTCTGCTGCCAAACATATCCATCATTTCATAACTTCATGTCCTTATGAGACTAGTACTGACATGAGTGACTTCTGAAAAACAATCTTCTGACTCCAGCATGATACTGGATCTCTCACCCTTGTGAATGTTTTAAGTAGCACTCGAGATTCCAGTTGGACCCCATAACAGGTTTTGACTGCTTATGAAGACATTAGGTACTTACTTTGCAAATTTAATTTTTTTTTTTTCTTGAATTTTGGGCAACCAGCCATAAACTGACAATATTTCATTTCTAAGTAATTTTCTAAATTGGTGACCAGGAATATACTTAACATTCTTTTATTTGGGACTCAAGAGTGTTTCTTTATTCTGTCCTCACACTGAGTGGTCAAAAGTAATTTCATGTCTTTTAGCTTGGTTTAACTACCAAAAATAAATTTGAAAAAAGCAATGTTTAGAACACTTGCTAAGTGATTTAAGCACTGCTGAACAAAACATATCACCTAGCATAAGGTGATCCCATATTTTTATTATAAATACAGACCATAGTAATCTGGATTTTGTACAGTGTTACTCAGCATTAATAACAATGATTTCTCTAATTCCAGCCAGGCATGTTGAATTCACATTGTTCTTCAAACAGAGGCATGTTTGCTATTTTGTCCTGAAATTCTACTAAAAAAAAGTCCTTGTAATGATTCAAATGCCACCAAATTTGTTGTGAGATGTGCTTTTTCAGGTATCTTTTTCAGGTATCATCCTCTTCAGTCGTCTCTGTCAGATCATGTTTTTTCCAATGTATTCTAACTTTCTGCTCAAAGTGAGGAGCAGATTTATCAAAGGAATCTGTGTGTGGGCTCACTACCAAAGCCAAATTAAGAAAGACTATGTGAGGTCAATCCACAGCAGCATCAGTACCTGAACCCTCTTCTTCTCCCTGGTCACAGAGGAAAAACTAGAAATGAGAGCCAACACAGTCTTTCTAGAGCAAAATTCTAGTTTCCAGCAATCTCTGTTTCAGTACTACCTGAGCTGGGAGTTGTAGCAACATTCAATCAATTTATTATTTCTCTATTTTTCTACCATTCACTTACCTAACTGATGATTAGCCTACTTATATTCTGATATCCTAAGCATCTTGCAGCAGTGAGTTTCATGCGGTAACTATATACTTTCTGAAAAAGAACTTTAATCATTCTTTCTTCTCTCCTTCTAGACTTTGTAGACCTCTGTCATAATCTTCCCCAACTGCTTCTTCTTCAAGATAGGAAGTCTTTGTCTATTTAATTTCATTTTATATGGAAATTTTTCCACAACTCTAATAATTCTGGTTGCTCTTCTTTGTACATTTTCATTTCTAATGTATGCTTTTGACATTAAATAATCAGATCTGCATGTGAAATTTAAGATGCAGATATAACTGGAATGTATATGGTAGTATAATTGTTTTGCTCTCTGGTCTTTTCCGCTTAATTCTTACCATTTTATTTGCCCTTAATTACTACACAGAAATTAGTAGATATTTTCAGAGCTCTCTAGATCCAGATTTATTTTTTTTTTCCTTAGAGTCATATTAGCCAGCTTAGAAGAAATTGTTACATTTTTATAGCTGGCATTGCTTTTTTGAAAGGGAAGCTAATTAAAAAAAAAAGATGATGAACAGAAACATCTACAAACCTCAAAATATCTTCAGCAAATTACCTTAGATGCTTCCACATTTTCCAATGTGTTCTCTTCCACGTACATAACTAGGTATTATATCACTAACTACATGACAACACAATTGTACACAACCACTTCAGCAAGTATAGACTCACATACATAATTCCCTGATATTGCAACTTATATTGATCAAAAACAGGATTGATGAACAACATGGAGAACACAAGTGTGTGTTCCTTGCCTGTCATTCAAAATATTTGAGGTAATTTCTCAAATATTCTAGAAAACAAGTTCAGAAATCCAGATCTGCCTTTTTAAGAATGTTCAATGTTAAAAAAAAAATCTCCTTATACTAAACAATCTCCTTATAATAAAGAATTAAAAGGTAACTTCCCTCTTAAAACAAAGATAGTGTTTAATGTCAAAGATATATTTCATACAACAAAAAGTAGGTTTCAAAACGTATGTGCAATACCTTTTATAAGCACTTATTTCTCCCTCAATGGCCAATTCTGTAGTGTGCCATAATGCAAGTTAGTAGAAAAGACACACTCCAAGTAAATGTGTGTGTGTATACATAGTTCTGTCTTTCAAAGGAGCTGTTTTTCATTCCAAGGTTAGCTTACTAGGTGTTGCTAAATCATCCTACTGGCATTATAGAGGTGTAAACTTCCATCTTCCACTTAATGGTGCTTTGTTTTCATAGACCTTGTAGCAACCCTCTCAGTTTGCAGGACTGGGAAAAAAAATCATCTATGGCAGATCAAATAGTGCTGTCTTGGAGAGAGAATATTCATTCAGTAAGATTTGCAACTGACTGGTGATATCAACTGTGAAACTGGGGAGACAATCATGTTTTAACTTTGTTATAGCTAAAATTAAAGAATAAGAAAGAAATGGGAAAATAATGTAGCTAGAACCCCCATGTTTTCTTAGTACTTTGCTGTGATGTTTCAGCAAGCAGACAGAACTAAGAGGAAGGTAAACACAGTGAAAATTAATACAATGGAATAACAACTCCAGTGCTGACCAGAATCTCTACTTTGAGCAGCAGTCCATAATTAACTTTTTCCTTGAATAATGAATAACAGTTTTGAGCATCTGAGTACATCTACAAACTAACTTTCTACTTCTTACATGCAAAATTCTTCAGAAATATTAATACAGGCTTTATTGACAATCCAAAAATTTGCTACCTGTTTTATTCAATGAAACATATTAGACAGGTGTTGGAATTTAATTTACAAGACAAGCAAATTTAGGATTTGGGAATATGTATTGCATATGCCTGAAGATATGATGTAGAGATATGGTGAACTAAAGCATTTGAGATAGTCTTACACCTCAGTAGAAAGAATGAATTCTTGACTTGTGTAAATTCCCCTGTTGTCTTTAAAGTTAATGACAGGAACTGTAGCAATTTATATAATTTGATAACCTGATCTCATTAAATTAAATATATTTGTCGCACTTCTCAGAAAGTAAGTCTGGGATTGAAATGAAGTCAGCAAAGTTTTTTATAATTACAACTTTTCCCAGGAGGGAGAGCTTAAAGGAAGTTGTAATCTGGGGTTCCAATAGCAAGTTTACAATGAGCATTTAGCTTCATCTCAACAATTTACCTGTGTGTATCCAGTTATTTATGCACATTTTACAGCAGTTTAGAGCATCACTGCTTACCTCACTGGCTTACCACTAATCTACATTTTCCTTTACTACATATGTGAATTGACTATATTTCTCAACAAATTCTGGCAGCAGAGTATTTAACAAAACTGGCTAATGCTAAATCCTGAATAATAAATGCCATAGAACACTTTTGGATTATATTAATTAATACTGAATATCAAACTTAAAAACTAGAATGTGGCTCTTGTTTTAAAGTTGATGAAACATTAAATTAGCATAGTGCAGGATTGCTTTGTTACTAGCATTCACACATCAGTCTTAAACATCAGCCAAAGCACTTCCTGTATAGTGTAATGATTTGTCTTAACTAATAATTTTGGGGTGAATAGCCCTCATAAGGAACCCCTCCTTAAAATACATAGTTGTTTTCACTGCACATTACCCTGGTAATTCTTGCATTTGAACACGAGAAATTAAGCAAGGATAAAGGCTGAACTTTTGGTTACTTCTGAAATAAAGTTAGTATTTGAGGTCTCTTAAAATTTTCTCTATGAAGACAGGTGTAAGTTACAGAATTTTAATTCAAGGAAAATATTGACATTAGCTCTTATAAATCCCTAGATATGTCTCATGGATTGTAGTATGCAAGATATATGATGAGTATATATGGTAATGTAATACATTCCTTTGAAAACTAGAATTTGTATGTAATAAATACAGCTATATTTGAAAGGATTAATAGCACCAATTTACTTGTTGTCTGTGGAAAACAAGTAGTGTATAGAATGTTTTTACTAATTGCTTTGCACTCAGCAGTTTAATCAGCCCAAATTAGTGAATATTCTGTAAGCTAATCAAATGATTTTTTTCTGTATAGTAACAAGATAATTCACATCATTTAAGGGCTGTTATCACAGCATATAATTCTGCATAATGTTACCATACAAAGTTATATACTTCCATGTCTTGTGTATGCTACTCTTTTAATGTATCTCATGCCCTACAGATTTTGTAATTTCTAAAAAGTATGTTTTCTTTCTTTTCCAGTTCTTAAGCTTGGAGCTGGTGTATCAATGACTGAAAGAATGTACAGCAAAAAGCAGAGCAGTGATTCTTCATGTGATATAAGTATTCCTTAGTCTACTTGAAATTATCATGGAAGTAGTAGCTTTATTAGTGCTCCTCATGATACAAACTTTTTCCCAAATACTTTCACCTAATTTTACACAGAACAGTTAGTGTAAAAATTTTGGAGGCTCTGTGATGAATTAGAGTTGCCACCCTAGAAATGGAAAAGCATCTTCTACAAAGAGACTTTGCACTAGGACTGTCTATTTCTGGATGTTACAAATAGACACGGAACAGCTAAATAGAGTTCTACAGAAGGGAGATAAGACATTGTTTTTTCAACCACACATTTGTATTCAGAGGTTTTCCCCACCATTAGATTTTCTTCTTTGCAAGCAAGAGTTATTTTATTTATGTCTGGTCCATGGGTCTAAGGTTCTACAGTCAGACATATTTTTATTGTGGTTGCCAGTGACTGGTATGCTTTAGTCT
Organism: Buteo buteo; assembly: GCF_964188355.1. Taxonomy (NCBI): domain Eukaryota; kingdom Metazoa; phylum Chordata; class Aves; order Accipitriformes; family Accipitridae; genus Buteo; species Buteo buteo. The sequence goes on along the minus strand of NC_134204.1, from coordinate 51,360,318 downwards.
GGGTCTGGGTTTGCTCTGCTACCAGGGAATGAAGAAATGACTCATTCTGGGTCCAGATCACTTTTCTGCAGCTCCCATGTATGGCTCACTATCACAATCTCCGTTGGTGACTCAAACGTTTTTCATTTCTCAAATACTTGTACTGAAAATGACTGTTGCAATCATATAGCTGTGGCTTAGTTCAGTGTATTTTGTTGCTTTTTCACTCCTTGCTAAAAAATCTGGCAAACATGCTGAGAATTCTTATCAAAGAGCTGGCATGGGTTGTCTTCCCATTCCTTAAGTTTTTATAACCCTATTCGAAAGTGCCTGAGGAGCATCAGTTCCCACAGATGAGAAATCATACAATGCTTGCTTTCCCATGACTGTATGAAGAATTAATACATGTTATTAATATTTAAATTTTTAATCTCTTTGAAGTCAATGGGGGTCTCACTCTTCACTTCACTGGGACCATGCTTTTTGTCCCCCAAAGTCAAATCAAACAATTATGTGTGGGCCTGAGGAAGCTCTAACAGCTTCTAACAAGTATGGTCAGCTGCCCTTGAGCCAGGGTGCCTGGAGCCTTTGTTGCAGGAGCCTCCTGATTAGGGAGAGTCAAGCATCTTTTAGTCAGTGCTTGAGAAAAGCCTATACAAGAGCCAAGCCTAGAACACAGCTCATGAAGACAGCCAAGAGATGCAGCAGTTTGTGCAGAAAGGCATGAAGATGGAGGCCTCAGCTGAGCTTGTACCAGTGTAAACAGTGTCAGGAACAGTGGTTTACATGCCACAGGTCAGTTTCCCCACCAAGTGCTGGAGCAGCTGTCCCTGCCAAGGCAGAGGCTTTGACACAGGCAGAGCTTCAGATGGTAGAAGCATCCTTCCAAGCCCCAGGCTGTAGGCAGTGCCAGGGGCCTCTCTCTGACACCAGGAGAGATGGCTTTCTGTTCTGCAGGAGGTGTGCCATCTTGGAGGAGCTGTCCCTTCAAGTGGAGGAGCTATAGGAGGAAGTGAGCAGTCTGCACAGCATCAGAGAGTATGAAAGGGAGATAGACAAGGATCTTCTCTGAGACGCAACACTTTGAAAAGCCCTGGACCCCAACTGCTAGTGAGGTGCAGGCAGCATCCACCTCTAGTATAAATGCAACCTCTGGAGAAGGTGAAGGATGGAAGTTGGTGAATTTAGGCATGAAGAGAAAGGTTCCTGCCCTACCTAAGGGCTTACAACTACAAAATAAGTTTGCTGCCCTCAGAGTTGAAGAGGATCCAGATGTGCCTTCAAGCAAAGGAACTGGGTTACCTGACACTAAACCATGCATGACCACCATGAAAAAGCAGTGAGTGATTGTAATGGGTGACTCCTTGCTGCAGGGGACAACTCCAGTGCTGACAACCTGACCTATCATCTACAGGTTTGCTGCCTGGTGGGGGACCAGATCCAGGATGTTTTGGAGGGACTGTCAAAGCTTGTCTGACCCTCTGACTGCCACCCCCTGCTTTTCTTCAATGTGGATACCAATGGTACTGCCAGGGGTAACCTGGACAGTATGAAAAGTGACTTCAGAGCTCTGGGGGCAGTAGTCAAGTGTATGGGGGCCCAGGTGGTGTTATCCTCAATCCTGCCAGTAAGCAGAAAGGATGTCAGAAGGAGGGTGCTGATAATGCAGGCCAGTAATTGGCTCTGGAGCTGGTGCTGGTGACAGGGTTTTGGGTTCTACAACCACTGGAGCCTTTTTTTGCAGACTAGCACCTGCTTGAGAGAGATGGGCTCCACCTTACTAAGCAGGGCAAAGGTATCTTTGCCAGTAGGATGTGTGAGCTGGTAAGGAGGGCTTAAAACTGTGAATGATGCTGAAGGAAGAGAGTTAATAGCAGCCCTGGAAAGAAATGATGGACAGGCTCAATAAGCAAACAGCACAGAGTGATGTGACAGGAAGGAATCACAAAATCAACAAAATGGGGCTTAAGTGGGGTCACCTCCACCATTTGCATGTAAGCAAGGAAATGCCTACAAGACACCATTATGGAGAAATCTCCAAAACCTTTCTGGGAAATTAGCATGCTGGAGTAACTCTATAAAGTACCTGTATGCTAAAATATACAGCAAGGGGAATAAGCATGATGTGTTGGAGTTCTGTGGGCAGTTGCATGGCTATGAGCCTGTTGGGATCACAGGGATGTGCTGGGATGGCTCCCGTGAGTGAAATGTTGCAATGGAGGGATACAGGCTCTTACAGGAAAGACAGACTAGGAAGATGAGGAAGGGGAGTTGCCCTTTATGTGAGAGAGCAGCTGGAGTGCAAGGAGCTCTGCCTTGGGGTGGATAGGGAGTCAACAGAGTGCTTATGGATGAAGATTAAAGAGAAGACAGATGAGGGTGACATTGTAGTGGGTGTCTGCTATAGGCCACCTGATAAAGAAGAAAAAAGCAGATAAGGCCCTATACAGACAAATAAGACCAGCCACACATTCACAGGACCTGGTCCTTATGGGAGATGTCAACTACCCTGATGTTTACCGGAGAGAAAAAACAAGCAGGACGTCAGCAATCCAGGAGGTTCATGGATGGCATCAGTGACAACTTCCTGGCCCAAATGATAGAGAAACCAATGAGGCAAAGACCTCATATTCAACAACAAGGAGGGGCTCATTGGAGATATGGAGGTTGAAGGCAGTCTTGATTGCAGTGACCATGAGATGGTGGAGTTCAGGACCCGGAGAGGAGGGAGCGAGCAGAGCAAAAAGCAAGATCACAACCGTGGACTGCAGGAGAGCAGACTTTGGCCTCTTCAAAGATGTGCTTGGAAGAGTGCCATGGGATGAAACCCTGGAGGGAAGAGGGTCCCAGGAAAGCTGGGTAATACTCAAGGATCATCTCCTCTAAGCTCAAGAACAGTCCATGGCCACGACCAGGTAGTCAGGCAAAAACGTCAAGAGGCCTGTGTGGATGAACAAGAAGCTCCTGGCCAAACTCAGTCACAGAAAGGAAGCATTCAGAAGGTGCAAGTGGGGACAGGTAAGCTGGGAGAAATAGAGTGATAGTGTCTTGAGCATGCAGGGATGAGGTTAGGAAAGCCAAAGCCCAGCTGGAATTGGATCTGGTGAGGGACGTAAAAGGCAACGAGAAGGACTTCTATAAATACATAGGTGACAAAAGGAAGGCTAGGGAAAATATGGGCCCACTGCTGAATAAGGAAGGGGACCTGGTGACACAGGACGTGGAAAAGGCTGAGGTACTGAATGCAAGACTGGCCTTCCTGAATCCCAGGTCTCAGAGAGCAAGGGGGAAGCCTGGAGCAAAGAAAACTTCCCTTGGTGGAAGAGGATCAGATCAGGGAATGCTTGAGCAAACTGGGCAGACGTAAGTGCATGGGCCCTGATGGGATGAAACCACAAGTGCTGAGGGAGCTGGCTGGTGTCATTGCGAGGCCTCTCTCGATAATCTTTGAACAATCACGGTGATGAAAGAAGTGCCTGAGGACTGGAGGAAAGCAAATGCCACTCCTCTCTTCAAGAACGGCAAGAAGGAAGACCCAGGAAACTACGGGTCCATCAACCTCACCTTGATGCCTGGAGAGATGATGGAGCAGCTAATCCTGGGAACCATTTCCAGGTACATGAAGGAAGAGAAGGTGATCAGGAGTAGTCAGCATGGATTCACCAAGGGGAAATCTTGCTTGACCAACCTAATAACCTTCTGTGATGAAATGACTGGCTTGGTAGAGGAGGGAGGAGCAGTGGATGTTGTCTCCCCCAACTTCACTAAGGTTTTTGAAACTGTTTCCCCCTAGAGAGACAACATCCCCAAGGAGAGGCTGATGAGGGATGGGCTGGATGAGCAGACAGTGAGGGAGACTGAAAACTGGCTGAATGGCCAGGCCCAGAGGCTGGTGATCACTGGCATAAAGTCTAGTTGGAGGCCAGTAACTACCGCTGTACCCCAGGGGTCACTACTGGGTCCACTCCTGTTCAACACCTTCATTAATGATCTGGATGATGGGGCAGAGTGTACCTGCAGTGAATTTGCTGACACTACAAAACTGGGAGGAGTGGGTGGTACACCAGAGGTTCGTGCTGCCATTGTGTTGGGCCTTGACAGGCTGGAGAAATGGACTGATAGGAACCTCATGAAGTTTAACAAGGAGAAGTGCAAAGTCCTGCCTCTCGGAAGGAACAACCCCGTGCACCAGTACATGCTGGGAGCCAACAGGCTGCAAATCCACTTTGCAGAAAAGGCCTGGGGGTTCTAGTGGACACCAAGTAGAACATAAGCCAGCACTGTGCTCTGGTGTCGAAGAAAGCTAACAGTGTCCTGGGCTGCATGAGGAGGAATGTTGCCAACAGGTCGAGGGAGGTCATCCTTCGCATTTATTCAGCCCTGGTGAGGCCTCATGGGGAGTACTGTGCCCAGTTCTGGGCTCCCCAGTACCAGAGAGAGATGGAGCTACTGGAGAGAGTCCAGCAAAGGGCCACTAAGATGATGAAGGGGGTGGAGCACCCCTCTTACAAGGAAAGGCTGAGAGAGCTGGGACTGTTCAGCCTGGAGAAGAGAAGGCTTGGAGGGGGGATCTTATCAACATGTTTATATACGTGAAGGGAGGGTGCAAAGAAGACGGAGCCAGGCGCTTTCCAGTGGTGCCCCATGACAGGACAAGAGGCAATGGGCAAAAACTGAAACACAAGAGGTTCTGTATGACCATCAGGAAACACTTTTTTACTGGCACAGGTTGCCCAGGGAGATGATGGAGTCTCCATCCTTGGAGATCTTCAAAAGCCACCTGGACATGGTCCTGGGCAACTAACTCTAGGTCCATCTGGTCCGACCCCCCTGCTCAGCTCAAGCAGGTTGGACCAGATGAGCTCCAAAGGTCCCTTCTAACCTTAGCCCTTCTGTGATTCTCTGATTAAGCACACATGTGAGTTTAAGAAATGGGGCTCTGTGGATGTTAAGACAAAGAAGATGGTAGGAATATATTGGATTCTGCTGAAATGACATGGTTTTGGTGCAGGTCAAGGGCTCCCTAGGGGGGTGGGCAGGTGACCGTTGACATTTTTTTCTAAGTAGCCCCTCTGTGTATTACAATTGCCAGGGCAACTACGATTTTGCATAGTAGCACTCTACATGGGTTTTGCTGGCTATTCCTAAACTCAGGGGTGGATATGTGGCGATATGGGCTGGTCACAAAATGGTTGTGTAGGGGGTGTCAACATTAGGAAACACTTTTACTGTGAGCGTGACTGAGCACTGGCACTTCCGAAAACAAGTCATATCTGAAAATTATCATATCTGTACAAGGTGAAGTTTCTTGAGCAGGATTCTATTTAGCAGTGGATAAATCAGAGATTTTGAGATCATAAATAAAGCAAAGCAAAGAAGCAGGCAAGAAAAAAAGAGGAAGCAAAAAAAACTTTTAAAGATTTAGGTGACTGGAAATAAATTTTAAAATCTTTCAGCTGATGTCTGACAGCTGCAATGGAGTAAGCAGAAATGTCTTCTGCCTTCATCACCATATCTATTTGTAAGCAAAACAACAGAAGCTTTGTTAGTCTGTCTGTTATGATGTAGGAGATTGACCATCATGCAGGCAACAGTGCATTTTTTTTTGGTGAATTTTCACCATGGTACTCAAAAATACCTTTACTTAAGGCTGGAAACAAAGCTACTCCAACACATAAAAAGAGTAGAAATGGGAAAAGGGACCTTTTGTCCTTCTGCTGAAATAGATTCTGTGACCTCACTTCTTACAAATATTGCAGTTGCTATGGCCAGAATGACACTTAGAGCTCATAAAGGCTGGCAGCAGCAATCATTCAGATTAGTAGATGGGCTGCCTTAAACCATTTTAGCCTTGCTTATAACGCTGCTTTCATAAACTAGTTAACATTATGCGCTCTGCTTCGTTATTCTCATTAACCTCTAAGGATATCATATAGGATGTCAAAATCAGCTCTGCCACTGTCCATATGTGTGCTCTGAACAAATACAAGATCTCGTCTTTCTGTACCATCAAACTAACTCACAGGAACAGTATATTCACCTAGAGGAGGCAGGGTAAAAATTTCAGTTTAAATAATAATGACTTTTACTTGTTCAGATTGGTCTAGCCTTCCCAAATTGCAATATAATTTTCAAAATTTTAACCAGGGGAAACATATGATAGTGATCAGTGCTATACTGTTTGTCATGGTTTAACCCCAGCCAGCGACTAAGCACGACGCAGCCGCTCACTCACTTCCCCCTCTCACCCAGTGGGGTGGGGGAGAAAATAGGGAAAAGAAGTAAAACTCATGGGTTAAGATAGGAACGGTTTAATAGAACAGAAAAGAAGAAACTGATAATGATAATACTAATAAAGTGACAGCACTAATGATAAAAGGATTGAAATATACAAATGATGCAGAGTGCAATTGCTCACCACCCTCCTGATCAATGTCCAGTCAGTCCCCGAGCAGCGATCCCCCTGCCCCCACTCCCCCCAGTTCCTATACTAGATGTGATGTCACATGGTATGGAATACCCCTTTGGCCAGTTTGGGTCAGCTGCCCTGGCTGTCTCCCCTCCCAACTTCTTGTGCCCCTCCAGCTTTCTCACTGGCTGGGCATGAGAAGCTGAAAAATTCTTGACTTTAGAGTAAACATTACTTAGCAACAACTGAAAACATCCATGTTATCAACATTCTTCTCATACCTAACCCAAAAAACATAGCACTATACCAGCTACTAGGAAGACAATTAACTTTATCCCAGCTGAAAGCAGGACACTGTTTCATAAAATCAGACTACAATAGGACAACCATCTACCCACTCCTGTCTTTTCCCTTATCCTGTTAAATGAGTTGGGAAAAAAAATATCTGAATTTCTTATAAGGACAGCAAATGCAATGTATTATACGAAGAACATACAGCCCAAATAATGGTCCTTGAAATGAAGTATTAAAATGGAACATGAAAGTACTGAGGTATTTGGTATTATAAATAGAATTGTAGCACTTTCCAGGATAAAATGCAAGATACCTAACAAAAAAACCACAACCTCCTACCAAGAAAATAACTACACCTGTTGGGAAGGAGACTGTGCTTAGTCTTCCAGGCCCACTCTCCAGTAAGTGTAATTTTTCAACGTATACACAATGTATACACAGACATATTCTCATATGTCTTCTAATTATCACTTCTGCATCTTGCCTGTGCATTAATATGAAGTGACAAGGGTATGCTAATGCAGGAAAACAAACGCTCTTGAAGCAATCCCTCTGCCATGCATTTAGCAGAGGCCTTTTTTTGCTTTTGCAGGACAGAATTTTTGAAGGCAAGTTTGTTTCTTTCTGTCTCCTTTCTTGAGATAGGCATACAAAATACAGTAATGGAGTCCTTTTTTAGAAGTGCCATACACTGTTTCTGAGCTTTGTCAGTTCTGCACTTGTGCAGAAATGGCCAGGAATACTTAAAAGAACTAATGCTATTATTATAGCTACTGCTGAGCAGAAACAGGAGGAGTATAAATGGAGACATGCAGAGGGAGAGCAGGTCCTTTTGGCTAGGTTAAGAATTGCTTTGCCATCATAGTGCTCTGTTTGCAATAGGGAATGCTTAAATTGGGCCTCTGTTTAGAAGAGGGGTAAAAAGAGAGAAGGAAAACCATAGGAACAACCTTTGAACTTCAGTTCTTAAGTTCCTCAAAATTGAAATTCAAATCCAGCATTTGGAATAAGCCCACTATGGAGTTTGTTACAAGGTACAGAAAAATGGATGGAAGCTGCGATCTTGACCTAGAATTTGAATACTGGATTTTGTTTGGACATGTTGAATTAAATCTATCATACCCATTTTCTCCATTTGCTATTAACAAAGAAACATTTGATGTCAAATAAGCTGGCTTTCATTCTTATTCAGGAAATATTTCAATGCCTTTAAAGATTTTGGTCTGCATGTATTCATACTGTTCAGTGCATTAACCATTTGCACAGTTCACCTATTAGAATCCAAGCTTATCTTGTTTGTTTTAGTTTGTACCAGTACACTGTCATCTCTAGTAATGGACACCCAGCAAAATTAAATAAAATATTTATGATTTGTAGCTTGGGAGTTTTGTAAGGGTATTGCAGGATGTGGATACTCTTATTATAAAGTACTTTAATGTTTCTCTTTTCATACTATCCCATTATTACCTTCAGTAGGAATAAGTGTATTACAGATGGCCAGACAGACAAGCTGTAGTTAAAGTCTGTTTCAAGTGTTCGTAACTTGTCATACAGTAAGCATTCTGGCTGTTGTATTCCATAAGGCTAACATTCTGAGTGTTATTTTGTTGTTAATCTTTATAAAGAGAAAATGCCACCTTTGCTGTGGTCACAAAAATTTCTTCAGAAGTTTTGAGAGTAGAGACATTATATGTTATAAGAATATTTTCCACATATTGGTAGTGTGCATTTTGCTAGAGGCATTGACTAAATATAACTAAATTAAGAGCTATGTTTCAAGAGAATAAATCATTCACGAGAAAATTCATAAAATCTGAATGTCATGTTAAAGAGAAGTTCTAGACTTTGCGGGCAGCAGGTGTATCAGAACTGGACACAGTCCAGGAATGGGCCTCACCTCTTTCATTTATCATTCTCCTATTTATATGTAGCTTTTTAAGCTCCTTTACTATAACTTTCAAAACAAGGTCATAGTACAAGCTATTAAATCAATTTTCTTTTCCTAAAGAAGTCTGTCTGGAAAAGTGACTTCCATTTCTGTTTCCTAGGTGTACAGCCTCAATTATGTTACATTTGAACAAACTGTTCAAATTAGACTGGGCTACCAAAGAAATCAAGATCTCCTTTAAAATAACCTGGTTTTAATCATTACTTCATTATTTCTTTGTAAGCTACACATCTGACTGAGTTGAATCAACAACTTGAATTGGGGATGACAAATACCTAGAAGAACTTTCAGTGAGTGGTTTGCAAAACAAGATCCATCCATGTAGGTTTTACAGTAAATAGTTGTAAATAATGATTGACATTATGAACTTTATATACAACCCCTGGGTACTTTGAAAACAGAAAGAGAGGCTGAGCCTCATAGCATAAAATACTTAGTGGAAGTACATGATACTCAGTAAGACTAGTATTAAAATCAACTATATACTCACCAGCTATCACCAATACTGCATTTGGAGGCATGCGCTCCTAACCAAGAACTGCACAGTGCTAGGTTGAAACAGCTGGCAAAATCTTTTTCCTTCCATTCCTTTTGAACTATAGCACTTCACTGGTAAATGTTTTGCTGAACAATTTGTGGAGCTCACAGTGTGAGTCCTTATAATTAGAATGATTTTGCGACACCGCTGACAGCACCATACCTGCACTTCGTCAAACTGATCCCACTCATCTCTGAAATAAATAGATTAAATGAAGCTGTTAAATTCAAGTGTATGTCAGAAAAGTTATTCATCTGTCCTGAAATGCATGACTACATGTTCCAGTAAAAAGACTGAAAAATTTAGTTCCATGGCCCCATTAATTTTATCGGACCTAATTATATATTGTACCTCCTTGAGGGGGTTCCTTCAGATGTCACTTATTACGCATAATGGAGTAACTCTTCACTGAGAGTTAATTTCTGGAAGTAAATTCATCCAGAAAAACAGTTTAAGTCCTTTCTGGCTGTAATTGGAGAAAAGCAGTCACATAGCGTAGGCTGTAGCCTAAATTATTTAGGGACAGAAGAGAATCAAAGTTGGTTTGCTTGGTTTTTTCAGAGAATTATTTCAAAGGAATGACTGAGTTCTGTATCTCTGACTTACTGACACAATAGCCAGTAAGTGGTCTAGCACTCGACAATGGCCAATTAATTTTTTTTAACGCATCTTTCCAATAACATGCAGAGATCTCATTTAGTAGGTCATGGATTACTAAGAATGAACCTTAAAGGTATTGCCATTGGTCTTACTCTGAAAGCTCTGAAGAACTGTGCACCTACAGATAACTACGATTTCAGCCACACTCCTTTTCCATTCACATGCAATAGCTCAATATACAAAAAAGTCCTTAGGAAAAGATATGAAACTATTTCCTAGGCATGTACAACAACTAGAATATAGGAATAACTCAAGTCAGATCATACCTATTACGTTGAATTCAAGACTGCAAAAATAATTAGCCCTTCTTATGATCAATTTGGGCAAATTCCTTTGAAACTTCTAAGATAATGTATCCATATTTCAGTATATATGTAAATGAAAGGCTTATGAATGAATGGGGCAAAAAAGTAATACCTAAGTGATAGCAATTCGGACAAATTTCAATCAGTTCTTGATCCATCTGCCTCCACCATCATGTTTGTTACAGTATTTGTTTTTTTTTTTTTTAATATTAGATCTTATAACATTCATGTATTTTCTAAGGTACAGAGTGTCATCATGTTTTCTTTCTTACTCCTATTTGAAGAAATATTTTAATGTCTTGTAAAACATTGGGAGATTTTATTCTACTCTTAATTGAATTTAAGTAGGTGTATTTGAGATAAGTGATGGTACTTTTGGAGAGCTGCAGACATGATGGCTTGGATCCAGCTTCCATTGAAGTAAATGGAAACACTTCAATTGATTTTATGGGCTTGGATTTGGTCCAAGGTACACTTTGACTTAATTGGACTATTCCTGGGAGTAAGTGCAGAATCTACTTGGGCACTCATATGCAATGAGTGTTTGTAAGATCTAGTCCTTAGAAGTGAGCATCTGAGAGACAAGAAGAGCCACTCCCATGGTGCAACTAGTTAAAAATCACAAGAAATAAGAACTGTAAAAGTTTTGCAAGAGTAAGAATATTTTTATATTAATGTAGCAGAACATCAGGAATTTACCATTCACATTTCTGTGAAACTCCAGCATAAATCTTTACTTTTTCACATGTTATTAGAAGCTAAACTCCGAAAGGGATTTTAAAAATAGATATAAAACTTGGTCTTAGAAGACTTGTCTTGTAGCTACCTATAGTAATTTCTTGGTATAGTTATTTAATGATATAAAACAATCACTATACACTCTCTTTCACTCCTGTGATACCCGTTTCTGTCTTTACCATCTGTGATAAGATCATCAGTATAGATAAAATACTGAAAATATGGCTTATTATAATCTCAATCATAATTGTTAGGCTATATTAATCTGAAGCTGTTTCTACAGAGCTGTGACACAATGCCTTTCCTGATTCCCTATCCACTGCAAATGTGATATGCCTTCAAAATGATTCATTATCAGCCATCTCCATTTGGTCTTTAAAGAAAAGATCTTTAAAGAGTTTGGCAATCTCTCTGTTAATTTCCAATATATATCTTTTTTTTTCCTTTTGAAACAATGGTGTTCTGCCCTCAAAGTTTAACTTTGTTTCACAAAGAAAAATTAAACAAGATTGAAAGGTGTTTCATAGTTCCTAAAAAACCCAGAGTTTTCTGACCTTCTCTTTTGAGATACCACAGATCTTAACCAGTGTTCCCAAAAGCTCTGAAAATGCCACATATTCTGCTGTGGCACAAGAAAACTCAGGCACCAGCTACAGTTGTGGAGAGCTAGTACTGAATGTTGATGCCATTGCATTTGTGAATAACAAATCTGCCTGAGCCACAGTGGGGTGCACATTTCATTGCAATAAAAACCTCACCTGGCTGAAAGCACCACTGGTTAGACTGGGGCAGAAACCTGCCTGCTGCCAGAAAACTCTGTTCCATGATGTTTGGCCCGCATGCGCAGTCATGCACCATCCGATCGCTTTGCCACCAGCTCTGCCCAAGTACCTTTGTCACTTCTGCTCCGTCAGTTCTGTGCCACTGCTAGTTCATGAGATGGACTGCTGTCACACCAGCCATCCAGATGTAAAGTTGTAGCCAATCACAACCTCCCCAAAGTGCAGCACCTTAAAAAACCCCGCTGCATAACAAAACCTTATACAACCCAAACCTCTCTAGAAAGCCACCATTTAAATCCCTCCTCTGTGAGGAACTTTGACAACATGACTGTACTAGGCTGAGACAGAGGGTGACCTGTTGGCTCCAGATATATTCAGCCAACTCTCCACGGAAGTTAAACATGAATACAGCTATTAAAGAATTGCAACAAAACAACAGAGTTCAACAGTACAAAGGTGGGAAAAAAAGTTCCAGAAGGAGAAATTCCATCTGTTTGAATGGCAGAGAAAGAAATTCAGTTCAGTGCAAAATTACTCCTAGCCTTGGCTTTACAATTTGCTTATTTTTCCTATCTTTCCCTGCCCAGCTATTCTATCTACTCTCTCTTTCCTTCAGTCCTTTTAATTCTTTTCAATTTGAAAGGATCTCCCAGTTCCTTCTCACTAATACTACCTTATATATCAAGGTATTTTCCACACTGTTTGTGGCTCTCCATTTATTTCCCCTTGTATATTCTGTCTCTTTGGATTTTGGAAGAGCTATGATAACATAAATTACTGAAGAGGCAGGTTACACTGTTATTATGAAGTAACTCAGCTCTGCACTGCATCTAACCAAAGTAGCTAGGTGCAAGGGAAATATGCATGTGTTACCTACATAGCCAGTGATCCCTGCAGCCCTCTTCCCCCCCCACCCCCCACCCCAATCTCCTCTACAAACTGACAAAATAATAGTATTTGGCATGCTATGGATACATTTCCTCTCATATAATTCAGACGGAAAACTTTTCTGAGCAAAATCAAAGCTACAATATAATGTAATAAGAAAGTCACATCCCTTTTCAAGATGTCCAGTGTTTCTTACAAGTCATATAGCACAGAATTAACTGATGTCCAGCTCTCCTATGCCAAATATGCCAGTATAATGTGTATTTCAAAGCATTTACATCTGTTATTTTTCCAAATTTTATGCATTGGATTGAGTTCATCTAAAAAAGCCTTCAATTTAACAGTATTAACAATGTAGTAAATAGACCACTTTATTTCTCTTTAAGACTTTTCCCAGCTGTGCTCTAAGGTCTAGCAATTAACAGAGTTTAAGGATAATCACAATAATCTGGTAAAATTGGAGTTAGGTGCCAAAAATTACAATAATAAGAGACAGTAAAGACGCAAATTAAGAGCTGCAAATTGCAGTGACCCATGACTAGAACTGGCTTAATCTGAGTTGCATTGTAGCTGAACTGTACTTTGTTAATGTCATGCAGGCACTGACACATGAACAAGCAGGTAAAACAACATGACAAGGATTAAAGGACAAAATTAGTGGGCTACTCAACACATGGCTTTTAATGCACTACAGTTATATGCATAACAGGTTAAGTGGTAATACTGTTCTCTTTATATTCCTTTCTGTGGCTACAGAATATACAATCTTACATTAAATGGCTGTGTAACAATGACCAACCATTTAAGCTTTCTACCCGTAATTTGCATGTTGACCTTGCACATATTAAGAAGGCTTGTATTCAAAAAACCCTTGAACAAGGTCATCATATGCTTCCCGAAACCTTGCTTCCATTTCTATTTTTCTTGCTATGGCAATAAATATGTAAATTTGACAAAATTTTAACATTGGGAACATATGAAAACCAAGAACCTCCCCCCTTTAGAAATATCACGTGAAAAGTGAATACTGTAGCTATGGCCATAGAGTATACAGCCAAAAAGTCTGATAAGACCACCAGGCTTGAGCGTCTAGCTATGTCAGGCCAGTCTACCCAGACAGAGTACTTTTATGCTATAGCACTGCAGTGCTTTAGAGACTTAATGCAAGCTGAAGGGAAATAACAGGAGACACCAAGTGTCATCAACGCACAGCTGTCAAGAAACCAATGGGCAATGTCTGTCGCCACATGTCCAGCAGCTGATTTTCACTCAGCACTGTAAAGGGAATGAAACTCCTCAAGATCCCTGTTGTTCTACATGGAGAGAAAGTCTTTCCAGAACTTCAATATGTCCACCAGCTTTACCTGGAGCAAGACACACAAGCCAGGCAATTAAGAAAGCAAAATGCCTGCACTATCACTAGCTGCTTCTTCTAGTTCTGTAGCAGATACATCATAAATCTGCGATACGAAAAAGCATGAGGAAACAACCTGCAGAATTATTTGAGCATCAAAATTTAGAAACAACAACACATCCAAGTTCTGCAGCTCTGGAGTAAGATTACTGATTCTTTTTAGAGACTGATAGCTAAATCATAGGCCTGTGCAGCACTTAAGAAGGGAGTGATAGGGAAGATGTGCAGGTTCATCACAAATACCACAGGAAAGCACAATGATTATTTCATTTACCATTTCCCCAGGAGCCACAATTTCTCTGGGAAGATAGAGTAAACTACCTCTTAGAATGATAAATCAATGACTCCAAGGAGTTGCAAGGTCAATTCAAGTATCTTCTCTTCTAATTAAGCTCATCTAATTTCTCTGTTGAATTTGCATATGAATTTGAGTTGTCATATGAAAGAGGACAGAAATAGCCCTCACAAGCCTTTTCCATATCCAATCACATTTGGTTGTAATAAACATTTGTTATCAGCTTGTAATAAAATTCTGTAATCTGATACAGTGTCTCTACATATCATCAGCATCTAGTAATTGCTGTTACTTAAGCTCTGGTCTTGCAAACAGTTATGACTATTAAGATAGTGCTATAACTTTAAAAACATCAGGCTTATTTAATTAAATGACACTACCGATGTGAGTGACTTCAGAATTGGCATGTCAGCAACAGAAAGCCAATATGGCAAAACACCATTAAGGAAAATTGATGATCCCAAGTCTATCTTAGATCAATCCTATTTTAACAGACAAGATTTTCCCTTCATATTCCCTGGAGTTCATATGGATAAGTTTACATAGAAGATCACCTTATTTTCTGAAGCATTATGTTGACAATATTATTTCCTCACAAACTAAAACTTGAGCAAAATCAGAGAAAATTGAAAACTAGATGAACAATTAACCGAATTAGCTTGCAAAGACCTACAGCTTCTTTCTTAAAATGTCTAATAAAATTGTAAACTATGCATTTATGAGAAGAAAGTTTTCAATTCCAACAGCTGGACTGCCTGAATAAAGTCTCACTTGTACTTTGTTCCTAAAATGGGGGGGAAAAAAAAAAAGCAATAATTTCTTTTGTTTTTCAGAACTGGAAAAAGGTAAACAAAATCTTTCAAACAGTACCTTCAAGGATTAATCACTCAAACTATAAGAAAAAAAAAAAGTGTCATTATCAGATAAAACTGGAGCATCTACCAGTAAGAAAACAGTACTTTCCTAAAAAGAATTAGTTTAAAAAAAAAAC
This sequence comes from Buteo buteo, assembly GCF_964188355.1. Classification (NCBI taxonomy): domain Eukaryota; kingdom Metazoa; phylum Chordata; class Aves; order Accipitriformes; family Accipitridae; genus Buteo; species Buteo buteo. The sequence continues at coordinate 51,345,077 of NC_134204.1, read as the reverse complement.
AATCCAAAGATAATGTAGTCCATTAAACCTGTTGATGTATTTTGATGGAAAGCAGCTCAAATTCAGGCCCCAAAACCTAGATCAATGAGACTGAATATTCAGGACCTGGTTTTTATAGAGCACTTTTGGGCAAAATTGACAGAAACTGTCACATAATATGCAACTTTGTTCTTCTCTTCTGAATAGTATGACATTTCAAGAAAGAAGCAATATCAGCATCACAAAACATGCACAGTATTCATTCTGAGTTAGTACAGTTTGAAGTCAACACTGAACTCCACAGCTTTTTTTCTTTTTTAATTTCTTTTTTTTTTTTTTCCTAAATGGGTAATTTTATGGTATTCACAACACAAAGGCTTTGTAAGAGCAACTCCCCATTAAAAGTTTCTATGCTGGTTCAGATATTTGTTAGTATGACATGGTGTTCTGCTTTCACTTAAGCTATTGGCTTATTATTTGGATCTGCCTACCTCTATTCGATAATGGTAATAGGCTTATTATGGTTCTCCTGTAGTTAAAGACAAAGCATTCACACAGAGTCTCTCATCTAATTTGAGAAAGAGCATTTGATTTGGCAATTTAGACATACATTTTTGCTTTCCTAACCAAGAGACAGTCCATCAATCTTACAGTTTATTGGATATAGTAAAATCTAACTTAAATTTGTACGGTTAAAGTGGTCACTGCTACAAAATAGAGGTCAAACATGTACTTTTTTTTTTTTTTTTACCTTTTTACAGTAGAAGGATTATCTTATCCTTTTATTCTTGAGGTAAGAACATTTAAACCACTGAAACACAAGGAGGGCAGCCATGCCAAATTCTAGGCAATTCTGTTACCTTAAGTGGAGTTCTTACCTTGACAACATATTTTATTCTTTGGGTAGAAACCCATCTACAGCTTTGCCTGCCTTACAGGTGAATTATGCCAAACTTATTGGAGCAGCTTGTATTGCTTTGATGTTCAGCTGCTGTCATTTTCAACAGTGAACTAGGACTTTATCAAATCTTAAAAGTCTGCAGAGATTCAACATTCATTAAAAAAAAAAAGCAAACAAAAAAAACCCTCCAAACCCACTGCACCTTTGTTCCCTACAATAGGTAGTAGCTGAATTTATTACAGCAACCCTTTTATATTTACTACATTCCAGCATTTACTTTTACTAATATCTTTTTTTTTTCTGGCACAAAGCCATGATGTTATTGCTTTATATTCCTAGTCAGTGTTCACCCAGCTGTAAAATAAATTATGTGAGCTATTTTAGAAACACTGAAGTGGCAAAATACTACAATAGAAAATATAGTAAAATGTTGCCTTTTTAATAATCCAAATCAGACTTGCCAGAAAGTATAGCTAGAGCAAAATTATTGTTGCATATGAGAGCCATTCTCAGGAAGAGAAAAGGCAATATTTGGATTCTGAAGTGCTAAATAAGCTATAAAACTTTATCACTCTGTATTTAAACTTCTTATTCTCTGACAAGCAAAGGTACTTTCTCTCTGGAAGAACAGAGGAGCCTCGAAGAGCCACAAGTTTCTGTAAGAAAACATCAATTATAGTTCACCAAAATTTTTTGGAAGGCAAAGAAGGGAATCTCCTTTTTGCTGCTCTCCTTCCCTCCTCCCTGATTCCAGAAGAGAAACATACTGTCTCTTAAATAGGCCATGGAGCTTCCCTGTAATAGATTTCAACTGTCAAACCTCCACTTTGCAGTAAGATATTATCAGATAACATACAGCTTCACATACTGGAAAAAATTGCTTTCCTTCTGGAGCTTCCAATCCACCTACACCATCCAGTAATCCCTGTGAAAAGACAGTAAGATAGAAAAGGGCTTTATTGCCATGACTGGTGAATCCAAAGCTATTACTTTCCAGCCACCTGAATGACATACTTAGGTAAGGTGGAATAGAGGAAAACCAACCAAAGGAGTCACTACTTATTCAATTGTCATTAACATAGCATGTGTATTTATTTTGAAGTCATATATGAACAGAGTTTATCTACTCTGTAAACATAAAGATCAGTAAAGCTGGTGACAATTTCAAGGGTAATTTTAAACTACTGAATTTGTGGTAGCCATATATATCACTTTGCTGATGTTCTGTGAATCACTAACACAGAATAAGAAACCCTATCTCCTCAACTGATGGGAGTTTTTATAGTTGCAAAAAAAGACAGTTTAGATAATCCATTCTACTCTTAATAATAACAGAGCATTTCAAGGCTTAAAAAATGTCCAGAGTCAGGCATCTCATCTTTGCTACCTGTTTAAGCGTTCCTGTTGTCCTGAAAAGACTCTGAGTGAACACATACTCTAACAAGGATTTTAACAGTTCCCTTTAAAATTTGCTATTACGTTTCATAAGCTAGTGGGTTTGCCCCCTGTTGATCAGATAGCAATGAAGTCCGGTGAGAAAAGAACTCTGCAAACTGGAAGACCAGATCGTTCATTTAACACAAAGGAATGCTTTGATTGCTGACTCATCGTCTAGCAGTGTGCATTAAGTATCTTACCCCACCACTGTTTACAAGAGCTCTTTCAGTGATTAAGGCAAGAAGGCATCTTCTGCCCCTTTTCTAACTGTTGGAAAAAAGAAAAAAAAAAAGAAAGTTGAGCAGACTCTCATTTTGTGGTTGGCAAGGGAACAACAGTAGGTTTCTAACACTCCTTTCCCTAGGGAGGCTAGGGAGACCAAGTTCTTTCATTTCTACCAGTTGCCAGAGAGAAACATATCACAGGTGACTGCTCTCTTGTACATATGGTGTTAGCTCTGCTTGTTTGTATATTCACTAGAACGAATGACACGCCTGAGTCTCCTCATGTGCATACCCAGGGAGTTAATGCCATCAGCCTGAAGAAATCATACACCTGGCTAGAAAAGAAATGTACAAAATCCACTGCATTGAGATGAGATCCTATGGGGCTCTACTTCAATTAATGGCACACTCATCTGCGTTTTGACCAATTTTTATTTCTTTAACTGGTGTGACATTTCAGCTGACTTAAAAATCGAAATTTATTTCACTAGGCTACCAAGCTACCAGAACTGATGAATTAGAAACAATTTTCACTTGTTTAGCTATTTCAGAAAGTACCATAAATGACAGCACTGTAGGATGAAAATTTATGTACTCAGGAAAGCGGAGAAAGACATACTGCTATTTGGATTCCAAGTTCCACAAGGTAATTTAGAAAACACATTGCACTGTTATTTTGAAGAGGCATAAAGATTCCACAGGGGGGCATTTTATAGTCTAATACGCTTTTCGCCTTAATACAAGACCTTCTACAGGAACAGCAGATTAGCAGGCTCAAGTAACCAGAAACAAAACTAAACCAGAAACTCAAACAATTTTTAATTTTATTTTTAAAGTCTTGGTAAAGGAAAAAGCAAAGATGGTGTTCTCCATACAGGCTCTGTAGCTTTGAACAAGCGTGAGGCACAGCTGTGCTTTTCCTTTATTTGATCTTTGCTTTGCAATGAAGATTTGAATTTTAATATTGTAGTAGTCACCTGCTGAAGTGGAGGGGAAGAAATTTCCTTTAACATAGAGTGACCTTGGAGAGACATGCATCAACACAAGAAAACAAAAATGCAAGATGAAATCCCACGCCTAAATGAGGAACTTTCTCGGTCTGCCATGCTGCAGAGCTACTGTAAGTTTCTAGTTCTGCCAGCACACTTGGGTGAGCTGCATTACACTTTCAGACATAAGCAGTCAGACTGCCTCATAACATTTCTATCCCACACTGGGAACCTCTTGAGGACCAAGCCTACACTGTAGTTAACAGTCCAGTTCTTTCAAAATAAGAAATGTCAGCCAGCCTAGCTTCAGATACAATTCAATAGCCAGTACTATCCCAAAAGTCAACTTGGCAGTATGAAAACAAATTTTGGATTCTAGATTATTTGCCTCCACCAAGCAGAACACAAATCTAATGTCAGCACTTACCAGCAGCCCCTGCTGGGTTAGATTTACACTTACATGCAGCAACATTGTCACATTTCAAAGTCAGTTTTGCTGTCCTTTCCAAAACACAGCTTATTTTAGCTTACTTACATTTATTGACTTATTCTTCTACCACAAGACCCTTCAATCATTAGCTTAATCATTATAGAAGGTTCAGCTTATCCTCTCCAGAGGTCATTCTACAATCCATTTAATCTAAAGCCAACACCTTCTGTTGTTCTGAACCCTAACTTCATCCTAAAGTTTACCATTCATTGAAAACAGATGGCTTAGATATAGCTACAAGGCTTGTGTTGATGCTATGCTTAAACTAGCAGCTCCTTCTGAATGTAGCTATCCTGCAACTGCCAGAAGATCCTAAACCACACCCATCACCCCAGCATCAGGCCAGGCCCCTCTATGGTGCTGGCCTGATGTTTTATCTGTCAAATACATGAACTTAAGGGGACAATGTTGGTAGCGTGATCTGTAAAAACAACCCTTATTTAGGTTTACTTAGAGCTTAATTTAAAGCCAGGCTTAATCTGCTTCACTGACTCCTTACTGGAGTATAAACAGATCATTTACACCTGTCCCTCTTTTTCTAAATTTGGTATCAGCAGAGCTATACTGTTGTAGATGAGCTGAGATCCAGTTTGTTAACCATACAGCTCATTTGCTGTGAGCACTGTGGAATAAAAAGAAGCTTTAAAGAAAATACTGGAAATAATTTATCTTATTATAGGGTGCTTGGGTCTGTTCTGTAAAACAGAAAAGGAATGAAGACATGTTCTATCTGGATTTAATTAGGCGGTGCAGTGCCTGGAGGAAACTACCACAAAAGCAGCTAGTGAAAAGTTCTCAAGCGAAACTGGGAGAGCACACAAGGGAAGGAAGTTCATGTATAACTCTCTTCTTGATTATGTCTGTGTGGATCTCTCTTTGGGATGTAAGCTACCCATCTAAGGACTCAGACTCTCCAAGCGCATAGTACTAGAAGCCTACCTATTGTACATAAGGATTTAGATTATGACCTCATTAAATGTCACACCCTTTTGCTTTTTGGCTAAGTTCCTTAATGCACTAAGAATTTAAAGATTAGCTGTGTTGTGTGTAATGATAAACTATACCAGATACAGCTGATATGCCTGTAAAAGTCTATGATCAAATACTCAACTGGTTGTGAAGGGTTACAGAAATATTTGCATGGACCAAACTTGTGCAAGGGTATTTGTGCAACCAAATGTGTTTGTCAAATTTGCTGAATTTCTGAGGCAATTCAGCAAGTGAAAATGGGGCAGCACTATCCCAACAGGTTTAGATTTTGTAAGCCATTTATAAGAGTTCTGTGCATCATTGAAGAACAGCAGTTGCAGCAGTGTTATTGCTGGTATAGCTGTAGGGAGATTCCTCAGCACATGAACTACAGGCAAGAATTATTCCCTACATCACATCAAATGTGTATGTGTGCACTGGCAAAATTCTGTCCAAGTTACACCTAGGCAACTCTTCTGACTTACTTATTCCAGACACTGGTTATCCAATAAGTCTACTCAAATGTCTGGCCAGCAGTTGGCAAACACAATACAGTTGCTATACTTCACTGAGATGCAAACAGAGAATAATGGAAGGACTTGCTTACATCCTGACAGATGTCAGCTTTTCTACACCCTATCCTCAATCTATTCTTAATGCATTAGTTTCTATGTGCCCATGCAGCTGGGTGCACAAGTTAATGAGAAACATTCTTCTTCACATTAAGAAAATGTGTCTCAGTATGTAGTGGTCTTTTCTACATATCCAAATATCTCACCATTTTTGCACATCACCTGAGTAGACCATAGAGTGATGCACCCTACTGTGCCCTAGAGAGTCCTGTAAATTTCAGTAGCATCTACAAGATGCAGGAAAAAAAGCAAATTTTGGGAGGGGTATGTTAACTGCATTCAAAGCCTACCATTACAAAGTGGTATGTTTTGAGGGATTACAGAGAAAATGACACAACAGTAAAACTGTGTAGACATTTTTCTAACCCATGAAAAAGACAATTATGTAGGATTTTTGGAGGACAACTGGTAACCCTGTAGGTGATTTTTTTCCACCTGTGGAAATACGGATAATCGAGGGACCTGAGTAGCTACTATGTGAACAAAGAATACTATTTCTTGTACCTGGATATGGTGGCATACCAGACTCTCTGATCTAGGAAAGCACAGCTATAAGATCTTTGCCATGTAATTTCCCCCTCTCACAGACACCCTCTGTCTCCCCACCCCCATTACCCCCAAATCATCTGACTTCTGAGCAATTTGGTTCCTGGCAGCTGTGGATATTTTGGTGGTATCTGCTGCGTCTAACGGTTTCTTCCTGACTTCTTCAATCAATCAATGTCAAACCTGAAAGCACAACGATGTGTGCTCTCTTTGGGTACCCAATCAGTATGAAATGGTACATTTGTGAAACAAGCAAAGCTCTTCAACATGAGGCCTGGGAAGATAGGAACACGTACAGGGTGTCATCAATCAATGAATTCTCCTGCAGGTACAACATCATCTGTCAGAATGTCCATTTTCCTGAAAGCAGCTCCAGTATTTAAAAATGAAACTAAATGCCTTCTGAAAACAAGATTACTTATGACAATTTGTCTCTCTTTTCAATAGCGTGATATTCATACTTCAGATCTGCACCACTTATTTTAATAGCATAAATTGATTGAATTCTGTCTAGAAACTGGGGGAAGGGGTATGCAGCTAAGCTGTCCAAAGGCCTGTTCCTATATCCAGAGTCCCACAGCATATATCAATGAGGAGAAAAGCTTTTACCATTGGTGCTTTTAAGAAGTCTTTTCTATTGTACAAATAGTTTGCTAAAGTCCTGCTTCTTCTAGGAGATTCTCAGTTATGAACGTACTATGAAGAAAATCCTGAGCATGTAAGAGAGCCTCACTAGGCCAGCCCTTGCTAATACTCAAGTCTGCTTTGACCCACTTCAGGAGAAAACACATGTGAATTCAAGGAAAGGCATTAGGCAGTGGTTTGCATTGTTGGGCAACCATTACCTCAGACTCATTCCAGTGAGTACATGTATAGAAAGAAGGCATAAACTCCTTTATGGGCCCCAAACTTTGTTGCAAGGTGTCACTAAGATCTGTGTAACTAAAATGAAAATGAGGATCTCCTGGTTCTTTACACAAAGGACTATTATTTTTCCATAGGAGACTCTCCTAGCTCCTCTTTTTCATCCTCTGGCTGAGAATGAAGCACAGCTTTTCCTTCTTGGCTGACTGCAGTGTTACTCTGAAGTACCAGAGAACAGCAATTAGATCATGTCTACACGGAAACTTTTAATTGGACTGAAACTGGGCCAAAAACAGTCAAAAACAATAATACAGCTATTGTCAAAAACAATAGCTGTACTCTTCAGCAGTCTTCCTGTTTCAAAGCTGAATTTGCAAATTTTTTTAAATTCCTTTCATGCTGCAAAATCAACATTTTAAAAATTGTGTCGGTTACAAGGTTAACCTGTGCATTGAACAGACACTTTACAGTGAGTGCAACAGGTCAGCTGAGGAGAAACAAAACCATATTTAATGTGCACATTTCTGAAATCCAGAATCAGAGGTAATGAGAATAAAAAAAGGGGTTTTTTTTCCTGGAGGACTGTAGTGCTTGGGCCAGGCCTGGGACCTGGATACAGAAGACAGAATTGTTTTCAGATCCTTTTGTTTTGCTTTAACCATATGATGAAGGTTGCTTTACTGCAGAAGTATGCTGGTTTAGTTTTGGCTCCTAATACATCTGATCTACAGAGATCTCTTTCCACAGACTGGTGTGCAGATGGTGACGAGTCAGGACAGGCTTTCACTGAGATGCTCCCTCAAAGCTCTGGCTCAGCCAGACCCACCCTGCTTTATTTATCACCAGAGGTTTTCTGTATCACTTTTTCTTTTGCTCTCAAATTTAGTTAAATACCTTTATTTTCTATGTTAAAACACATAGATCAAACTGGACAAAATGTAGCAGAACATTTCCAACATCCAGGGGCAACCTCCTGTCAGGTTTCTTTCAGTTGCAACAATAGCAATTAGGCCCAAGCTAAAAGGCTTTATTCAGAGCTGATGAGGACCTAATCCTGATGCCAATGGAATTATTGTCTCTTGTGTGGGTGAAACAAGAACAAAATTTGCTTTTAAGTCAAGTGGGAGAATTACCTTCAGTGGGTTTTGGCCTGGGTCCATAGGCTTTGGTTTTTGAGGCCTGGTGTGAGGGAGAACCTTTTTTGTTGTTTATTCCTTGTGAAAGTTCAAAGGTGTAATAAGTCATGCCAGCTTGAAAAATAAAGCCTAATATGCAGAAATGATTGAAATGTTAAACTGCTATAAATTGTAGACATTATGAAGTGCTAAATTCAGCACTGCTTACGGTCTTTTATTATCTGTCAATTGCATGAGCATGTGAGTAATTTCAGTTCTCTGTTCATTAATGCCTCAGCACTCACCCTGTCAGGTTGTGCTTCGCTCCATACAAAACCAGTGTAAGGAAGGGTGTTATTCTGAGCTGTGACTTATCACATCATGTCATTTGGCTTTTTCTCCACTGTCTTTGCAATACAGTTTCTCAGGCAATCAGCAAGAACATAACAGTGTTTCAGACATGTGAAAGAAGATAAGGACTATGCTTTAATTAGGTGGGATGTTTATGAATTTAACTCATTCAGGAATGACTGACTACATCTTAGTCAATGCAGCTGTGATTCTTCTTTAATTATTTCTATGAGGCAAAGGATTTTCATAGCCCCAAGCCTTATCACAGCTGGCTCTGAGCTCACCCTTGAGAAACTTGTCCTCCCTGCATGGACAAGGCCCATACAGAGGGCTGTTTCCTTGCAGTAGCAGTCATGAGGAGCCCTAGCTTTCTTCCACTAGCTCTTGGTGTTGTCCAACAAGTGGATTTGTTACCTGGTGTGCAACGAGCCAATAATCACACACTCAGGAGAGACATTATTTATTTCATATTTGCACAAAGATGAATGCTAGATGGTAATTCCACAAAGCTAGCACACCCTGCAGTTAAATAAGTAAGCAATTTATATTGACCCACTTAATTTCCAAAGAAGTCCTTCACCAGAATCATTATTGGTAGTCGCTTATCTGCCATCATTTCTATCGGGCTAAAGTTTTCCTCTGTTTGAATTAAAGGTACAGTGTTCTTTTATTCTACAGCACATGCTCAAGGGGTAGAGGCAGGGGGTAAGTCTTCCAGGTCTTGAATTGAGTCAGTGGTCGCGATTTCCCCCTGCTGCCTTTACTTTTCCCCTAGTTCATGCTTCTTTGGCAATCATTGGGCCTGCAGTACCTTCTGGAGCAGGATGTTTCCTTTTTATCAGCCTCTAGTTTCTTCTTCAAGGGTATAGTTGCTGGCAAAGCCTGCATCATTTATACAAAGTAACCAGGCCTACATAGTGAAACTATTGGGTAATGGTCCTACTTAAAGGACAATGCATCATGGTTAACCCTAAATTGAGCAGTATCACCACAGTTAGGCTGTAACTCAAACATATGACTACACTGGGAGATGCTTCCTTTTGAATTGATATCTAGTTTTTCAAGAGACTGGGTCATCACTACTTAGGGCAATACCACCACAACCGGAACATCATCTCCCTACCTCCTGCCTGCCTGTGGATGTGGCTGGAAAACTCTTCCCACACAGCATTGCTGTCTGTAAAAAGAAAAGTTCCTTTCCAGCAGCCCCCAGGACAGATCCTTCCCTTTACGGCATATCAGGGAAGGAAGATAAAAGCAGTCCATCTAGACATGGAAGGGAGCACAGGTTGGAGACACAGAGCTTGCACCCCCCTTCCACCACACACAATGTGCTGGGGCTAATGATTGCCACAGGCCTGTCCATACAAATGCAAAGCTTTCCAACCAACTCCTGGAGGAGAGACCCCACAAAAGAAGTAAATCACTCCTTCTGTGACAGTCTAGAAACACCTCCTCATCTTATTACTAAGGATTCAGGCATCATATTGTAACCAAAACCGAAGAGAAATATTTGGTGCCTGAAAAACATGCCCTTTTTTCTCAACTTCCTTCCTGCCATATCTAGTGGTATAGTTCATAAAAATGCAGATAAACAAGAAACCTGCCTCTAACGTCACCAGAGAGCTTTCATCCACCTCACTGATAGACATGAAACAGGTGAACTTTTTTCTGGCCTAACCTACCACATGCCACTGCCTACTCTTGTTCTGGATTTGCAGGTTCCATCTTTGTGTGTTTCCTTTCCTGCAAAAATCCCAAATGTTGCCGGGGCAGGATAATGGGAGAAGAACAAATCTCAGTAATCCACAGAGTTATATTAATCTTTAACACAGAAAAGCAGAAACTAGTTCGCTATTACAGCTTCTAGATGAGCACAGAGCTTTATTACAGTGTCCTGGTTTCAGCTGGGATAATTTTCTTTCTAGTAGCTAGTATAGTGTTATGTTTTGGATTTAATATGAGAATCGTGTTGATAACATGCTGATGTTTTAAGTTGTTGCTGAGTAATGTTTACACTAAGTCAAGGATTTTCCAGCTTCTTATACCCAGCCAGCAAGAAGGCTGGAGGAGCACAAGAAATTGGGAGGGGACACAGCCAGGACAGCTGACCCAAACTGGCCAAATGGATATTTCATACCATGTGTCATCATGCCCAGTATATAAACTGAGGGGAGCTGGTCAGGAGGGGCAGATCACTGCTTGGGAACTAACTGGGCATTGGTCGGCAGGTGGTGAGCAATTGTATTGTGCATCATTTGTTTTGTATATTCTAAGTCTTTTATTATTTATTTATTTATTATTATTATTATCATTATTATAATTGTTTTCTTCCTTTCTGTCCCATTAAACTGTCTTAACCTCAACCCATGAGTTTCACTTTTTTTTGATTCTCAACCCCATCCCACTGGGTTGGGGGGAGTGAATAAGCAGCTGGCAGGTGTGTGGTACTTAATTGCCAGCTGGGATTAAACCATGACATACAGCAAACTCCACCTATTGTGGCACTGCTCAGTTAGAGGCTGGAATTTCTTTTTCAAAAGGGATCTTGTTAGGCACAAATGCTGGTACTCTCAGGCCCATCAAATTCCAGTATAAACTTACCAGCACACCATAGGAGCCTGGATGACACACTGTCCTTAGTTTGAGAAGAATACAAATGGAACAACATGACTGGGAGACAGCTAGAACAATGCTCTTGCTTAGACTCCCATGGTACCAATCATCATAACAGCTAGGCACTAGTACTAAACAGACATGAAGAGATAAATCTCTTGTTTATCTGACATATATAATTTGTCACTCTGATAGCACAATAACCACATGGCAATTTATTGTGGCAATTTTTTTAATCTTAACTTCCCTGCCAATCAGAGTTTGCACTGTGACTATTGGCTGTATTTTAAAATAAAGCTGGATTATAAAGCTGGATTGTCATGATCCAGTTTTTGCAGTACTTAGAAAGACAGTTTCTAGGAAACTAGGGAAAACAAAGAGCTGTATGTGACAAAAAAATACAGAAACATCTGAAGGAATTCTGGCTAGAAGAGAAAGTAAGTATAGCGAAAATGAAACTGAAGGCTTTGTTACTTGTAGTAGGTAAAATTATCTCACTAAAACCTGTATACCTTTAATTCACAAAAAGAATTTTTTGTCAAGTTCAGAAGGAGCAGTAGAGCACGCTTTGGATGTTTCAAACTACAATCACTATCATACAGGGCTCAACAATACAGCCAAGCAAAAAGTGATTCTCTCCACTCCTACAGAATATTTATTAAATTAATGCATTGAATGAATACATAGTAGAGGCTTGAGCCATTTGTACAGTATCAGGAGCAATTAATTTTGGACAGACAATTTTAAAAAGAAATCCAGCATTCCAATATTACCCCCCCTGCTGTATCTCATTTACTCAGTTTTGCAGTATAGACTTCTCTCACTTCAAATTAGCACTAGCCTCTGCAAATTCCTTCCAAACTCTAGCAGTGGGTTTACTTGTTATTCTCCTAATAGTGATTGCCTTAAAAAGTCACTTCATTAGCTAAATCTGTTGTGCCATTTTTAGCTGCCACTGGTAAAGATCCCAGAGGGGTGACAGTCTGGTTTTAATAACCAACATTGATGTGGGGATTCATCAAGTGCCAGGAATAGATGGATAAGGTGAACAAATGTAACCTGGAAGTCAGGAGGAATATTTCTGTACACAAACCCAGAAATTCCAGTTTATAATTATGTGGTTTTATTTTACCCATTACTGACATCTTGAAGCTCATTAATTTCAATGTGGCCTCCTTTTTTTGAAGGGCACTGCAATAGAAATGGTATTTGATTTGAAATTTATTTTTCTCTGTCAGGGCATAAGACTCAAAAACTGAATCTCTGAACAAAGATTTTTGCTGGATTTTACCATAATGTTGACAATGACACTGACAGGAGGTAAAAAGCAGCTAGGTAATGAAATTTTGCTTATAAGAATGTATAGCTTGCCTCCTGAGGAAGTATGCACATAGCCTCCAAACAGATTCATCTCTGTTCATGACTATATACTTAGTCCTGAAAGTAAGAAAGGCCCCCAAAAAGGGCCTTTAGCACTATGAAGAGGATACAGGGCTACTAAGTGAATGAGAAATAGAAAAGCAAGGGGGAAGACAGCAAAACAACAATGGAGAAAAAGAACTTGGAAAAGGGATGAAAATTTTCTTATAGACACAGGAGAGTAAATAACGATGTGGCTCTGAGAATGAGGAGAGAGACTCTGGGAAGTGAGCAGATATGAAAGGAAGGATTAAAATCAGGATATGGAAGGAAACAAAAAGTGGTGATGAAAAGCATGAAAAGGATAGTGGAAAAAGTGAGGAAAACACACTCAATATATAAGCTGTAAAGAATCATAACCTAGAGAGCTAACACTTATCCCACAGCAAGTATTTAACCATTTTGTAGAATGATTTTACTTACCTATCAAAAGAGCATAAGATATAGGTAGGCAAAGAAAAGAAGACTTGAAAAAAATTTTGTATCAAACTTTGAAAATTCATTACTGGCTCACATAAAATATACCTGAAACTCAATGCATGCACGTCTCCTTGGAAACTTGAATCAGAAAAAATCTTTCTACTTGCTGTTAAATTAATATTTTTATTACTGTATAAGAATTACATTAGATTAAACCCCAGAAACTCCATAGAGCATTTAGGTCCCACAGTTTCTCTCTGTTTGGAGATGGTCTGTAATTCACAGACTTTCGAATCATCAGCCATAGGGTGTGCAGAGCTACTTACACGTCTATTTCTTCCACTTTTCAAAGGAGAAATGGATGAGCCAGTTACCAATTTCTAAGAAATGTAAGACTAGCAACATTTATTAGCATCATCCAACAAAGTTTGAAAGACCACAGTCTGCTGTTCAACTTTTTTTCCCCAGAAGGAAGCAAAATGCTATATTCACAAGATGATCCTTGGAGCCTTCCAGCAAACATGCAGAAACTGGCCAGAAGTTTTCCTGTAGGACATTGTCTGAATTGCTTCAACTGGATTTATCTTTTCATTCATTCCCTTTCATTCATTTGGTGATTTGTTACAGCTCCTGTTTGGTGATGATTGTCTTCTCTAGTACCTGTTTATGTTTCCTTAACATTTATTTACTATGAAAGGAAAAAAAACCTAGTCATTCCTTCCAAGCCTTGTCATGAGACTATAAAAAGCGTATGAGAAAAGCCAGAGCATATGCAGTGCTTTCATAAGTGACTCAAAATGGATTCTATTAACCTCAAAAACGAGCAGTTGCTTAAGGAAGGTCATAAGCTAATTACTTACCTTATTGTGCATTGCAGAAATTACAAGAACCACAGCAGAAAGAATACTGGATAATCACTTTAATATTCCATGATAAGATCACAAGAGGGTAATAAAGGACTTTCAGCTGTTGTTAATAATTGCAGGAATTTTACACAGTCTTTTAAAGGAATGAAAAAAAATTACACTCTTGATGATAAATACAGAAATCATTTTAAGTAACTGAAGTACTACTAAATACAAAAAAACACCAACAAAATGTTTAAATTTAGATTGTCCAAATCAATTTGCAGAATTGAGCTGTGCTCCAGGGTGCCTTAAAATTTGGGGCACCAAAAATCAGACACCCTAAACCATGTTATTTCTTTAAATGTGGGTGTGAATCCCACTTAATATGTAAGAAATAGAGCCTTTAAAATCATTCATCATCTTTGAAAATCATGGTCTATTTAAAATTAATAAATGGTGTGTCTAAAAATGGTTAAATGAATTCTCAGAAAACAGATATGTAATAGCATACAAGGTTGGTTTCTGCACTGGTAAATGGTTATTCCTAAACTAATACCTATAGTTTCTGGAAATTATGAATTTAAGTAATGATCAAAAGGGATTTTAATATGTTGGGTAACAAACTTACAGTGAAATGGAGAAGGCCCTTGTTTCTGTTCTAAAGTAGTGCTGAGTGTTATCTCATAAAACTACAGCTAAAAAAAAAGTAACATTTAGGATGTCCAAGATTCAGTTCACTTCTTTAAAAAAATAATTGTATTCTCTATCATGTCAATTCTTTTGATCCTCTTAGACAGTAAGAGAACTGACCAATTCTACAACAGAAGGAGAGGAAAGCCTTATTTTGAGAAGCTAAAACATCAGAGAGACTATCACATACAATCATTATGTATGGGAATAAGTTATCACAATTTGACTGATTAACCACTGAATAATTTCCTTAGAATCAACAGTACAATAATGAGTTATCAATGAAACATGCCTGTATTCATGTTCTGAAGAGCAGGAAGCCTAATAACCTTTCAAGCTAGACAAGAACTTGATGCACAATGTGGCCATTGCTGCAGTAACTGGAGCTCCAGCTGTGCAACAGAGTTACAAACCTTGGTAACAGAAAGCCAACATACGCCTCTGTTCCCCAAGGTGCCTTTAACAGTCATTGGCTGTGGGGACCTCAGCTGAAAATTTTGTAGAGGACCTGTGTGTTTCCTGTGCACATGTGCATGAATAACTATTATTAAGTATTTTACAAAGGAAGATTAGCATAGGCTGCTCATTTTCAAGATGGAAAGATGAGCAATTTTAGTTGTCATGTGTAGGAAACCAGAAAATCTCCTCTACCTTACAAAGACCATTGGAGCTGTCACCTACACAGCCATTTTGTGACCAGCCCATATCACCACATATCCACCCCTGAGTTTAGGAATAGCCAGCAAAACCCATGTAGAGTGCTACTATGCAAAATCGTAGTTGCCCTGGCAATTGTAATACACGGAAGGGCTACTTAGAAAAAAATGTCAACGGTCACCTGCCCACCCCCCTAGGGAGCCCTTGACCTGCACCAAAACCATGTCATTTCAGCAGAATCCAATATATTCCTACCATCTTCTTTGTCTTAACATCCACAGAGCCCCATTTCTTAAACTCACATGTGTGCTTAATCAGAGAATCACAGAAGGGCTAAGGTTAGAAGGGACCTTTGGAGCTCATCTGGTCCAACCTGCTTGAGCTGAGCAGGGGGGTCGGACCAGATGGACCTAGAGTTAGTTGCCCAGGACCATGTCCAGGTGGCTTTTGAAGATCTCCAAGGATGGAGACTCCATCATCTCCCTGGGCAACCTGTGCCAGTAAAAAAGTGTTTCCTGATGGTCATACAGAACCTCTTGTGTTTCAGTTTTTGCCCATTGCCTCTTGTCCTGTCATGGGGCACCACTGGAAAGCGCCTGGCTCCGTCTTCTTTGCACCCTCCCTTCACGTATATAAACATGTTGATAAGATCCCCCCTCCAAGCCTTCTCTTCTCCAGGCTGAACAGTCCCAGCTCTCTCAGCCTTTCCTTGTAAGAGGGGTGCTCCACCCCCTTCATCATCTTAGTGGCCCTTTGCTGGACTCTCTCCAGTAGCTCCATCTCTCTCTGGTACTGGGGAGCCCAGAACTGGGCACAGTACTCCCCATGAGGCCTCACCAGGGCTGAATAAATGCGAAGGATGACCTCCCTCGACCTGTTGGCAACATTCCTCCTCATGCAGCCCAGGACACTGTTAGCTTTCTTCGACACCAGAGCACAGTGCTGGCTTATGTTCTACTTGGTGTCCACTAGAACCCCCAGGCCTTTTCTGCAAAGTGGATTTGCAGCCTGTTGGCTCCCAGCATGTACTGGTGCACGGGGTTGTTCCTTCCGAGAGGCAGGACTTTGCACTTCTCCTTGTTAAACTTCATGAGGTTCCTATCAGTCCATTTCTCCAGCCTGTCAAGGCCCAACACAATGGCAGCACGAACCTCTGGTGTACCACCCACTCCTCCCAGTTTTGTAGTGTCAGCAAATTCACTGCAGGTACACTCTGCCCCATCATCCAGATCATTAATGAAGGTGTTGAACAGGAGTGGACCCAGTAGTGACCCCTGGGGTACAGCGGTAGTTACTGGCCTCCAACTAGACTTTATGCCAGTGATCACCAGCCTCTGGGCCTGGCCATTCAGCCAGTTTTCAGTCTCCCTCACTGTCTGCTCATCCAGCCCATCCCTCATCAGCCTCTCCTTGGGGATGTTGTCTCTCTAGGGGGAAACAGTTTCAAAAACCTTAGTGAAGTTGGGGGAGACAACATCCACTGCTCCTCCCTCCTCTACCAAGCCAGTCATTTCATCACAGAAGGTTATTAGGTTGGTCAAGCAAGATTTCCCCTTGGTGAATCCATGCTGACTACTCCTGATCACCTTCTCTTCCTTCATGTACCTGGAAATGGTTCCCAGGATTAGCTGCTCCATCATCTCTCCAGGCATCAAGGTGAGGTTGATGGACCCGTAGTTTCCTGGGTCTTCCTTCTTGCCGTTCTTGAAGAGAGGAGTGGCATTTGCTTTCCTCCAGTCCTCAGGCACTTCTTTCATCACCGTGATTGTTCAAAGATTATCGAGAGAGGCCTCGCAATGACACCAGCCAGCTCCCTCAGCACTTGTGGTTTCATCCCATCAGGGCCCATGCACTTACGTCTGCCCAGTTTGCTCAAGCATTCCCTGATCTGATCCTCTTCCACCAAGGGAAGTTTTCTTTGCTCCAGGCTTCCCCCTTGCTCTCTGAGACCTGGGATTCAGGAAGGCCAGTCTTGCATTCAGTACCTCAGCCTTTTCCACGTCCTGTGTCACCAGGTCCCCTTCCTTATTCAGCAGTGGGCCCATATTTTCCCTAGCCTTCCTTTTGTCACCTATGTATTTATAGAAGTCCTTCTCGTTGCCTTTTACGTCCCTCACCAGATCCAATTCCAGCTGGGCTTTGGCTTTCCTAACCTCATCCCTGCATGCTCAAGACACTATCACTCTATTTCTCCCAGCTTACCTGTCCCCACTTGCACCTTCTGAATGCTTCCTTTCTGTGACTGAGTTTGGCCAGGAGCTTCTTGTTCATCCACACAGGCCTCTTGACGTTTTTGCCTGACTACCTGGTCGTGGCCATGGACTGTTCTTGAGCTTAGAGGAGATGATCCTTGAGTATTACCCAGCTTTCCTGGGACCCTCTTCCCTCCAGGGTTTCATCCCATGGCACTCTTCCAAGCACATCTTTGAAGAGGCCAAAGTCTGCTCTCCTGCAGTCCACGGTTGTGATCTTGCTTTTTGCTCTGCTCGCTCCCTCCTCTCCGGGTCCTGAACTCCACCATCTCATGGTCACTGCAATCAAGACTGCCTTCAACCTCCACATCTCCAATGAGCCCCTCCTTGTTGTTGAGTATGACGTCTTTGCCTCATTGGTTTCTCTATCATTTGGGCCAGGAAGTTGTCACTGATGCCATCCATGAACCTCCTGGATTGCTGACGTCCTGCTTGTTTTTTCTCTCCGGTAAACGTCAGGGTAGTTGATGTCCCCTGGGGCCTGTGGACATGAGACTGCTACTATCTGTTTGTTAGAGGCCTCATCTACTTGTTCTTCCTAGTAACTTTCTTTCAGCCGAATACTGTAAATGAAAGAGGCTTCTAACCTAAAAAGCTATTGTAAGATATCCTAAAAGTCTACCAGACCAGATAACCTGAAATTTACCAGGCTTTATTCTGCAGGATGTCTGGCAGGGTCTGTCTTTTTGTCTATTGAACTGATGAGATTAAGTGCTGTGACTTCTGATTTTAGAGATCCTTGTATTCAGAGATTGACAGCACTGTGTATCAATAGTTGTCTTTCCTAGAGCCATATCATCTCAGTGGTGATATTTGACCCTGGATGCTGATAGGGTATTTGTTTGTATAAATTTGAATTACGTGTAACTTCCCTTGTAAAGAAGGGAGACTGTTACATTTCATAGTGCTGCATGGCTGCAGGTCCATTGTAGCATCTGAATTTGTCAATCATTCCACTTCTGATTGACTTACTTTGAGCTTGAAATGCCTAAAGGGACTTGTTCTACCCTTGTGTAATAGGGGTTTTGCTGCTGGGTTCATATCTCATTTGTCAGAATCAATGCTCTATGGTTCATAACTCAATGTGATGATCAGTCTGACTTAAAGAGTAAACACTGTGTAACCAATTTTGTCCTTATCTTTGTACTGCAATAGTCCCAATCTTGGGATTTATTTCACAACATAGAAAGTTTTGTGACCAATCATTTTGTGGATCTTGAAAAGCTATTCAGGTGACAGAAGGTAACTTTAACACCAGTTCAGTGTACTACCTAGATATGCCTCTCTTAGTAATTCATTACTCTTTTTCTAAACTGATCCCAAATTTGAGCTAAAGTTAACGAAAGTGGTTTACATAAGAATATGCTAAATACCATGCAAGGCCCCAGGGTTGCTTAAAGTTTCAAAACCCTCCATCAGTTCACTTCTTCCATATTTCTGTTGCTGCTTTGTGTCTTTTTTTTTTTTTTTTTTTTTTTTTTTTTAGGTGCCTGGAATTACATCCATTTTGATGTTTAAATAATGATCTGCTGGCTGTTGTGGTTCCAGAGCTAATTTGTCTCTGTCTCTCTGTTGTCTTTTCAGTGCCAGGCAGAGCTTTGATTTCTTTCTAGGCAGAATTTCTTGAATTTTTCCACTCTGAGTGGTCCTTTATGCACCCTCTGAAAGAACTCCTGTTCAAGCATGCTGACTTGATTTGGCACCTGTATATCTGTCTGGAACTGCAGTCACCCTCCTCAAACAAAATGTTATGAAATCTCAACAGTAAGAACAAAATGTATAATGTTTTTAACCCAGCAAAAGATCAGATTTCTTTTGCCAAATCCATGCAAAGAAATATTTTAGGAGAATCAAGTAGCAAGCAAAGTGTTGAACAAGTGCTACACTAACCAACCAAGTTCTTGAAATTTTCAAGCGCATGCTGGTGAGTGCATTGTGGATTTATCACATTCAATGCACATGTCTGTATACCACTTGTATACATGTACTATTTGTCTGAAGGGACTGGCAGTTCCAGTGGTCAGAATGATCAAAGCTGCAGTTCCAACTTTCTAACATCTACAAATTCCAGCAAAACTTGGACCAAAAAAATAAAAATAAAAAAATAAAAAAAATTGTTTGTATTGCTATCTTTACAGCTTCCTATTCAGTGAAGTATTGGAAGCAAGTAGGAAAAAGTACTGGGAAAAAGAATCTACACAACATTAAAAACCCCCATACTTAAGAATCTTGGTTTGGACCAAGTCCTAGTACCTAGCATCACAACACTAATATATAGTAAAGTTTCAGCTGTGGCCTACAGGGAGTGATTTACTGAGAGGTATTGAAAAGCTCTTCCCTTTTATAACAAAGAACCTTTGAGACAATTGTTCCTGCCTAACCTGATATGTAATACAGTTATTGATATGCAGAGTTGCATTGCAAATACCTTCACTTGACATTTCTCCAATAGCCAGGTCACCTTGGTTGCAGAAAGTTTCAGTGGTCCCTTGAGGCCCATTTTATTAGTTATGAGACGTTAATCATGGAAATGCACAGGTGGCAGCAGCTGACTCCCAGCCCATACCATTGAATTTAGTAAGAAGTACCACAGTCCTTATATGTCAAGAATAATTTCAAAGCGATCCTTAAAGTTATTAGTTTCTTTAAAATCACTGCTTGCCTTTTTTTTTTTCCCCCTTATGAAAATAAACCCCTACATTTTAAAATGGCATTTGACCACTCTTCATACTTTCTCAGTCCAGAAGGAATGACTGGCAGTGTTTTCTGTAAAATGAGTAATCCTATCATGACAGGCTTCAGTCAGGACATGTGGAGTAGGCAGAGATGGTGACCTGGTCTTCCTGCCTAGAGCTGACATTCTTCTTCGCAAAATCAGAATGTGTGGTAGACTTAGGGAGATATCTAAGTTCTCCCCTACCTCTGCAACTTTGTGATTACTTTGTTATGGTGGGAAAGCTGCATCAGAAACGTGAAGTGGTGTGAGTGGAAGAAGAACTCAGTGAAAAAAATGCTCTTGCTTTCAGTACAGGCTACTGCAAGAGCTGTATTTCTGGGTTATGTTCATTCCGGTGCATGATAGATCCTACCTAAAGATGTATTCACATCTTTATTGGAGTTTTCCAAGAAATATTTCAGGAGGAAACTGACTCTCCTTATCTTTTTTTAGCATGCAAAATGTTAGTCTCTGACCATGGCTGTCTGTTCTGGAATTTTAGCTCTACTTATGCTGAAATCCTTTTTTCTTCCATGTTGCCATGATGCTGGGATCTGCCAGTCAGCATCATTGTGGAAAGAAAAAGAAAATTCTGAACCAAAGGAACTGCTTAAATGGCAATGATCTATTTGGTAAGTACTTAAAAGATGAGGCTTGAAGTTTTAATACCAGACTGTATATTTGTTGTTTCAGGTAAGACTGCTTCAAAATAGCAGCTTCCTCAAGTTATCTTAAGGACCATGAACTGAGTGATGTGGCTGTGGCAGTAAGGATGTATGAAACTCAGTGAAACTCAGGGGGAGCATTAGCTCTCTTTCCTCAATTTCTTTTTCTCTCTTTAGGAACTTGGAGTACAATATGGCTATGTAAAGCTCTATTTGGGAGCCTGAATAGCAAGTAAGAGGAAAATATATGTGAATGTGGCATTTTTTTCTGCATAGTTGTGTCTTACAATATTTAGAGACTATACTTTTAGGTTTTTATTGTTTAAGACAGTATGTATGTGCGGCCTGCACAATGGGAACAAATCATAAATATCTCCTGTGACAAGAATAAGTAGCTTGTTTCTTAACAAACAGATTAATATTTTATAAACCCATGACTGCTGGTGACTGCAGAACATTTTAATAAAGTACACTGGGCACTATAATTTCATACACTGTACCTCAATGAGTCTTTCAGCAGGTGCAGGTAGGAGGAGCAGACCAAAGCCAGACTAGAACTATTTACTTTACTTTACTGATTGTTTAAACTGGATTGCAGCCACCAAACTATACGTCATCATCTTCTCCCTCTTACTGACCTCATTGTAAAAATTAGTCCTTTTAGCTGCTGGATCTAAACTCATCATTACATAATTTTGGCCAAGTCTTACAAAGGGACTTTATGAAAGTGGTGTTTGCTAGGCTAGAATAAGGTTTCCAAAACTAGGTGAATTCATCCAGAAAGATTTTTGAAAAAGGACTCTATTCATGGAAAAAAAATAACACTTGTCTTGGCTGGCTTGGATGAATTGTACAGTTTGTCTGTGTGTAGCGTGGAGCAGGGGTTCTGCAGTATGTGCTGTTTGAAAAAAGCTCTGTGTGCTGTCAGGGAGTGGTGGCACACTCTGAAGAATTGCTCTGCCACTGGTGTCCATCTCCATGCTGATTTTCTCCTCTTTCTACTCTTGACTCACCACCTTCTCAATTGCCCCTTTGTGGAGACTGAAAAGCCCCAGCTCAGTGCTTTTCTGTGTTTTATGACAGCTGCTTCTCTCTTCTATGTTCCAGTCCACAATAAAGCAATTGAAAACACTGCCTTCAATAAATGTGGCAGATGATGCGTTTGGTCAGAAGATTAGTGAAAAAATCCAAAGAGATTTCATTTTCTCCTGAGAATTTTTGAGCTATTATTGCTGTGCTGATTGTATTTCAGCTGTTAGTAAATTATAGGATTTGCAAACAAAATATGTAACTGTTGTTGGACCTCTCAAAGGAAGGTAAACAGGGTCAATGCTGACTTGTTCATATGTGGTGCAAAGATAAGCAACAGGCATGATGGATGCGAGTACCAAACCTAAGGATAATGTTAATATCAGTCCAAAAATGGGACAAACATTATGTCAAAACAGAGGCAAAGACTAAGCTGATTTAGACTGAGCAACAATGTGGCAATGATTTAAGATAAGGCTCATTAGTAAAAATAGTTGATTGCATTATTCTAGAACTGGCTTAATTTTTTTGAGAACTACATTGTGTCTAAGCTATGTGGTGCAAGAAGTGAGTTTTCAAATGGCTGTCTGCCTTTTGTGCCTCTGGCCTCTGTACTCATATCTCCCCCACAATAGGAACAAAACCAAACATATTGGAAGGCTTATCAGGTAAATTTACAGGAAGATTTTGGATTCTGAGGCAGCGCAAATATAATTATTTAAAATCTAAATGTAAATAAATGTTAGTTGTGTCTTTCTAGTGACAACACCCTACAATTAATATGGAATAAGTAGTAATTAAACAAAAGAATCAACTATATTTACTTGGTTTTCTGGTTTCTGTGCCTTAAAGGATGCTCTTCATTCATATTTTTATGATTTAATTTGCAAGCAGCAGGTTAACAGATGCTTTTTGCAAATGTTAGAAAATTCTAAATCTTGTAACTTTGTTCTTGCTTCCAGGATGCTTCAAGTATTCTTCTGCCTCTCCCTTTCATATATAAATATGCACAGATCCATATATAAAAAGAGGTTTTTTTGAGACCACAATCTCTGACACTTCTGAGACTCTAACAAGGGCTATAATAAAGTACAGAACTGAGGGCAGAGAGATAAAGTGAATGGAAAGGCAAAGAGTATGTGATGTAAGATTTTGAGGGTCCTTATAGCAGAAACTGATCTGAATGTCAGAATTCAAAGTTGCATCTAATTTTGATAATATTGTGGGCAGAATGGACAAGGCACTGTTCCCACCAAGGACTGTAAAGTTTGCGTCCTATTGTTTAAATTTCTCATACTGGTGCCTCAGCACAGTCTGCCTAAAAGTGAATGGAGCTATATGTACTATTCTCAGTGGAAAAAATCTTGAAATTTATGGCAAAGGTAGAAGAAGTTGGAGGTGTATCTTCAAAGATGGATTAGGGAGCAGTTTCCCTTCTGGTTTGGTTATCATATCCACAGCAAAGATTCTTGGACAACTTCTTGAAGCAGCTAGTACCATATCCTGCTAGGGAAAGAGGCAGAAGGGAACAGACCACTTCTATAGCTGGCACATCACTCTAACCTGCTACAACAAGTGGTATTTTCTTGTACTAGCTTTTAAGAATGGGAATGTATAAATAGGTTAACTTCAAAGGAAGCAATACACACAAGCTCAGGGATCACTGCCGTGCTTCTGGGCTCCTCAGAATCTTCAGTGAAGTAAAAGTTCTCCCTTAGGCTGCTGCATCAAAACATAATGTCCTTAGAAGGGCAAGCCTGTCCCGGGGAAAGGATGTAGCTGCGAGCTGCTAGTGACAGCACTTGCATTATGCAGATTAAGACAGCTTGGTGATGGACTTATCAGATGTACTTGGCTTTTTCTCTATTGGTAGAATGTCTGTGAGCAGACAAAAAAAAACCCAAACAAACAAACAGCTTGATTTGATATTCACAATTATTATTCCAAAGACTTGAGAGCCACCAACTCTTGCCCTCACCTTCAGCTGTCAGGTAAGTTTCTACGAGCTCGCTGTGAGATGGGTCTTTCTTCATCTCTCAGACTACCAAGCTTATAACAATGACGAGTATGTATAAAACCGTGGAACCTGAAAACTACAAATCTAAAACATCTTTTCATGGGTGGTCAATTATAATATTTCACATTCACATTCAAATCTTTTTTGTTACTGTTGGTTTTGGCCACTTTTTAGCTATTACGGTAGCTAACGTATAACTGTAAAAGTCTCAGGAAGTGCTAATTTTCCTGTTAAACTGCTTGTTTGAGCATTTCTCTAAAAATTTAATTTAAGAGATATGGGGAAAATAAAAATGGGTTTAGATTGCATATTTCACAAGAACACATCAGAGGATTTTTTTTCTGTATTCCATGTAAAACCATACTTTTTGGTTTGCCAGTTTAACTGTGCTAGTAGCATATGCAGCTTGTGGAACAATATGATTCTTTGGAAGAATGTGTCTATATATTTTAAAGTCAGTAAACAGCTACCAAAACATCACCTAATTAGATTAAAACTGCAACCTTCTGGAAAGAATATTAACTATCACTACCTCTGTATGAAAAATGCATAGGTATATGTCTGCTGAAGATTAAATCTGATAGCAATATCCAGGACAGTGTGTTTTTTAGTCTGTCCTTTCCAAAAGCAGTTTCATGGCTTAGGGTTTTAATTTTCACTTTTCTAAAAATGATTATGTTGCTGCTCATAAAGTAAAGAAGATGATGGCGTGGTGGAGAAAAAGAAGAATTTTGCTTTTTTATTGAAGGTATGTGGAATAATTCACATACAGCTATGCTGTAACTGTAAAGCTGAAATACGTTTTCTGTCTTTCCTCCCATCCGTTCATGTTCCCTCCCATGTAGAGGGTGAAAACCCAAATCTTTTAAAAGCAAGTATTTGTTGAAATATGTAGTTCAAGGTTACATGCAGATATAGCATGCAAAACAACACTTAAAAAGCTGGAAGAAGCTTGAGACAATCTCTGTGAGCAAGCTGGTCAGGACAAGGTGATACATATTTATAGTAAGAAAAAGCAATGATAAAACCACAATAATTATATTGAAAAAAAAATTTTTGTTGGGGTTTTTTGGGCATTTGCCCAATAAATTATTTATGGAAGTCATTAAGTAAAATATGTATGTTGGCATCACGTAAGGAAAAGAATAAACTGCATACCTAACTGATTTTTGTAAAGCTGGTTATTCAAATAAATTAAAGTAACCCATTTAACTTAATTAATTATGCTTTATTTTTAAATTTATGTCTTCTGTCTTCAGAAAACTCACACCCATTGATAAACCAAGTTTCTGCTATTAAAAAGAGCCAGCTATTTTCCTTATTAGTAGTAATTTTTCCCCCTCTAAACCTTAAGAGCAAGTTTAAGGCAATATATAAAAAGTTAAATATATAGCCTAAAAAAATGTGTTTCAAGCATTCCTTACACATTGGGCTTTTTTGGAAGTATTTGATGCCAGCATGTAATCATAACTCAAGTAAGTGGACACAATAGGCAGCTTTACCTTTGTAACTTTTTAAGAAAAGGTAACACTGCTTCTTAAAAACTGGTGTTTCAGGGCTTTTTTCCATCACTGAAGTGGAAAAGCCAACATTTTTAGGAAGTTATTCTATCTGTTGGAGACACTTTTACTCAGTATAAGATTCACACTGCTAAATTTCAGGTTAGACTGTATGCTAACTTCATCATGGATCACTATCTAACTTCTGCCTTCAGTTAATGCAAAGGGCAGTTCATTTTATTCTAAGACAAGTGGTTTAGGTTCTGTAAATTTTTTGTTTAGCTTCAGTGATTACCCTGTCTTGGTACAAATCTATAATTTCCCTTACAGGAGCTAATAGCTTCTTAAGGGAACCTGAGTTCACAGAGTTTGATTAAATGACGTGTTCCTCCTGGTACATTCTTTGGTAGTTCCTAATAAGCAGCACTCCAACTTAACTACAGATGTTTTTAATAGTAAATAAGTTAGCTAATAGCTGTTTACTATTGCTACTGCTTATTTACTAGCTAATAAGGACTAGATGACAGCATTCCATGAGAGAGAGATGTTGCCTGTCTGTATTTCAGCACAACTTTGTGTTATAATATCTTGCTTAAATTTCTGTTAGATTGTCTGAATAAAGGCTTACCTCCAGACAGAGAAAGCAGCCCAACATGCCACTGGCAGGTGGGGCGACCCAACAGCCTCATGAGAGACCTAAGCCCCTGCCCCAGGAAAGTGTCAGCCCCACTGCCCAGGCAGGAGTGACACCAGGAAGTCAACCCATCACCTCTCAGTCTGAGAGGTGTGCTACTTACTGCAGTACAGGACTCTACTATGGGATGCAGGGAACAGCATTTTGGGATTATGGAAAATTTATTAGGGAATGCTTAGGGGAGGACCATAGGCAGGAAATGGAAGAGTCAAGGTGTTTTGGGGAGGAACAAGGGTGGAAAAATAAAGAGATCAGGGCCTAAGTGTTGGTTGCATGTAAAGAGGTCCTCAGCATGTGTGTCTTTGTGTGTGTGCATTTCCATGTGTGTGCAAGGGTGTTCTGTACCGGCAGCGGGCATGGGGCTGCAGCACTGGAGGGTCACGTGCCCAGGTGCCAGCAGCTGGGGAGACCAGGGATCCAGGGGCAGCCACTGGCTAGGCTGAGAGTCTCGGGCCAGTTACTGGAGGGATCCACACTGTGTATCTATCTGTATGTGCATTTTCCACAAATGGACCTTCGTCCTGACCCTGACCAGCCAGTGAGGGGAACAGGATAAGGCTGTTGATGCTGGTTTGGTTTGTCTGAGCACTGACTGTGTCAGTATGTGTTGATCTTTTGGCTGGCTGTGTATATATATATATATGTGTTGTACAAGTATGCTTGAGATTGTGTGCCTACTGCAAATAAGTGCTCAGCCTCGCACCTGGTCAGACCCGGGGGGATGGAGCTGCAGCAGCCTTGCCTGTATCAGACTACCTAATTCAGCAACCCCTAACACCTTCTACCTCCCAGCAGCTGGCAGAGCACAGTTGTATACTACACCTAGTATAACAGCATATACCCAGCTAGAGTTATTTGGGTCATGTTAGCCTTTAGGTGGCAACAATCAGATAAAAAACTCTAGAAATACCTATGATCCAGCTCATTTTATTTATCTATAGAGATAGGATATTTTTTTTCAATTCACTCCCCTTTTCCACCCTTTCTCTGCTAACTCTTCAGTTTACTTATTCCATTAACAGTGAACAGAAAATACAACAAATGATAAGCAAGATAGTTAACTTCATCACTGATACACATGCTTTAAAAAGAAGATATTTCCAGGCAGAACTACAGAATTCACTCCAGAAGTTAAAAAATACACCAAAGAAACCAAACCTGAAAGGAGGGAGTTGTTTTTCCTTGCAGTTCCTTTGTTCCAGACATTAGGGTAACAAGTAGCTTTGGCTCCTCAGGCAAGGCCTCATCTCCTCTTCCCATGACTCTTGATTATAATGTTAAACACACCAGCATATGATGGATCTGTCTGCAGAAAAAAAGCATATAAAAGGAAGCTTTTTCCTTTGGTTTTTTTTAAAAAATCTACAATATCACTGTACTTAGGAAATATGGTTACAAAGATACAATAATAAACACTTATTCTATACCTATTTGGGTAATGATGCTTTTCCATCGGAGCCATTCATATGAACAATGAACTTAATCGTGAAACTGAAAAAGCTGATTTAGGCATAGAAATAGAAAGCTGTAGTCTTCTACTTGGAAGAAAGACAGTCTAGGATTTGCATAGATCGTAACAAAACAAGATATTGTCTAAAGAATCTTTCTTCCTTCCTAGAAAGCACGGTTGGATATGTATTATAAAGTCAAATGAGAATGTTTTATTGAAAAGATATGATTTGCATGTTTTAATATTGATGAGTCTATCTTTGGTTTTGTTGCATAAAATCACTATGTGTCAGAATAATCCATCTGAACATCTAAATTGTGGGGATAACCAACAATGTTCCTACATGTCAGTATCCTGGATAGGTAAACTGTCTTTAGTAAGTCAGCACCTATCCAGACACAGAGATTTGTGGAACAGAAATACTTGTAAATCATACAAAAACAAATATAACCATATGAAGAAGGTGTAAGGGTAAACTGGCTGAAAATGCCTAGCAGAAAGTATTCCTGGCATTAGGGAACTCTTCCTGGTGAGAACATAATGGTTCTGGGTCCTGAACTGCCATGCATCCACATACCAGACCTGGAAAAGAAATAAAATAGTGAAGGGAAGACTATTCTAATGAACAGGCATTCCTTTGTTTTTTTCCCCCCTTGCTCATAACAAGAGCTCTTGTGCAAAATAGTATGGTCATTATCACCCCCAACAGTAATCATCTACTAGGAGATTCTCAAAGTACTCCATAATTTCTTGGTCATAAGCCTCCTCAGTTTTGTTTAGTATTTCATATATTTTTAAGATGAATGAGTCCGTGAAGCCAGTAAATTCAAAAGAACTAATTATAGTGTTTTCCTCAGACACTTCTGTCTACTGACATTATGAAAGCTATATCCCTATCTCAAAGGATAGTCCAATGATTACGAAGGCATCTGTTGCATCCTTTAGGCCTCTGTTTGACATTTAGATCATGTGTGCCAGGAGCAGCTCACCTTAAGGGAAAATATGGTTGGGAACTCATGTGTTCTGTGTACGCTTTCTTTACCTATTGCAGGTCAACTTTTTTAACTCTGAAAAACATAATCTAGTGCTTATACAAAAAAGGTGTAAACATAAAATGGTTTTCTTGTATATCACTAGGAATCTTAGATTATACTGAAATGAAAAGTCATACAAACATTTGATCATCAAGTTATTTCCTGTAAATACCTTTATATGGATTTGATGATTTCATGATCATTGTCATGAATCCAGGATTGGTATATCACACAGTTTTCACTATAAATTTATTGGCATATTGCCATTTGTTTTCCAGTGTTTAGGCCAGTGACCTTTCAGTGTTGCCATTGACCACAAGTGTATGTTTAATACCTATAGCATTATCCATTTGTAGGAAGGAAATAGCCATTTCATATTGCCAGCATTATTTTTTTCTAATTGGGTTGGCTATGTACAGTGTTCACTGGATCTAAATATATCTTTCACTGAGCAATCAAAGTGCTAAAGGTTTTCCTCTCAAGTTTTGAGTGAAGTGAGCAAAATTATTAAAGGTAGACCTTAATGTCTATGGGGATGTAAAGAAATACTTCAGTGTTAAGAAATTCTTAATTAAGAAGATTTTAAAAGAAATACTAAAATGGGAATAATAACCACATAGTAATCAACTAGGAAAAACCTGGAAACTATTGTGTGTTAGGGAAGATGTAGAAGGCTTGTAGCAATGAAGAACCACCTTCAGGGGCTCACCTTAAGTTATCCATTTATTAAAATACAGTTTAATTAATGCCATTAAACACATGATTGTACCAAATTGCCAGTAGTGGCTACAAATTCAAAATGTTTCTGTGAAGGTAGTACCCAAGCCACCATTAGAATTGACAGTCCCTGGTATTATTGTCAGCAATCGTGGTGTGGAAAATAAGTGTCAGGGAGCATTGAGCAAGGGGCTACCCCATGAGATCATGCCCACCCCCATGGATCTGAGCAGGGGACAGAGCTGGGGCCTGCAGCATCCATGGCATGGCAAGGCAATGGAGGAGCAGGAACTGGGGCTGAGATGTGGGTCTGAGGGGTCCACCAAAAGATAGGGCTGAAGATCGGTAGCCCATGGCATAGATTCCACGTCCATCCAGAGAAGTCCTGGGTGTCCCAGGCTGAGCTTATGAATGGGACCCCTGGGGTGGCGTGAGTGCCCCAAGTGGGGCTGCTCAGGGCCATTAAGGTCTGACACTGGGTGTGGAATGTGAAATAGGTTTTTAACTGCTAGAAGGATCCCTTCAAGAGTGGATTTTTACATCAGTGG
The DNA here is from genome assembly GCF_964188355.1 of Buteo buteo. NCBI lineage: Eukaryota > Metazoa > Chordata > Aves > Accipitriformes > Accipitridae > Buteo > Buteo buteo. The sequence continues at coordinate 51,315,309 of NC_134204.1, read as the reverse complement.
GGCAACACTTAACTACTGCACACTTGCTATACCTATTCCATGAACAAATACCTAGATGGCTTTACTGCTTCAGGCCTTTTATTTTTTATGTACATTTAATGACCTGACTGGGCACAAAAATTCCAATGGGAGCTGCAGAAAACAGCTGAATTTGGTTCTGTGGAAAACTGAACTCTTGCAAGTGTAGGACAGTGCACTGAGGAGTTTCTAAGTGATCTACAGACAACACAGTGCAGATGAGGCTAGGAAAGGGAAAGTCTGGATAGAAGAGGTTAGCAGATTCTGCATCCTCTTACTCTTCTTTGGTCTGCTCTCCTTTCCCTTCAGAAAAAATATGGTTCTTATGCCAACCCTCACAGTACAGTAAGCCTATTACATAACCCTGAATGGAGTTTGATCTGGAGAAAGAAAAACTTCAGCAACTTATGCAGCTAAAATGCATTCTCTAGCACATGTGGAGTGAGGGTTTCCCCTGTTTCCCCAAACATGGATGTGAGTCAGTGAGCCTAAAAGCAAACCAAGAGGACAATAACAGATTTAGTACTTGAAGTCCTGTATTGGGTCTGGCTGAGATGGAGTTAATTCTCCCCACAGCAGCCCTTGTAGGGCTGTGCTCTATATTGGTAGCTAGAAAGGTGTTGATAACACACCAGTGTTTTGGCTACCACTGAGCAGTGCTCGCACAGCATCAAGGTTGTCTCTCCAATATTCTCCCCGGCCCCCCACCCCCCTCCCCTCCCCTCCTTCACCAGCAGGCTGAGGCTGGGCAAGATCTTGGGAGGGGACATAGCCAGGATAGCCGATCCAAACTGACCAAACAGATATTCCATACCATATGACATCACCTCAGCTATAAAAGCTAAGTAAAGGGAGATGGAAGGACAGGCATTTGTTATTTACATTTGTCTTCTGGAGCAGCTGCTACCAGTACTGAAGCCCTGCTTCCCAGGAAGTGCCCAGTCATCGCCTGCTGGTGGGAAGCAGAGAATAAAATCTTTTGTTTTCCTTTGCTTTCATGCGGGACCTTTGCTTTTGCCTCATTAAACTGTCCTTTTCTTGACCCACAAGCCTTTCATTATATTTTCTGTCCCCTATCCAGCTGAGGAGGGGGAGTGATAGACCGGCTTTGGTGGGCACCTGGTGTCCAGCCAGAGTAAACCCACCACAAGTACTAAGAGAGATGGTCCATGATGGTGAGATTTTTTTTTGCAATATGCCACTTCTTATTATTCTTCTACAATAGACTTTTTTCTTCCTTGCCATATGTCACAAATAGCTTGCAGTTCTAAATCCAAGTTGCATGATTCTGTAGTACATTATCCAGTAGGAATGATTTGAAAAGGATTTTTTTCAGAGGAAAAGGGCAGTAGAAGATCTTATTAAATCAATATGATTGTGTTCTGAAAGGTCAAGAGTTTACCAGCCTGGAGTAAGGCATCAATTTTATAGAATCATAGAATTATAGAATAATTTAGGTTGGAAAAGATCTTTAAGATCATTGAGTCCAACCATAAATCTAATACTGCCAAGTCCACCACTAAACCATTTCCTTAAGTGCCACATCTACATGTGTTTTAAATACCTCTCAGGATGGTGACTCAGCCACTTCCCTGGGCAGCATGTTCCAATGCTTGACATTGCATCTGGTGAAGAAATTTTTCCTAATATCCAATCGCAAATCAATCACTTCAATTCAATTCCTCTTTTCCTAGTAAACACTTTGAAAGTGTTTCAAACATGATAATGAATCAGAATACTATATAAAAGACAAGGCAGCAGGGTAAAGCAGTAAGCACACTTTGCAACTACATTCATGAAAGTCCGTCAGACGTTATATGGCTTTACCAAGGGCAATTTTCTAATACTGAATGTAGAAATACAACACATGCTGGTGGATTAAATGCTACTGGAGAGACATGGAAAGCTCACAGATCAGAATCTTTTTTTTTTTTTTCTTTTATAACAACAGGAAATATATTAAAGATTAAATTCTGCTGAAAAACCTGAATGCTGTGGTATCCTAGATGCTGCCCTTGTTCCTTTGTTCAGACCAGAGCTTGTGAAGCACAGCAGAAAATAGCATTGAGAGAAATCTGTTATCACAATAAAGCCTGGCTTTAATTGTCTCCATTTATGCTGGTGCAGGCAAGTTTCTGTCAGGGTAACGAAGTGCTCTGACAGGGAAACATGCAAAGGCAGAGAATAATCTTACTCTGAGAACACAAAGATAGAGCAGTTATGAGAACAATGGGTCAGATGCTTCACCAGATCAGAAAAGTCTCACGCCACTATGTTAAAGCAAAGCCAGGAAACCCACCAATGCATTGTGGGCTAATAATGAGCCAAGTATCAAAATATAAATAGCACATACATTGCATGAAACCTGCCCGGTTTTTGTACAGTATGTTCTCGCTGTACCCAAGGGATACTGTTCAGTGTGTGCTTTTTGCAGGTGGGGATGCACTGGCATTCCATTCAAGACAGAGAGGGACCCCTTCCTTCACTTCCTTCTCTTCTCCCCCATCCCTCCAGCATTTTTTTAAATTTTGAAAGCAGTAAAGCCGAGGAGAGGGGAGACCTTCTGGTTTCCGTGTAATTGTACCGAAGCCACTGATGTTTGTCTGCCGACTTTTCTGGAGGAGAAAAGAAAGTTTCAGAAAGCCATGTCTTTGCAATGTAGAGTTTGTCCCAGTTTGAAGGTGCTCTAAACCTGGGAATCTAAAATGCGCCTGGCTTATTAGCTGTCTTGCTGATCAACATTTTTTGTTATTAATGATAAGTAATCAATCTGCCTCAGGCTGCACGCTCTTAAAAATTATAGTTCTTCACCTTTCTCCTCCCAGCCAAATGTAACAAAGAGCTAATAATCAACAGTATATAATAAATTTCAGACTTATAGCCAGTGAGCAAGGCTGAAATGCTATTTATGAAGTGGTCTGTAGATCTCAGCACATTGTTTATCTCTGTTTAATCTGTTGCTTTTAGCTGTGGCATGCCCTGGGACTTTGCTATTACAGTGTAATGTGATCATTGCCTCTATGAGGATTTCTTGAACAAACATCTCAACAGCTTAATTCTCTGCCTGCTGGGATCTGCAGACATCACTTAGCTGTTGTGGGTGCCCACTTATGTCTGGCCACCACCTATCTCTGCTGTTAGTGACAGCTATTTCCCATCAGAGATGGACACAGCCTTGTTTTCACAAAACATTGGTAATTCCTGGAACTTCATATTCCGAGTATATTGGTTTACCTTTGTCTATACACACCAGCAGGTCCCTAGCTACCCTGATGTTAATTTCTAATGCAGGCTTTAAAAAGTCAGTGGTGACAAGCTATGTTTCCCCAGTGCTTTTCTATTTTTGAACATAATCAAATACGGATCAAAGCCTGACTCCATCATTTTGGTAGGACATATTTTATTATTTTCCCACTGGTTTCCATTAAGATATTTTGCATGGGAATAATGGGAAATAGTATTTCACCTGTATTTTGCTGAAATGTGAGTGTCTCTGTGGTATTTTCATAGCAGATACTTCATCTAAAAATGAAAATCTTGATATGCCTAATCTCCTATTTACTTGCATTTTAGCAAGATTGTCCCAGGAAAGTTAACAGACAATTAATTTTTTTTCTGGCAGCAAGAACCTCTGCCTCTTCCAAAGGCTACTTTTTTACAGGGTTGGCAATATCATCTATTGTTCTTGCCTTGGGTTATTTTTGGCCACATGCATTTCTCAATATCTCTATTCATTTGAAGATAGAAAAAAATTATTTAGTTATTTGATTTTTTTTTTCAGATCACAGATGATTTTCATGTATAATAAAAAAGATATTTCTTTCATGTTAAGCTGAGGAATTGCCATTCTGATATCTTCAAACAAAATCTCATCTTGATTGAGAGCTCTCTCTCTTAATGGGTAGTAGGGTGTGGGCATATGCTGTTTGTTCATGTACTGAGTCCCAGTTGCTTTTTAAAAGGCTCATCTTTAGCAGTGTCTCTGATATCCCTTGATGATGCACAGGCTTTTTGCTTCTGTACTTGTCTGCTTATCTCGTATGAAAATTTAGGATCTTGCTCTGCTTACCTTAAAGGTTTAGGAAATACAATAAAAATTTGTTTGAATTCAAGTATTAATTGAGCTTGTAATTCTGATGTTTGTGACCACTTTATTCTTGGGTATGGCAATGTTGATTTTGTGTTGCTTAGCAATGAAAATAAATGTTCATTTTAGCTAATTTTGGCTTCTTGTTTGAAAAAGAAAAAAGCAAACAAAATTCTCCACCTCTGTAGCTACGGGCCACCCCCCTCCATTTTCCTCTATTCAAGAGTACAGATGCCAGACTCCTAGTACCATAACGTACAAGAGACCAATTTTGACCATTTTTAAGATAATTACGCCAGTACCTTTCTTGCATGTATCTTGCATGTATCATACTCTCATGTCTTAACACCCTGGGGGCCTTTTTTAGTGAAATCTTCAACTTCATTTAACATTTTTTTTAAAATGAAATCAAGTTCAGGGGATATCCCTTCCCGATAGTCTTCATGTGCAGGTGTACACAATTAGAATGGCAGCATGTTCTTTGCAAAGCTGGCCACTCTATCTGCAACTCTTTCTATCCCTTGCTTGTTGGATGGCCATGTGTTTTGAACTTGGAGATGCGATTAATGTCTCGTGCTGTCTGTATTTCTGCTTAATAGCTTCTAGTCTACAGTCTAGTAGCTTTGGCTCTTTTAATATTCGTGTGAAGCACTGTATCTGATTAATTCAGCCCAAATAGCAAATTACCAACAGTGCTTTTTGTTGACTACACATCTGCTCTGCTCTGATCTGCTTTACTAATCGCACCTAATATTAATTAGCAGAACTTCTAGCAAGGTATCAGACATTCCTCAAAGAATCTCTGCCTGGTAGATAGCACAAAATACATCCTCTTTTTCTTATACTTATTTATTATGGGATTTCATACCTAAGTAACAACTTTGTCTTTTTTAAAAAGTTTATTAGCTTTCAGACAAACTTGCATTCAGGCAAAATATTCTGTACTTCGAAAGAAATACATAGCACTTGCAAGAATTATTTTGGGGAAAAGTGTAGTGAGAGACGGTGATACTAAGAAAGTGTTTTACTGTTATGCAAGTGGAACTATATGTTTTATAATCTTGTTAATGTCTCATTAGTAAAATATGTAAGGCATCAAAGTTTATATGGGATGGATAGCTTGTTAAACAAGAATAATTTTTATTAGGTAAAGAAAAGAGTCAGAAAATTATTTTATTCCGGCATGAAGCATTTAGCAATATCCAGACAACAAAACTCTTCAGTAATGTTAAGGCAGAAAGTTTCATCTTGATCCAAACTTTTATGAAATTTGGTTATGTTCTGTTTTCAGAATAAAATTTGGCCTGCAATAACTTCAATTTCAGAGCTGTGAGTGCAGGCAGGAGAAGACAATATAGGCACTTCCCGTGTGCATCTAGATTTCTTAGTGGGACCTATGCTGAGTAGTAGATTTTACATACATCATTAGCAGCTACATAGAAGATACTTGTAAAAGGTAGTTTCCTCACTACGTGGGAATATAACATACAGTATAGAAACATTGCTGACTTCTAGCCTCCCTGAATGAGTCTAGGGTGACAAACCATTTTCCTGCTTCTATGGATTTTTGATCAACTAGCATCCATGCACAATACTTCATGTAGCCACTGTAGAGGCCAGTGCTGCACTTGAGAACTATTTTAGAAAGGAAACTTCACAGAAAAGCATTTGAATTGGAAGCTTGCAACACATTCAAGTTGAAAAGAGAATGACTGAGTGACTTTAAAACAATAAGAATTTAAATAATCACTTGTGATTTCAAAGAAAGCAGAAGAACAAAACCTGTCAAAAGATATGCTGATTTGAAAATTATTTAAAAATACTATCTTATTTAAACACTGGCATATATACAAAATTACCTATATAGTACTAAAGAAAATAAGCAGATTTTTATTTAAAGAATACCTTTAGATCAAGGTTAACAGCTAAAATAAACTCCATCATTTTTATCATGCAGATAAAATTACTCTTTCATTCTTAAGTGGGTTTAGTACCACTTTGTCAGTTTGACTGTGAAACTCCTGACAAGCCAGTCTCAGTCTGTTGCCTGCTTTCCCTTGCTTATGTATTTTCATGATAAAATATGACATTTCATTTATCTGGAAATTTACAAACACAACTTCAGGCCAAAGTTCCACGTAGTTTACAAAGTGAATGCTTAGTGTTTCAGCTTGTAGTGGTTCTGGTAATCTGTAAGTCTTTATCAGAACTGACATTTAAAGATTTGCAGAGGAATTTTTAAAACTATTAAACCTATTTGGACTGTGCTTTCATAATCAGTTGAACTGATTGAAATTATATGAGTCCAATGTCAAAGCTATACTATTTTGAGAATCCCATGGTAGAGAAGACAGTGGGATTTTATCTGATAATGTAAGGCAGGATTGGAATTATTATAGGCAATATAGGCGATAATGAAAAGAAAGGTAAGGACACATCTGACAAGAACCTATGAACAGGGACAAGGGAGTTGAATCTTGACAATATCAGGAAACCTCTCCAGCTGTCTTACATTAAAATAGAGGTCTCTATAACTACAACCTCTTACTTATGCCACACAGGAATCTTAATCAGTATCAACAAAATTTCAAACCCAGAAACCATGAGCATTTAAGCCTATAGTACAATGATATAACATAATACCTATCATAAGATCATTTGATCATTTGGTACCTTATTTTCATATAATTTCTTTTTGAATATACAATTTCAGGACAACAACTGACTGTGAAAAGTTATAGCCTAAAAAATTGTTAAATAATTGCAAGAAATCCTGATGCTCCAATGGGGGGGCAGGGGGGAAAGCACCCTAAACTAAATCAAACTCATATTAGCAAATTAAGCAATAAAGTTAAGGTAATAAAAAATGAAGCTGATCTGTGCTAGTTATAGTATGCATGCTACTTTTCATTATAGATACTAGGCATAGAAGGTAAGTAGTACCTACAAATAGTGTTGTAAGACAAGTGAGGTGGGATTTTTTCAGCAACTGAAGCTGTAAGACAAGGTAGTCAATATTTGAGCAATTGTTTTGAAATCTCTATTTTATAGCTACTTATCTGTCTATCTATTTATATATTACTGACTTCAGTGGTGCTTGTTCTTGTTCAGATGATAGAGGACTCTCTGGTCGAGGACAGAAATATTTTGGAACCGTGTCAAGGAAAGATATAAGTGGAGATCAGCCCACAATTACATGCCTTCTTGGATAACTGGCTTCCTTTATGCACAACAGCAAAAGCAAAGGTTTATGATCTGTAGCACTGATAACAGAGTGGTCCTTCAGTGCTTTCTATACAGCCTTTTAGGTACGACTTTATTCACTTTAAATTCTTGAAATGCACTTTACACAATTGTACTTATTTGGCCTTTCCTTGAGGGTAATGACAATGGAAAGGGTTTGGTTTAGGATTGCAATGATGATCAAATTTGTATTTAGTTGGGGAATAATAAAAAACTTAGTTTTAACCTGACATTCTCCTATGGGGAGAAGGAAATACTGCAGAAATCTAATAAATCAGGTGTTAGATTATCAGTTTAACAATTAAATGAGCAATGTGTCTCTAACCACCACTTCATTTTTAAGCCACATTCATTATGACCTATTGCTGCTCCCGATGGAGTATGAGGACCAACAATAAATGGATCATTTCCATAACTTTGGTCTGGATGATAAGTAATAACCATATTTTGGGGGGTCCTTGTACCTGTCTATTTAGTATTTGATAAAATGCCATATCCTATATGCAAAACATTAAAATGTTCACTTTAAGATTTACTCAGTTGCTGGAATGTTTTTAAGTTGCTTCTAGATAAGCAAGCTCATGCAATGGACTAATGATTATATCATTCCACTGACAATTCTGCTGGAAAAAGAAGTTACACATCAGAAAGGGACCAGTTTCTATAGTGAGGACCACAGTCTGCTAAATGTGTTTAGAATTATTTGTTGTTTCAGAGAGATTCTGACTTCTAACTGCAACACCCATTTTAGGCCTTCTGAAGTAGTGGAAAACTTCAGCAAAGAGTTTTCCAGGGCAGCATGCAATCCCCATGAAAGCAGTTGAATAAACAGACAGATGCCTGAATTTGACTGGAGAGGAAATGCTTTCACATGAAAAATGACCACTCCAGCTGATAGAAGGTTCTAACATCCAGCCCACACTGTGTGCCGGTTGAGGACTTTCTGTGGCAAGATGTAGCAGTTCAGCGTTGCATGCAATGACATGCACAGTAATCACACCTTGTCTGGAAGGCTCCACAGAACAGCAAGCAGGCTTTATGTAGGCAGGTAGGTACTGTAATTCAGTTTTACAGATGAGGAAACAGGCTTTGGAAATCTAAGGGCTCTGCATCTCAGTGAGTGCCTCCTAATTTATCCTGGGTACACACAGAAGAGAGAGTGGCTCATACTCAGCTACCCACAGTAGTAGTAAGAAATTTGATTGGAAGTGACAATAGAAATCTCCTCCAGCTTTAACTATGAACTCACCCTTAAAAGACCTTCTATTATTGTGTATGATTTGAAAGGCACTTACATCCCATTATTTTAAAAGTTTGGTGATAGATGTGCATTTTACTCTTAAACTTGTCATTTAGCTCCAATCTGCATTGCATGATCCCTCCTCCTCCCACCACCACCCCCTTAAAAACAAACTTGAGAAGTGCTCTGATCCTGTCAGTTTAGTCTGCTACTATGAATTGAGAATTAAAGCTTGTATAGTCAAAGCCTTGGCAGCTCCAATGATTTTGCCTTTTCAGAACGTATTTTATTCTCCTTTTCATGTGTTGACACAGACATGCCTTTCAGATGCTCTTCAACTACAGCTGTGTGCACTTGTATTGATAAACTTATCAAATAAACTCAAGCAAAATTGACTATCAAAGGGAAAGAGATAAGTAAAAAGACATTTTCCTATGGAAAGAAAAATGAAAGAAAAAGAAGAGAAAATCACATATTTTTAAAAAGAGGCCAAACAAATGCAAATATTTTCTCAAGTAGACAATAGCACTCTGTAGGGAAGGCAGTTGTGGTTACTACTTGCAGTTATTGAATAGCTTTCATCTATCAGATATTTATAATGCATGCAGGGTATGTGGGAACTAAGTAAGTTTGAATGCTCTTCTATTACTATATAGTAACTTAGAGTTTATGCACAACTGGCTGTCTCATAGAGTACTCGTATTCTGTCATTCTGCAAATAGGTCATCCCAAATGCCTGCCAGAATTTAACTGGGCTGATCACCCATGCCACCCTGCTTGTGCTTGTTTTCTCACCATGCATAGTTTGCCTACCTTGGTTTATACAACCTCACTGCTGTTTGCACCTGTGGGAGGATGCTGCTATACAGCACACCTCACTCTGAGGACTGTAATTGGGAACATGTTTGACATCCTTGAAATGAGAATGCCTTCTATTTGCTGAGTGCCTGACACTGTTTATATGCTGCAGACATCTCCTGCCATATGGCCAGGGCACTAGGGAAAAAAAAAGTTGCAAGAAACAGACCAGCTTCTGTAGATGTACAGGGGGCAGAAAAAAGACAACCTCTGGCTAAATACTTTGTCAAAGCTTTCTGCCTGGAGCATGTTTTTTCCAGACTGGCCAAGAACAATAGGCTGTGGAGAGCAACAAGAAGAGGCAGTGAAAATTAGCATCTTAATTCACCTGAATGTGGCAGTGGTCAAAAGAGATGGATCTAGGGAGTCTTTTGATGGCTTTCAATGGACCTTGTCAGCTTGTTTGGACACAGATCTGTGCCTGAAAGAAGGGGATATTGCAGCAGCATCTGGAATATGTTAGAATAAGAATCTTCCATGATGACTTCTGAGGACCAAAGTCCTGAGAAGTCCAATAACCTTAGCTGGTTATTTTTTAAACAGTATCTGTTGAGACCTGCTAAACAAAATAGGTCATAGGATAGATTAAGGTAGGGTAGGAGGCAAGGTATAGATGAAGTAGCCAAAGCTTCATGATAAAGCTGTTGCAGACATGCAATTTTTTTCACTGGCTGTGACAGCTTGCTATATGGTCAAGTTTAGTCCCCAGCAATTTTCTCATCCTTCAGACTTAGACCAGGTGATTGCAATGAGGTTGCATTGAGCTGCATTACTAGTTGCTGCAAGTTAGTTACACCAAGCTATGTCCCCTGACCCAGTATTGTTAAGGCAACTTGAGGTAGTTAGTCCTTGCCAGCAGGGAGTTCTGCTGATGTTCATTTCAATGATCTGGCAAAAAAGCCCAACGTGGAGTGTCTGCACTTCAATGTTTAATTTTGCCTTATGGTGTGATGGGCTGAATACTGCTGTGACAAACCAGCTGGAGAGGAATCAGGCAGTTGCTGATGCACAGCATTTACTTGAAAGGGATACTCTGAGGCACCGCTGCCAGCTAAGCGGTTTAATGGTGGTAGATCATGTGTCAGGGCTGTTGCTAGGGTGGTTGACAGTTTTATTCGGAGGCTGGTGATGTTCAGAGTCAAAAGGAAGGCTGTGAGAGGGTGAGTTATGGATGCCTTTGTGCAGATGTGGACCTTGTAGGGTCAAAGGGATGGATGTACAGCACTGAACATCTTCCCCCTCACAATGTGATCTGTAGTATGTGCTGTGTCAGGCAGTGCTAATGAAAGGGTCCATGATTCCCTCAGGGAACTGATACATTTTCCTTGTCTTGTCTGTTTGTCTCCCTGGCCAGGGCAAAAACATTATTTTGATCTGGGGAAGCATATTTAATACCATGCTGTGGTGTTTTTCTGCCAGATTTCCCTGCATTAACACTGTAATGATCTATATCTGTGATGCCAGACTTTCTGAAGACCCCTGTTGCCTTTGGTGAGGCAAGGAAGAGAGGGCCTGTTCCTCAAGCATCTCTCAGCTCTTTAGCAAAATATGATTGCTCATATTACTCTGGAATAACTCCTTCTAGTAAATGCTTGAACAAGAAAAAAAAGGAGAAGTTTATATAGAGGAATTACATTGGAATGTGCTTCAGGAATGAGAAGTTAAGTGAGATGATTGTCTTATGAACAGGCTGCACTCTTTTCTCATCATGCACCTTCAAGTAGAAAATTAAGAGGCTTGTAAGAATGTTCACTATCCTTGCATTAATTCTGTTATTAAAATAATTGAACTTCTTGTAATGGTTTTCCTATACTTTGTGAGCTTGTAGAAAGCCAGAGAGAAATGCATTGTTTAAAATTACAGTTAAGGAAAGGATCCTCACAGTTTATTGCCTCTGAATTGTCATACTCTGTCCCTTACACCCTCCACTTCATTTTTCTAAAGTGTTTTCAAGAAGCTATTCAGTTACATTCCTGTCTTAATGGAGTTCTGATGGGATGAATTCAGTTACAGAAAAGACCTGTTCTAGTTGTGACTGCTACTTTTTTTTTTTTTCTTTCTCAAGAGTCACCATAACTGTAGCCATCTAGTGCATAAAAAAGGTGGCCAAGATACACCTGTATTCCAGGTCATAAAAGGCCCTTAAGCCTCACACTAATTTTGAGATTAACTCTCTCTCTGTGAGGATCAATTTAGGGATCATCCCCAGTCCATGGCTGCTCTAGAAAATGTTGCTGAAATTGGTCTGTAAAGGGTTTTTTTTGTTTGTTTCTTCACATTATTCTATTCTCCCCGGGCTGACCATGACGAACTGTCTTTGGCACTAGATTTGGTAGAGGAGTCACTTGCAAAAGTAGTGCTCTAATTCCTCAGGCTATAGACAGGAGTTGAGACCATTAAGGGTGTGGTTTTAGACTGTTCTCTTTAGATAACACTAACAAAGAATTTCTGTTCAAATACTTAATTTGCAAATATTTGCATTCTGGTCAAATATATCATGGGAGCAAAGACAGCATAGATCCCTAAAAAGGAAAAGTGTCCAGTACCCTGGAAGGACTCTATGGGGAAGCATGGCCCCTCTGCTAGATAGATACGAGTAAGCCCACATCTACTCAAAAGGGAAATCTCTTTCTGTAGAAAACTCCAAAATTCTGGTCCTAAAAACTGTGTCTGCTTGTGAATACAAGGCACATCAGGACAAGCATACAAGAACTGCCCCGTAACACACACCAACTTTCCAGTCGGTTGCTTCAGTTCTTACATCTGCTGAGCAGGGTCATGTAAGGCAAAGAAAAGTGGATGGAAAACAATATAATTCTTATTAACAGTGGGTGAGAGGCCTGCTGTGATGCTCAGATAATGAGAAACAAGTTAAGAATACACCAGCTTCTTCAACTGCCCTTAGTTATCATTACTCCAGAGTACCACTAACAAAAGTCAGAGGAAAGTCAGCTTCCACTACTGACAGGAAGCCGAAAGAAAATAATCTAATGTCAAAACCAGCCCCTTGGAAAAGCAAAAAAGAGTTCTAGAAGCACTAACAAAAATCTTCAATAAATAAAACTAAAAGTAATGCTAACTATGTGTTTGAGTAAAGGACTGAGCTTTCCAGTGACTTTAATCATGTTTCATTGTGTCTATATTTATTTCTTAGCAACGAAGGAAGAAGTTCATGTTAAATTCCAGAGGAAGAAAATTGCTAAAACTCAATTCTGTCACTGAAACTTTGCAGTAGATCTCTTACTATTCCAGGTTATTCCAGAGTTTCAAGACTTGATCATCAGTCCTCACTTAAAGGCTGCTGCTTATTAAAAGCAAGCACTACATGTCAGATTCTTTAGAACGCAGAATTCAAGATTAATGCTGATGTGCTTTGATCCTGAACTTAGAGATAAGCTTTCAGGCAAAAGTATCTGTACATTTTTTTGCTAGGGAGACCACCCTTTTTATGTTTCTGTTGTTTTGTCAAATAACTAATATCCTGGTGTAAGCACCAGAGATCCAGGAAAGTAAGTGGCATCCAGGCTGCTGGTCCATTTCCCCACAATATACTCTGCAAACTCTTTCAAGCCACTTCCTTCTATGCATGCTACTTACTGTACCATGGTATTCTTGTAGCAGCAGCAGCATCTGCAGCCTTGGTACATTAGGCACTGTGTGTTCTCCCAACCCAGTCTTTTCCTTGACCCTGGCAAGGACAATTATTCCTAACTCATGTTTGAACACTTGGAAGCAGTTTCTTAGTTGCTTTCATCTTAGCAGCACTCAGTCTCTGGCAAGAAATAAGATAACATCTGAAAATGGCTGTCCATCACCTAAAGGTGCTCTGGGTGAACACAGAATTGGCATAGCTCATCTGAGGCCATGGTTTACATTTGTGGGTATGTAGTTGAGGGCTATGCAACATAGCTCTTCCTCTCTGGCTAGCTCCATGGCAGCAACCTAGAAACCACTCTAATCTGTTCTGCTGATCAGGAAAGAATAGCTATGTCCTGAAAGCAATGAGTTTTAATGCACTTTTCTGTTGTGCCCCTTCTCTGCTACATTAGACTGCATCTCAACACAGCAGAGCATCTGAGCTACAGTCACTAAGTGCCAAATGTTCTTGTTTTCCCCTCTATGCCATTTTTCAAATGCCACTGACATCCTTAAAACCTTCATCAAGGTGCTACTAAACTGTTAAATCCTATTTTGTGCCAGTAGGCCCCAGTCTAAGTGCTAATGTCATCCCACAGCTAATGAGCTAAGAGCTGTATCTGATGTTTGAAATCCCAGTGGTGTTGCATCCCAGAGTTTAGAGCCTAAGCTTGATGAAGTCCAAACAAAAAAGATATATCTGCAAAAGGATGGTAAGTGCCTTAGTTCCCATGGTGTTCACTTGATCAAAATCTTAATTCTTCAAGTATATTCAAAAATTTCTGTGTACTATGGACCTAGTACACATTCAAAAGGGCTCAAAAAATTACAGTCATGAAGTTTATTTGTAATCATGATTAGTTAAAGTTACATGTCAGTACAGTTAGGGAGATGTCTGATTTGTGGAATATATGCCCTGAGTTAGGTCACTTTCCCAAACTCTTGTGTTTTAAAGACAGAGCAGGATGTTCCAGCTCTTTACCTAACTGATATAACTGAAGAAGGAAGGAAGAGCTGTGATCTGGCATATACTTAGTTAAATCAATTACAAATTCTGCAATTCAACAATTACAAATTTTCTACAACTTACATCACTAAAACCTAGAAAAATTTGGGAACATGTGTAAAGGTATATTAATTAATACTGTGTTTAAAATGAATTCTAATGATTCTGAGTGGGAACACCAAAGGAATATGTTTTAATCTTTGCTTTTACAAAGAATAAGATGAATTAATTATATGACATACAGAAGATGATCAGTAGCGTTATATTGCCATATATTAGAGAAAATCATAGTGGGATAAAAACCATCACAGGTGAAAAATGAATCTGCAATTGACTTCTTCTAAGACAAAAGTAATAGGTTTAAAGTCCACTGATGACTCCTTTCCTCTTCCTGCCTGGTGCCTTGTTCAGCCAAGGGGCAGGGGTGGACAGTGGGGTGTGTGTGGAGGGGTGTATGTTTTGGAGGGGTAACTTAGAAAAATAATAAAGGCATATTACCACCCCCCCAGTAAACTGAACTTCTCTGAGATATATATGCTGCCAAATTGTCCAACTGATACCTATTTTCAGGAATGTTGAGCATCCCAAATAAGTGGTATGGTTGGTGGAAGCAACCAGTCCTGGAAAGTGGCTGTAGGCTGTCTGGCAAGTAGACATCTCAGAAATGTTGCCTGCCAATCTGTTTTTTTTAAAAACTGGTTAGTGTTGCCTGCCCACGGTCAATGCTGTTTGGTACTGAGATGAATTCAGCATCTCAGCCCTGGGTGTAACACAGCTGGCAGAAAGTGTCCACAGCTGCTCGGAGTGAACCCGACACAGCATGCAGCTATTGCAGTTATTCACCAGGAAATGCTGGGGACATAAGAAGAGCTGAAATCCCACTCTTCCAAAGTCTGAATGTATTACATCGGCATATATATACCTCTTTGTAAGGGACAACTGCAGGCTTTCTTTAGGACAGGCAGATGGAGTATCAAAGTCAGTGTAATGTCTTTGTACTCCCTAGATTCAATAGGACATTTCAATCATCAGCTGTGCAAGATTTCCTGTCCTTGTGAACATTTTAAAGTAAAATAGTAGCTCCATTTTGGAGAGTAGATTTCTGTGGCAGTTCAGCATGTGATCTGTGTTACATGTTTCACTGTGACCAGGGAGGTGCCTGAGATCTGTTTTTCTGTGGAGAGCAGCCTGAGGTCCTCAAACCCTCGGGCAGCTCAAGTCTTACCTAACATATGTAATAAATTCAGCTCAATAATAGTAGATCTATGCCAGTGTGAAATACTGTGGTTGTGTCCACCCCGTTCCTCCACTGTTCCTTAGGCATCTTCTTGAAAGGCAAATACAGGCTAGATGGACTGTATCTGACCTGGTCAAACCGTCTTGTCAAGAAGTCGGGAAGATTACTGGGATCCCTGACAGTCTGAGAGTACTTGAACAGGCAGCTCTTATTTCCTAGCAATATGTCTTAATCCTCCAGGACTATTGGGAAATACAAAAGCAGAAAGTGTAATTGGAGTGGTGGAGAAAGTAAGCAAGAAACAATTTGGCTCTGCTTACAATGACCGGAAATCTTCCTTGGGGAGAAGGGTGGGTCAGGGAGTCCTGAATTTTCTTTCTTCCAGACCTATTGGGTGTAACAGGAGCTTCATTAGGAGCAGAGACCAGAATCTGGGGCTCTTTGTCCTCACTGGCAGTTGGCTAGGATGCTCATACCATTTCTTTTTTGGGGAATATGAATTTGGCATTCCTTTTGCCCTCCTTTTGCACAGTGGCTCAAACTTACAACAGGATGAAGGGTAGTTCTGGCATGGCATGCCCAATGACTAAAGCATGTCCTGTGAAGTTAGAGGGCTGAGTTCAAACTACAGTCCAAAGCCCCTAGACTGTACATGTCCCATATCCTAGGCAAGTAATATAAATACTATACCATTATGCAAAAAGCTGTCTATTTCTGCTTCCTTCCCACTTCTATGAAATATGTTGGGTGGGTTTTTTCTGTGCAGGATCAGGCTCAGTACAACATTCTCTTCATAATGTCTGTAAGTCCCAATTATTCTTCTTCAAAATCAAAATTAAAGTCATTAGTCAGTCAGTAGAATTTCTAATGTCTTTTTTTTCTCCCTGATGACTGAATTAATATTCCACATCCTCAATACCTCCACTGCGTAATGATGCTTTGCATGCACAGAGGCAAAACTACACGGCATACAAACATTTGATGATGAGTGCTCCAGCCGTAACACATCTCTATAGATACAAAAGCAAGTTTGCTTGCTTGTTTACCTTTTGTAGCAGCATATGAAAACGGAAGTATTTCATGCCCTGTCTCCCTCCCTCCCACTCAGAATTTTCCTGTACATGATTGATCCTCCTGTATTTCTTGGCTGCCATACATGAAATCTATGCTAAATCTGATTTGCTTCCTGGGTATTTAGGTATGCATGGTTTTTAGCAGGTGAAAAGTGCCCCAGTATTTCTCAAAGTCAGCTGGAACTGAGGGAACCAGAAAGTATCACAGACATAGCCCCTTTCATTTAGCAGGAATATTAATGGATAAATATACCAAAGAAAAAGCCAGGTTAAAAGCAATGCAACAATTTCAAAAGGGAAGTTATTGTTTTTATCAAATCTGCAATTTCATGAGCTGTTAGTCTTTCCAGTCTCAGAATCACTATCCCTTTGCTTCATGGCAATGTATAACAGGACAAATTTGAAATTTTAGGTGTATCATGTTGTAAGTTTATCAAGAACAAAAATCTACTTACAGAACCCATCAGAAAATCTCTCTGAAGCTATGGCTTCCTTTTGACTTTTTCCTCCCACAGCAGCAACCTGATCACTTCTTAACATTGATTTACAAACATCTAGTCATACATCCAAATTCTTATAAAAAGCAAAACTAACCCCTCACCAAAAAAAAAAAAAAAAAGTTAATAGATTTTTGCTAGTATTAACTTCACTTAATTTTTCTCCTCTGTGAGCAGTATGTATGCATATTCATATGATATTGGCTAGGTATATAAAAATCTTTCACCAGGATTCTAGGTATAAAGGATATTCAGAGGAATGTGGAGACTGCAATTCACTTTAAATTCAGAATTACTCCTGTGTCCCTCAAGTTAAAGCATGCTAAGTAAGTCCATAACATGCTCAGAAAATAAACTAGTGTCCATCTCTAAGTAGCCTAAATTTAATGTGTGGTTTCTTCAGTTTTTCAAGCACAGTAACAGCATCCTTTTAGGGCATGCATCTCAAATTTTTTTTCCTATCTTGTAAACACAGCATTGTTGTTCCCACTGTATTCTTTCAGACAATATTGCTATAAAGCAGAGTAAGGTAATTCAATAAATTACTGGAAAGCATTTTTCCATGTACACTAAATCAACAAAGATTGTTGGGCAGTTAAAAAAAAATACAATAAAGTACTTTGATCTACCATATGTCTGGAGAAAACCTAAACAGATTCAGTGCAGTTATTACTCTTGTTCAGCGAGTGCTGATGCTGTGCTTCATACTATTGAAAAAGTGGTATACTTGAACGCTGGCTCAAAGATTTTGTAATTTTGCAAATCACAGCAGAATTAGACTTCCAAATGACAGACCTTTATAAGGTGAAATAGGATATTTGAGATAGTCTACCTACCAATTTTCTTGTGCAAGCCAAGGGATGGTCTTTGCCCCTCACGGAACAGAGGCACAAATCTCCCTCCATTGCTCTGCCAAGTTCATTTTTATACAGATGACTAGACTACCTGCCCTTCGATATCCCTGTACGCAACTGCAGTGCTGGGGAAGATCTGGGGTTAATTAGCAAGGGGAGGTCACTGGAGTTCTGGTTCACTTGTGTTGATTTCGTCTAGTTAATAAAAAGGAAACTGCTTTTATTGGTCTCCTCACCACCATCTAGTATGCATCTTTCTCTGAGAGGGAGCTTCAGAAGAAGCTGTGTGCCCAGTGCAAGCTATGTAGTAGGTGACCCACAGCTCTTAGTGTAACATACATATATTCTGAAGACCAGAATATAATGTTGGCTACAGGAATTAGAAGTGAAACAGATCCATTATTTCACTCGTGTCCCAGTTGTCATTGCAAATTAAAATGCATGTTTAGCTTTTGTGCTTCAATCAAATTCTTAAATAGGTCACTTCACAGATTTTCTTGGAATTGTATTTTACAGGAAGCTGCACAATGCAGAAAATATTGCCTGATATTCCACCAAAACATTCTCTTACTTTAAGCTTTTCTTCTGGTTCCTGGTAATGACAGGAATAGGAAGCACAAATGATAGTAATCTAAGAGTTTAATTCTTTTAAAAGTTTGGGACATGGAACAGTCAATTGTACCTACAAAGATTTTACAATTAAGTGCTATTTAGTCATGATTTTTTTCAATTTAGAAATGACCATTAGACCTTCTAATCTTAACTTCTCTCCTAGGCTATTAAATCTTATTAGCAAGCTTTGTAATGTGTTTCTCGAAGTTATATCTCAAAAAAAAAGCATCCAGCTGAGTTAAAACCACCACAATGAGAATCCATTTCTCCCCTCGGCAGGAAAAGAGAGTGACTTGACTTTCATTGATATCATTTGAGATGTCAATGACTTCTGAGAGAGAAAGATATCAGAGAGAGAGGGAGGATTTTAAATAACTTTGAAAACCTTGTAACCTACTTGAAAACTTTGTAACCTACTGTGATCAAGTGAAAGTTATCAATATACCATTTTGCAGATGAAAATTTTCTCATGTAGAAGCCATTTAGGGAAGGATAGGAACAAATACCAGGGTGCTGGCTATGACTGCAGCACACCTGCTCTATGGCTGAGACACTGTACTGTATACCTCCTCAGCTCCCAAGCTACAACTAGGCATAGTTATTAGTATAAAAATTGAATTATCCCCAGCACTTTCAAATGCTATGCAGAAATCCTGCTCTGTTGCTTGCAAGGGGAAAGGGGGAAGGACAGAGGTTTGCTCAGGTCTTCTCAGCCCTGTAGCATTTCTGTGCAATATTGAGTGCTAGTCCTGCAAAAGAACTACAAATTTCTGTATTCTCCATGTGAATCTCTAATTAATCCAAGTGAATATCAGTACCAGCCGTCATAATACCATTTGCAAACATCCATAAAACCAGTAAAGGTGTCTCTCCATATCAGAATTACAAGCCAAATTTGCACCTGTTTATACAAGGAGTTATAGTTATAAATGGAAAGATTTTGACATGGGATTTTGTGAAGTGTCATTTCAAATAATCTCATCTGTTCCAGAACAAGATTTGCTAAATTCAGTCAAAATTAAACTCTAAGCCAAGTACATGTTTGCTTCACTCTATTTTTGACTCATGCCATCAGGCTTTTTTAATAACCAGATAACATTAGTTAGAAAGATTTTTAACACTTACTGAAGTAAAAATCATTGCAAGGTCAAAATAACTCTTCAGGTTTCAATCAGTACCTGTCATTTGGATGGTTAGCTACTTCTGGGTTTGAAACCATTACAGATGATCAATAAATTCCAACGAATGTTCAGCAAAACTGCAGGCTGATATTTCACTACAGTCTGGACGCCATACAAACACTAATGCAGACAGCTTGTGAAATTGCTTTTCTGTAAAATGAAGTGATTATCAAAAATATCTCACAGGTTGACCAAGAAATGTTTAGTGTATTACCTTTCTTCATTCATGACTACGTAATTGAAGTTCTGGTAGATTCCTGCTTGCAATCATTTTCTTATCATGTCACTGATGTTGTACAATTCTCAAGGAATATTTCATAAATGTATCAGTAATTGCAATTCTGCTAATTTGCAGGAAAAAATAATTTAAAAAAAAAATCCCTTCGTTTAGAGCTGCACTGTCTTTTACAATACAGTCACACGATCCAGCAAAGCCTGCTAAAGGTCATTCAGAAGAGCATATATCACAAGGGAAGCAGATGTCTCTTTATGTCACTTTAAATAGAGACAGTTACTGTTTGAGCTGAGCTACAAATTCAATTCCCTGCAGTAATTTAGCATAAATTTCTTTAGAGATCCTCATATATCCTTCTAGGTCAATTTGTTTTTTAGCACCAATTGAAGAGAAATGCTTTGTGGAGACTAACACCTGGGTATATTTAAGGAGGCAATGCATCCACTTAGCTCTTTAAAGATTATGTTAAAATCGGTATTTTAGGATCGATAGAAGAAAATGGAAAAAATCCAAAGCATCCTGCCAAGTGTGGAAAGCCATGATTTACTCCCTGAGGACTGAAAGTTACAAATCTAGTGGTGTCTATTATAATGAACTGGCCCTTGACCCCCAAGGTGATGGCAATCATAATTTGTAAATCTCGAAGCCTGGGTGTCAAAGCTTGCATGATCCCCTTAGACCTCTAAGGTGGATTTCACTTCCACATGCTGAAAGCAGTCCTATGCTGCTGCGAAAGTTACCAGCAGTAGGTTTGGAATTGAAAGCACATTGTCCAGGAAGGGTTTTAAAATGAAAAAGAATGTGTTTTCTGTGCAGATCGATGTAGCTATGCTTTTTAACTTTGTCTGGCAGGGAAAGTGTGCACGTGCAAGTTTTCTGAAAGGTGATTTCAAGGGGAAGAGGTGAGGTGGGACCTCAGTGAACTCGGTGGCAGGGCTGGAACTTAAAAAAAGCAAAGGAGCAGTGGTACCTGGCTGCCCTCGGCATGACAGCCAGAATTCCCACTGGGAGGGCAGTAGGTGCTTCTTTTGGGCCCTGGCTTCCAGTTCAGTAACTTCGGCTTACAGAGAAGCAGTATCTCTGCATGTGTAGAAACAAACAAAGCCATCTGTCCCTCCATCTCACACATTAACTATTCCTTTTATGTCCTGTAATTGCTTCCTTTACAGGTTGCTAGCCAGCAGCTAAAGTTACTTTCTTTCAAAGCTTACATCATGTCTTTTTTTCCTTTCATTTGAGGCAAAGAAAGGGTTAATCAATGACTAGACAACTTTCGGAAAGAATGCTATCTATTCTGAGCCAACAACTCTGCAACAGAGAAACCTCCCCCGCCCTACCCCATAAAACTGAAAAGTTTAACCAGCTGCTGATCAGCTTTTGCATGGTCCTTGCATCAGCCCAAGCAGAAGTACCTTCACTCAGAGGACATGTCTGTTCTCAGACTGAGTTTTAGTGATCCTTCTCTCCTTCCATCTGGGCTGTTGTTACCAACTCAGATAGACGGTTTCAGTGCTTACTCTCAAGTTTGCAGAAACAAGTCAAATGAGAGAGGTGAGAAAAAGCTTCACAAAAGTGAATATTATTGTTTTCGCAATAAAAATTGGTACTGAAGATCTCCTACGGATCTAATACCTAAAGGCATACTTTTAATTTTGCTCTCTCCCAAAAGCCATAAGGAAAGACACTGAAGTAATAGTCCTTGAATGTGTCTTTGGTGTCTTCCAGAGGTCCCATGGACTTGTTTGGACATTTTTGGTCAAGTAATTTGTTTGTGTCTCATTTCCAATGCATTTCATTGCAATGGAAATACTTGCACTCACTTTGTTTTTTGAAGCACTGTTTCAGTGAAGAGAATTCAGTGCCAAGTATTACTCTTCTTTGTCAATATTAATGTATGGTACCAGTAGTACATTCTCCCAAAACAAACCACCTGAAGATTTCCACTTCTTTTCCTCCCTCCTTCCACACTTGTACAAGCAGAAGTGCCCTGGCCATTACTGCAATCACACTGGAAAACACTAAAATTTTTGTGAACTTTCTCTGCAAATTAATTCAAATAATTTGGATGTAAGTTCTATCACCTGTTACTCTACTGCCCCTATTAAATGCCATTAGTGTCAGTGCTGTTCCTGCAGGGATGATGCAATGATGATACAAAATCTGTTTCATCAATGTCCCATCCTAACCCTACTATATGTATGTTTCTGCAGGCTTTTTGTCTCTATGAGATCAGACATTCACTCCCTCCCATAGAAAATGGAAGCATTTGCTTCTTGTGCAGCTATGTAAATCACTTGCACTTACTTTTCTTCTGTTTAAATATATTACTTGATTTTCTGAGATATAACTTTAACAATAATGATGAAGACATGACAAAAAGAAGGAAAATATAATTTGGTAGAAGAAAGATGTTGAAACTGTAGCAGAAACATAGAACCAGCTATAATTATTTCTTTACTGCAAGGGCATGCTCAACAACATTCCCACTATAAAGAATTTAAAGAAAACTTCTAGGCTTCAGCTAAATCCTTGTGCACAATAGAAAAAGCTGTCATTGCTCAGCTATTATGCCTTTCAAATACTATCCATTCTAGAGAAATATGCTAGATATTTTTTATAACAAAGGAATGACAGAAAGAGAAAATTCCACCACAGCAACCAACTCTCTAATAAAAGATAAGAAAAGCACCCCAATTAAGAGCAAGAGATAAAAATAGAGCAGAAATTAAGTCCTTCGGACTGACACTTCCATTTAGTATATTCCTGCACATTCCATGACCTAGCTTTGCTTTATGTATAGTTAGTAAAACACACATGTAGCTTGACATGATCTTGATTTCTTTTAGTTTTTTTATCTCTTTAAAAATGCTAACTTTTTCAGTATGCTGCAAATAGTACTTGCTTTAAGTTACTGTGAGATGGATTTTTCAGTAGAAAATGAGTATTTGGTATTTTCTTGCTTAAGAACCTGATATATTACTGTGCATTCCTTGCCTTGTGCCCGAATTTATTTTTACTGTAGCTTACCTAAAAATTATCTGAAAATAATAATAATATAAATAAGATTTTTTTGCTACCTCCTCTTTGTGGTCTTCAGGTTGATTTATTAGTTCTCGAAAGGGTTGTAATCAGGAAGTTAGATAGTGAGGGGAAGGTATAAAATCAACAGACAGAATATCTTCCTTTGCTACATGCAAATCAAAAAAACAAAGACGGTAGTTTGATCATATGAATCCATTTTGTCCTTATGAATGTACATATGTGCATGGAGAGAGTCCACGGGCTTCATCTGTAATCTGAAAACTGAAAACCACTATCATGGTTTTTTTAAAATCTAATAATATTAGAAATTCAGCTGTTGGGGTTTGTGTCTTTTCCCAAAAATGACTGATCTCAAATCAGCAGGTAAACATAAAATTATGTATTTGTAGGTTTATGTCCCATTGAGTCCCTCTATCTGTCATGCATTTCATAGATGCTCTTTGCCTCAAAAATATGTCCTTTATTTTCTTTTTTTTAGTGGTGTGGCTGAACAACTAAGTACTCATTTGAAAAAAAAAGTCTTTCTGCTGATTGGAAGGCATAGCAGGATTTTCAGTGTCCTGGGATAGATCCTTAGCTGGCAAAAGCACCTGTGAAAGCTGGTTTACACTAGCTGAGTTGCTTCCTGCCTGCGTTTCATGTGCAGCTAGAACTGTGTTGGCAGGCCACATAGGTGTGACTGTTTGAACTACATTAACTAGGAAGCTGCTTGAGAGTGTTTGAGAGGGAGTTCGGCAGTGGTGGTTCATGCTGCATGGGAAAAGCCAGCCAAGAAGCAATGACTAGAGAACATGACTGTCTTCCAAAGCATAGTGTTCAGGCTGCATGGCTTTCTCTGGAAAAATGCCACTCTCACATTAAACAAGAAAAGGTGCAGGGAGGATTGTTTCGTAGAGGGTTAGTCAATTAGTACGGCAAGCTTGTGCTACAGGATGCAGCTGACGTATGGGTTATGCTAGGCATTTCTGGTCTGTCTTTTTCAATGTGACTTTTGATGGGAAGAAGAAAAAATTAACTGTGCTAGGACTGTTCTAACAGCATTGAAAAGATCCCCTTGCTATTCAGAGGACTACACAAGGCATAGACTCTTGCTGTGCTTTTAGCTGAGTTTGTGCTAAATAGTAAATATTGATTTGATCCAATCCATGTACATATAATACAGTAGTACACACAGAGAGATTCTGTTGTCATGTCATTTGTTTGTTATCAAACACATGTGCATTTTTAAAGCCAGTTGACCTGGAAAACCTGGTAGAGCTGAAAACAGATTCATCTTTCTCTAATGAGTAAATGTGATTTTCTGCCTTTGGAAGGATTAAATGACACAAACCTTAGGTCAGAGGAAAACAGCTATATCACGGTTCAGTCAGTGTCTCTATTCTCTGAGGTTCAACCTACTTGAAATTCTGGGAGTAGGGATTGCTGTTGTTTGTTGGGTTTTTCCCCCTTTTGTTCCTTTGGCCTCTATTTGATTTATATGGTTTTTTTCATTCAGGAGTTCAAACCCAAGGAGAAGAAAATGTATGAAGCAGCAGACATTTTTGCTATAAAGGAAAGTATGTTGTTTTCAGAGTAGAAAATTTATTCAAACAGCCCTAGTGACCTATATTCAGAAAAAAAAATCACTATGGAAGCTAAGAGGGGGAAATATGAGATAGATCTCAATGTTTAAACAGAACTCTTAGTGCACCCAACTTCATGGTGGACTGACCCCATGACTCATAAATTTCCTCTTTTACTGTCCTTCAGAAATGCACCTTTTGCTATACTGTGGCTTACACAGAAAGTTTGTCTGTTCTTCTTGTGCATGCCTCTCTTCAGCGAACTCAGTTTAGGAAGGCTTTTGTGCCTCCTACCAGCACTTGGCTCCAGAGGGAAGGACATGGGCAGGATCGGGGAGCAGGATCTCCTCTGAGTTTTGCACAGGGTTGACCAGATCATAAGAAAGAGCCTACACCATGCTCTTAATTTCTAGGTCCATGACTGAATTGAATAGACACAATGTCACTTCAAGAGGAATAGAGAGAGATTCCACTGTGCTGAAGTAAATCACTGTTTTTTCACTGAGGAAAGCAGAAAAAGAACAGCTGCTGAAGGACTGCAGGTACTACATGAAGAGGAGAGAATAAACATAAATCCAAGTTTGAGATAACACTTACTAAACATGTAACTACTCAAATATAAAGAAATATACATAAACCCAAAAGAAACATCAAAGCTTAATCATACCACAATTGCAAGTGAAAGGAGTATCCATTAGGACACTACTTCATGAGGAGCATCACAAGGCACGTCCCAGTAGCAAAGCAGTGCAGGGCAGGGCAGATTTAGACAAAATATTTAGATAAAATATTGTATCAAATCTAACCCTTGAAAAATTTACTCACCATCCACAGAGACATTCATCGGTTCAAAAACCCAATTTTGGTCTGCTTTGTTCCAGGTAGCAAAGTTTTGGTTTATTCAAACAACTGTTCATTAATCATTCACGGGGAGATTAAGTAGTAGGGTCTTACTGACCTTTTCCAGAGCATTCTGAATCTCTTCAATGTGTTGACCTCACACTGAGCATCAGCTGTGACAATGAGATTTTTTTCAATTAAATCTATAAGTAGCTGGTTATTGGGCACTCAAGACAGTACTAACACTATGGTGGAAATAGCTTTATTTACAGGCTTCTGTACCAGATTGATATTCATGTGAAATATTTAGCTGAGAACATTGTGTTTTCAGGTCCTTTTTTTTTCTGGCAGAAGAAAATTCCCATATGCTGATGGAACTTTTTGCTTTGATCCAGATCAAAGTTTTTGTTGAAGTAAAAAATAAACTGTCTAGTAACTTTATCAAATGTTAAAACCAAAACCTGTGGCTTTTGGTCCAGTAGTTTTTGATTTATTTAAAACCATTACCTTAATCTCAGTGTTATAGAGCCACAGAAAACTAGAAAGTTAATATAGTTTTATATTATTGATCAAGGCCTCAAAATATCAAAAGGACAATGGAAAATGAATAATTGTCCATGGTCTCCTGAGACAAAGCCATTTCAGCTTTTTCATCACAAAGCTGCAGGGGATGTGTGGCTATACACAAATTATCTTCAGATAATCCATCAAAGAGACCATCTGACTCCATCAAAAAAAGATCCCGAAGAATTATGTATGTTATCCCTTGGAAGCAGAATGAGAGTGTTCTAGGAAATTGGCAATTTTATCCAACGTTTCAACACTTACAAATAATGCTTTTCTGGAGGAAGATAACAGCTGCTGTGTCCATATAATAAATTCCATAGTAGAGAGCACTTCAAAGTTCATGGAAAGCTGTACGCTAACACATCCCCTTCCTCCCTGCACTCCTATACACAAGCAAGGCCAATGAACTTGAGAGAAAACAGAGTCAGTGAAACAATCAAAAATGAAAAAGAGCTAGAGCCAAACAAAATCAACTCATTTAAACAAGAAAAATGGCTCATTATACGACTAACATAATAGTTTAATGAAAACTGAAAATAACAACTAAGTCAGGTAGAATAAGAATTTGAAATTTTTCCACAAGGAGCAGCATTCTTCAGACACAAACCTCATAAAATCATAGCAAGAAAAACTCAGAGAGTAACTGTATTTAAATGGTATTGGCTTTTGATGCTGGAATAACATTAGCTTTTGAGAGAAATATATGCTTTCTCAAGGGGTATAGAGAGCTTGCATGACATTGACTACTTTTGCTACTAGCTTTGATAGCATGCCAGACAGTGAATAAAATCGTATATACTAGATTGTTCATTAAGAGTCAACTTGTACTTAAATCTGGACCTCCCTCAAAAACTTTCAACTAGTAACTATGTTTCATGTTATATTCTGGGTAGTCCCAGTTTCCAACAAAAATGAAGTATTTGCAACACTCATATAAGGCATATTGTATTTGACTTCTTACCTAATGAGGGTTGATAGAATTAAAAATGCTGAGAAGCACTCAGGCTTTTTGTAATTTTTATTTCTATGCTAACATGCAAGGGGAAAAAAAAAGTGCAGCTTTGCAAATTTTGTTTAATATATTCTGATCAATAAGACCATTGGAAGTAACGTTTCTGGTAACAGAAGAGTGCTTGGGGCATGCCAGTATTTAGGATGTACAAACCAGGATGATCTGGCACAAACATTTGCAGTCTTCTAGGCATATTTCTGCTGACATGAAGACAGAGCAATGTGATTTGTTTTTTCAAGCTGGACCAATTGAAATAAAAAGTATTTTGACATGACTAAGTGTAAAGCTACAGGTATAATAAAAAGGAATTCAGAACAGGGAGGTGGAAGTCACAAAATAAAAGATTCCTTTGCAATGTTATAGCTAAAAAAGCCCATGTAGTCCTTTGCTGTATTAATAGCTACAGGAGACAGAAGTAACAGAGTTTTTTACTTCTCTATATGACACGAAGATGTCAAGCTTGGAGTTATGCAGAGATTTTTTGATGCTCTTGTTTTTAAAAAAGATATACTGACAAACTGGAAATAATGCAGAAGGGCCCTAAAAAATGAGTCAAAGAATGAAGAAAAAGCCTCATGCAGGTTTAAAGAGCTTGAACTGTTCAACTTCTCAAAAAATTGATAGATCAGTTAGTTGGTTACAATGTAGAAGCTCTTTCAGAAAATTGTGCTCTCAAAGTACTCTATTTAGCTACAATAACAACAACAACAATAATAAGTAGCAGCAGTAGCAGTAGTAGTAGTATCTCTAAGCCCTGTGAAAGGGCAAACTCTGGGGCCACTTGCAGTCCTGGTGTCCTGACTGTGCAGACTCTTACAGCCGCTGGAAGGGTCCCTTCCATGCAGTGGAGAGCTCTCACTGACCCACAGCCACGATGGGGCCAAGGTGGGTCCCACGAGGAGTGGGAAGATGTTCTCAGGTAGCACAGTGACTAACAGCAGGACCAGTTCAACACAGAGAGCCACTAAAAATGTATGTTAATGAGACAGACATATTTCCAAGCACAGTAGTGGCTTCCAAAGATCAGGACTGAGCACTCTTCTTCAGTACATGCTCAGCCGAGCCCAAGTGGATGGGTTCAGTACTGTGTGGAGCATCCCCGTGGCTGCCTGAATTTGAACTGAGCAATCCACTTGCATATGTGTTCTGGGTAATCCAATGGTTGCCTTTGGACTTAAACACTACAAATTTATGCACAGATGTTAGAAAAGATATAATAGGAAGCAATTGAATTGCAAAATATAGGTGGGAAACTAATCTGATCAACAGAACCTGCGTTACTGGTACAAGCAGGTAAAGTAGGAATTAAGCCTCATTTCCTAGGGCTAAAATGTGTGTATGTGGGAAAATGACCTTTCTTACAAAGAGAGCACACTTTATATGTGTGCAAAGTGAGGATCATTTTTAATTTTCACATTTAGTGGTGTCACAATTTTAATTGTTATGGCACACTAATGACACACTTCAACATTTGCAGTAGCCAGCCGCGTTTACATTGTGTATTGTGTACAAATTTGTTGTAATCTGGCAATACAGTACCATAACTGTTTATAAACATATTTTCAGACCTATTTCACACAGTCTTACATTTCAATCATGATGTTAGACATGAATTATTGGGTTACCTTTAGACAAAGTGATGGGTTTTTTCTGTCTAAGCCCAGGTGCCCTATGGCAACAGTGTAGTTGACATGGGCTACGTGAAAATCACCAGTCAAGTAAAAGTTATTGATCTAGGGTAAGCTAAGAATAAAATCGCCATACATAACTTTGGCTTCCCACCTATTTAGAGCCCAGAAAGGGAGTGACAGAAAAAATCTAACATCTGACAAGTGTAGGTGAATAGCTTTAATCATTAGCAGAAATACTCAGCATTACAAGGAGTGCACAGATCTTAATGAATCAGAACAGAAGAGAGAGGGAATGGGAACCAGGGCTGTTATAAAGCATTTGGTATGGTCCGGTGTTTCCCTCTTCCATAATAAGCTGTGGAGATTGCTACAAATAAACACATACTGTTTGGGATTGCTTTAGTTTTGGATCTTGAAAAAGCTTTTTAACCCTCAGACAGTGTAGAACTATACATGGCCATAACCTGTAGAAGTAGAGTTATTTTGAACATGAAGTGGAACGAAAATTACTTCTATTGTTTAGGAGTATTTTGGTAGTAGCAAAAAGGTATATTCTTGCAACTGTGCTCTAAGTATGATTTGAACAATCTTGTGACTATCCTGTTTGAAAAGACAACCAAACAGTAAAAAGCCTTCTAGCTAGAGCAGTGATAAGCCAAGAAACTGCTACTGAACAGCCTGGGTTTTTTATAATACATGAGATAGATATGTATTTTCTTATGAAGCTCTGCTAGCATATGGCAAATGAGGCTTATAGTTCCTATGCACATATAATTTTCTTCTTAAATTATTTCAAATTAAGTTGTCCATGTTTTCCCTCCCTACTTCTGTGAAGCACAGTGCCACAAATTCAAAAGGCAGAGTATAGCTCATAAATTGATGCACGTCTTCTCTTGCTGCCATATGTTTTACTGCAGCACTTAAGCAAGTATCTCTCTTGCAGCAAAAGAAAACAACTTACCGTGAGAGATTTGTAGCCTGAACACACTGATTCTGGAAAGACCTGCTAGTTCCCACACATTTACACCCATATCTGGACTGACACAAACTGCTGAACTCATGAAGTCTTGCCATCACTGGCTTACAGTTTGTCTACACTTTGTGGGCTGAGTCTTAGGTCACACTGGTTTATATACGCATATTATTCATTTGTTCATTTTGACTATTTAAACAGCCAGAGGGCAGAGCATTACCATTTTTCTGTCTGATGTACAAATGTATGACCACAGGCATCTTCTCCTAGAAGAGAACTGTAAAATGTATTACTCCTTGCTCTTTCTTCCTTCCTAGCAGATGTTGTTTCACTGTATTTAGAAAACCATTTGAAAGAAGAGAGAAATGCAAACAAAGGAGCAAGTGTCATATCAGTTTCCCTAGCAGTGGGGTCCTGGAACAGGGGCAGCCAAAGCAGTCTCCATGTCAAATGCCACCACCCCATCTCAGAGCTGAACCAACTGACCAACGGCTGCTTATTCAAAAACAGTTGTGAACTTACTTTACAGCTGTTACAGGACACCAGCATTTAATCTTTCTTGCCTCCAGACAAGTCTCAGAGTTGTGCATTTTGTTCTATTTCCCGTCATCTTTGACTATAAATTGGTTTTGTCACAGCTTCATAAAAAGTACAGAAAGCAGCAGTTTCTGGAAGATCAGGCTACAACTGTGAAGGCACACCTTTGCTTTGATGAGACTAGTGTAAGGCAATAGTGTATTGTACAAACTGGCATGGAAAGGGCTCTTTACAAAAATTACATATGCAACAGAATTAGGCAAAGAATTTCTAAGTCCTCTTCCAAACAGACACTCCTGTTCATTCCTGCCAACTATACAGAAATATAACAGCAGAAAGTCCCAATTAGGCTAATGCTAGCTGCAGAGATGGCTGGATTCTTGAGAAACAACACACTCCTTCTTTAGTTGTTAGGCTCCTCTCCAAATTCTCACAGGTTTCAAATGCCAAAAGGTCTGCATAGGAGCAAACTCCACTACAAACAAAACTCAAAAGGTCAACCACATCATGGCATGAGTCAAAAATTAGCATGCTTTTCAGAACTACTTCTCCAAAGCACTTCTCAGTAAATGGACAAAGTCACATGCCACTGGGGGGAGGAAAAACACTGCATGCCCTCAGAGGAGAAAAAAGTAAACGCTGCCAAGAATGCCCAGTATGTTCACCCTGCTCTGCTTACTAAGACCATTCCCAGATCTGGAACAACTTCAGCTAGTGGTAATACTCTACTAGAGGAGGCTTTTTTTTCCTTTTTTCTTTTGCTTTTCCTTTTTTTCCTTTCCCTGTCTTTCCATTTTGCTCTATCTTGCTTTTGCTCTTATTTTTGCAAACAATTCTACTAAACAGAGATAAAGAATTTAAGGAAATTTGAGAGAGTATGTTTTCTGATTTATTTGAGTTATCTCCCTCTCACTGCTTTCATTTCATTAGCACTAAGTGTTTTCCCCTCCCCTCCTGTTGGCTGGTCTCACTATGCCATGCCAAGCTAAATTCAGTATGAGACCAGCTCCGGAAGGCAACTTCTCTGGGGGACAAGAAACTATCCTGAAATAGGAAATTCAGAAGGAGAGAAACTTAAGCACTCTCAGCAGATACCAGAAATGACACAGCCAAAATCTATGTATTGGATGACAGTTGAGCAAGGAACTATCATAATCAGTTAAGTGAAAAGAATGAAAGAAATGAGCAAGATAAATAGGTTATTTGACTGCATTGATAATGTGCCAGAACATGAATCCTGTCTTAATATCAAATGTATTTTCCTGTAAAAGATTTACAGATGAAAAAAACACCAGCAGTGGCTTCAAGCAGGTAAATGATTGTAGAAGTTCAGGACAGTGGAATCATTTGGCAAGAAGTATGGTTGCTTTATTTTTCTTTCATTTCTGCCATTAACACTTTAAAAGGAAGACTTTCACCTCTAGAAAAGATGGACCACAGAACAGGTTAATAAGACATCTATATTTGTGCCTGGCCTCCCTTTTCTACTGTAAGAACTGGGACATCACAAAGACCTGCTGTCATTATATCTGAATTTCTCCAATGTAATTAAAATCCATTTCAAACAAATTTGCAGATGCAGAATCTTCATCTGTACTTGACGAAGACGTTGTCTCCCCTCAGTGTAAATTCTCCCCCAAAACCAACTCATTTATAGCTCCCAATAGTATTTGAAAGATGATTGCAGATTCCAATAATTTGATCTAGTTAGGAATTTCCTAGAAACAAGCAACATACTATAAACTTATTCTGACAACTTGGTTCAATGATTACATCACCTTTTGCTTATGAAAGAATCATATTAAATAGTTATGATCTGTAAAATAATATGTATACTGCTATACTACACATTACTGCCCTAGTAATTTGGAGAAATAGATTTTGGGTTCTTTACTTAAACATTTCCATCATGGCTGAAATACTTCAGATACAAAAAAACCCGGTGCACGATTTATTTTTCTATGTACAGCTTGTGAAAGAAATGCTTTATTCAAAAGTTTGTCTGTTTTATGCCTTCATATGATAGAAATTCAGTTCTTCTGGTAACTAAAATTGATAAAGTATATCAGCTCTAAAAGAAAACCTTTTCTAACACTGTCCAATGTGTCTTTTTTTTTTTAACATGAATGTTAAATTCATTGCTTCTGTTCAAATCAGATTACAATTTTAATTACATGATAACCAAGATCATATTAGAGGATTTTTTGCATGCATCAGATATTCCCCACAATTGTTCTGACTAAAGTTATCTTTCAGCATAATTCTTGCTAGCAATAGGTTTACATAGCTGCTAAAGCACAAACATAATGAAAGGTAAACATACCAGAGATGCAGGTGTCTAAGATGCCATTCACACCTGGGGAAGAAAGTACCATGACGTATTTGCTTCAGGTATGATGTTATATTTCAGATAGACAGGCATTATTACTAGTGTTTATTTAACCAACTATCCCCTATTGTTCACCTGAGTAGAGGTATCACACATTTATTTTTTTCTCATATTGTCCTGATTTTGGCTGGGATAGAGTTAACTTTCTTTCTAGTAGCTGGTATAGTGTTGTGTCTTGGATTCAGTATGAGAAGGATGTTGATAACACACTGTTCTCAGCTGTTGCTAAATAGTGGTTGTACCAAGTCAAGGATTTTTCAGCTTCTCATGCCCAGCCAGCAAGAAGGCTGGAGGGGCACAAGAAGTTGGGAGGGGACACAGCCAGGACAGCTGACCCAAACTGGCCAAAGGGATATTCCATACCATGTGATATCATGCCCAGTATATAAACTGGGGGGAGTGGGGCTGGGGGGATCGCTGCTTGGGAACTAACTGGGCATTGGTTGATGAGTGTGAGCAATTGCATTGTGTATCACTTGTTTTGTATATTCCAATCCTTTTATTAGTATTGTCATTTTATTACTGTTCTTATTATCATTATTAGTTCCTTCCTTTCTGTTCTGTTAAACTGTTCTTATCTCAACCCACAAGTTTTACCTTTTTCCTTCTGATTCTTTCCCCTATCCCACTGGAGAGGGGAGGGGTGAGTGAGTAGCTGTGTGGTGCTTAGTTGCTGGCTGGGGTGTCCTGGGTTCAGCTGGGATAGAGCTAATTTTTACAGGAACCTGGGAGGTGGGGGGCACAGCTGGGGCAGCTGACCTGAACTAGCCAAGGAGCTATTCCATACCATATACCATCATGCTCAGTATATAAATGGGGAGCGGGCTGGGGGGTGCTCTCGACTTTCGGTGGGGAAGTGGCGGAGCGTCAGGTCTCGGGTGGTGAGCAGTTGCACTGTGCATCACTCTTTTTGTATACTCGTTCATTAGTACCGTCGTTGTTGTTGTAATTTCTTTGTGTTGTCCCAGTAAACTGCCTCTATCTCAGCCCTCGAGGTTCCAGGTTTTTTTTCTTTTCTCTCCTCCGTCTCCTCCCCATCCCACGGGAGGGGGGCGGGAGGAGTGAACGAGCGGCTGCGTGGTCCTTTGTTACCGGCTGGGCTGAAACCACGACATGGGGTTAAACCATGTCACTCATATTTATCATGTCTTTCGTTATGTCATTTCACATTTGATAACTTAGCACAGTTTCACAGTCATTGAACTTTCAGTTGCATGGAACTAAAAGAATTAAGCTCTACCACCCTAAACTCCAAATGTTGCACTTTATGCCTAAAGTGTGTTCATTCTGAATTCCTTACAGTCTTGTTTTTTCATGCAAATAAGATTTGATCAGGAGGCTAGGTACCACGTGGAGTAGCAAGCAATCAAAGTCAATCTGTCAGTACAGTCAACAGTCAGAACAGTCTCAACTGACCAGCCCAGCAGAAAGAAAATGTTCCTGACAGTTTTAGGATAGAAATTAGACTTACTTATTCTCTTACATTGATACTTTCTCTAACTAGAAGAATTTGTTTGACAACCTTTACATTTCAGGGCATATCACAATAGCATTAGTGTTACATGTTTTCACAATGCATTTAGCACAATACAAAGAACTTCATGATCTGGCAAAAATTAATAAAATACCTGTATCAGCTATGCAGGATTTGTATCAAATCTTTCACCTGGATTTATAATAAACAAATAAAATCAATAAATAAAAAGCTTGTGGTATTTATCCATTATCTTTCACCCATGACTAATTTTTAGCAATAGGTGCTTTAACTTACTACTTTTCTTCTGGTTCTGGTTCTTTTTGTTTAGAAACTTCTGAGAGCATCTGTCACCTCTGATTTTAATGATTTTCATGATTTCAAGTCCTTAGGTCTCAAACAAGCACAATTATATATTCACCAAAATTAAGGATGTGGGAAGGATAAATTTGCTCAGAAACTTCTCAAAGACCTTAGAAGGATAATACCAATGAGAGCTGTCAGTCTCTTAAAGCTTACGCTACAGACTAATGAGCTTCTGGACCAACACTGACTGAAGTCAGAAAAACATACCAGTATAGATTTTCTTCATGGAACAATATACAATTTTTTTCTAGGCTTTACAAAGCTTGGTTGTAGGTTCTTATAGCTGACAACATCAAGAAGAATTTGTAAGGGACACATCCAGAGCCTGGAGAGCAGCAAGGAACAACCAGAGAAGGGAAAAAGATTTATTCTAGTTTGCGAAGCTTTATTTTGCACAAGCAGTAATGTGGGGGGCTGAGGGGGAGGCAGAAGAGAATTTCTCTTCCTCTCTTTTGACAACTCTTATGCTTTTCCATTTTCATTCTATCATCAAAACATTGTTTATATCACATTTGAATTCTTGGTATCAAACAGAAAAAAACAGTTCTTGAGGAGGCAAAAACTTCACAGAAGGGGTTCCACCTTGGAGGAATCTCTTGGCTTTCTAGAGGGTCTTCTCTGTCTAAGGTGGGGAACGGTGTTAGTAGACACCCTTTTTCTCCTGCCCTAGTTCTTATATGGGCTACTGGCTCTCATTTTTTCAACCTTTTGTAATCTGCAAGGAAAGTATTTATCCTAATAATAAATCACAGAGGCACAGCCAAATAATCACTCAGTTATTCTCTGACTCAGAAAAAAAAAAAAAATTGGAAGGATATCTGGGGAAGAGGCAGGAGTCTTGTATGAGTAGCCTGAATTGCAAGAAGTGTTTAACACCTACAATACTATCTGGACAAAAATATTAACCAATTCCAGAAAGCATAACCACCCTATAACTACTCATAAAATTCTGCCATATCCATATCAATACCATGGGAGTGTTTTATTAAAAATATGGTATTAAATGTGAACGCTTACACAAACTAAAAACACCTGTAACACCAAACCATAGCAGAGTCCATAGGGACTCCTATTCTAATCAGGACTATTCACCCTGCTTGCTTTCTATTTTGTTTCAACTAACCATAGAAATAACATTTAACCAAGTTAAAGTTTTATAGCAAAGTTTAAAGTTTAAAGCAGTGTTTTATAAAGAAAAGAAGAAGAGATAATGCTGGCACAATAACAGCTGCACTGTACTAGCGCAGTTAAGAATGGTGCTTGATTTCCACTCCTATTGTAAGATCCTTTTAGTCCCAGAAAAGAAACAACAGGCAAAGCAGATCCCTAGTTCTGCAGCTTCACTGCTCTGTGGTCTGGCTGAGATTGTCCCAGAATAATTGCTGAAGTGAAATGGTAATTCATCCCATCATAATCTGGTTTGGTTTTAAATTGTTCTGGAGTAAGCAACCCCAAGGAGCCTCTCGGTTAAACAGAGTGGTCTGGAGACCTGTGGCCCAGCTCTTTCCATTCTGCCTTTGACTCAAAGCATCCCTCTCACATGCCGGGGGACACTGAGGTCACACATCACAGCTATATTTTTATTCAACCCTACAGCTTGCTTTCAAAGCCAAAAAGAGTCTCTGTGACTGCTGAAAACACCTACATACTTGGTACATATATTCACCAGTTTGCCCGCTGGCATCCCAGAAGTATTTGGGAGATTAGCTGTCATGAATCAACAGAGACACTTATGGTGTCTTAATATTTCACATGTCAAAAGACAACCAAAATAGGCTAGCCTGAATGATTAACTATATCACCGTACTGAAAAACAATCATGTGAGTTGAGCAGTCCCCAAAAGTGGACTTCCCTAATGATTCATTAACTGTACAGTGAACGCAAAGAATCACAAAATGTTTGTGGTTGGAAGGGGCCTCTGGACATCATTTGGTCCAACTGCTCAAGCAGGGACATCTAGAGCTGGCTGCCTAGGACCATGTCCAGTCGCCTTTTGAAAACCTCCAAGGATACAGACTCCACCACCTCTCCGGGAAACCTGTGCCAGTGCTTAGTCACCCTCACAGTAAAAATTTATTTCTTGATGTTCATACGGAACCTCTTGTGTCTCAGTTTGTGCCCACCACCTCTGGTCCTGTCACTGAGCATGACTGGAAAGAGCTTGGCTGCATCTTCTTTGCACCCTCCCTTCAGAGATTTATATATACTGATAAGATCCCATGCCTAAAGCTTTCTCTTCTCTTGGCTAAACAGTCCCAGCTCTATGGAATAGTCTTAGAAATTCTTGCCCTCTGTGTTTAGAGCTAAAGATCAGGTTGACATCTCTCTGCAGCCGAGTCAAGAGTAGCCAGCCTCCAGCCTACCATCTACACCCACAACTATCAACACAGCCTGTGTCTTGCTCATGTGCCCTCATCCCAGAGGGATTTTTGCATATAGTTTGTATCTAGCCAGATGTGATGAGGGTTTACATTACATACTTGCCTATATGACCTGGAAGGCACATGCAGAAACACATCAGATGAAGAAAGCATCCCTATAGGTAAGATGGTTATATATGGACATTGTTCAAATAACAATTACATGACAAGAAGGAACTACAACTCTTAAGTAACATATATTAGATCCACACCATTATAAAAGATGATTCCTATTGGACTATTTGATTAATCTTTATTGCTGTGGTAAATAACCAGCAAGGTATTATTTAGTAGCCCTTTTAGCTATATGTCATCATGAAAAATGCCTTTTAAGAGAAAGGTATGAGTAACATACCTAAATGCAGACAGGTGGGCTGAGAAAAAAGAAAAGAACAAGCATATACCTTCTTAGGGATCTGCAGGAGTGGTAGAGGATTGATTGTTAAACCCCAAGGAAAAAAATATCGACATGGATTCAGAATGATGAATGATGCAAAATACTGTAAAAAAACTTGATGGATTCATAGGTCCTGTCAGTGCACAGCCTCAAAGCAATCAAACTGAAATGAGACAAAAATATTCCACATATTAACTAGCTTTTGATGTGGGGGAGAATAAGGGGAGAAAAAAACCACAACTGCTTAGAGATTTGAAATGAGCCTTTTGTTACAGCAATCAGCCAAACTGGGCTCTATTTCTTTGTACTTCAAGTAGAATGGAGCCATATTACTGAAAAGCTGTTTCAGCACTTTTAGCTTTATCAGAATGATAGAAACACAAGAAATAAAGGGACTGGTTCTGATACTAATAAAACTAATGGAGTCATTTCACTAAGGGAGGCTTTGAAAAAAAAGAGGGAGAAAGGAAATACAATTTTGGTACGAGAAAGAACCTAATTTGCCACTGGAAAGACAACTTACTTCCTGTGGAAAAAAAAAAAAAAAAAAAAGCAGCTGAATGAATGTACAGCTATGTCCATCCATATCTATGTTGAACTTGCACATGCCCAAATGTTTAGACCCATATAATTCTCTTGCAACCAACAGTCCATTCAGGTCAATGAATACTTAAATCGATTCTTTGATACTTCACAAGTGGAATTTTTGATCTGACCAAAATCTTCACTGTACTGCTTTTCTGAGGAGAGGGACCATCTACATCTGCAGACATACTCATTTGTGCATGCATACAGGACTGAAGCCAAGGTCATCTAGGACAAGTTTTTCATGTCAGTTTACAAAACACGATGACAAATTTTTGTGAACAGCTTCTGCTATTGGGAAAGACTGGAATGGTACAAAGGCCAGTATAAAGGAAACCACTGTACCTCAGAGGCAAGGATTGTTCTTTTATATGCTCTGCACTACACTATTAGAAAGCAGGAAAAATTGGCAAGTTGTTAAAGTACAACAAGTCAGGGCCAGGCAACCTTCTCAGAGGCACATCCTCCCAATGACTTCATGTGGGCAGTGTCAGTCTTGTTAACTAATGTCATTTCACACCAGTTGTCATAGTAACTTTGTTACCAACTACATTTTCCCATAGCAAGCTTTTTAACAACAAAATACAGCAACCTTTTTTATTTTTTTTTTCTGATTAGTACAAATTGCAATGAAGAATAACCTGGCTAATGATAAAATAACTTTACCACCAGTCACAGAAAATTTCAAATATGTTCAACTGTGCTCTGATAATATTTAAGACCCTCTTGTAATGGATGCCTGTGGCTTTATTAGAAATACAGGTTTCAAAGGTTTAAGCCAAAGTAATTGAAAACTTCGTTCCATCAGTGATAATTTTTTTCTTTTCTCTTTTTTTTTCTTTTTTTCTTTTTTTTTGTATGCACACAGATTATGCAGATTAGCAGAGGGAAAAGAAAAGAAAGGAAGATGGCCCTCAGTTACTAATGCCCTGTATTGACAGCCTTGTCATTCTTATTTAAATATGTTGTTAAATGTTTTGAATGCAACTTCCTACAAAAAATATGAGCATCTGTTTTAGATAGTATTGGCAATGGGTTATTTAGCCTCAGAACCAGCCTTCCTTTATTGCAGTTGATGCTGTTAGCCATAAAGGCTGTCCAACAGCTTCTTGAATACATTATTATCAATAGAGGATGCTTGTTTTCATTGCAAAAATAAACTACTGCAGTAATGGCACGAGATGAAATGTTGTATGTATAAACTCATTGAGCTTATGTATAAACTCCCTTGTAACCTTAAAGGTGGTTAACACAGGATAAGGAAAGCTATAACATAAACCCAGGTGTAAAATAGGAAAGACAACAGCCTTTTTTCCTTAGAAAAAAGATAGCACGTAAAAAATATTCCTCATGGAAGGTTGTTTTATGAGGTTTAATGAAGGGGAAATTAACTTCTTTTTTTTTTTTCTTATTTATACATTTAAACCCCTGTCTTTCATATCTCTACCCACCCTATAAAGTTGACTGGTTGAAGAGTAGGAGCAGGGAACTATAGACTGTCTTATCAGTGAGGTTATAGAGAGCAAGCATATCACTCTAGTCATTGACAAACTAATTACAGATTTTGGAAACATTAGCAATATATTTTGCCTTCTTTTTTTTTTGTAAGCTTAATAACAGGGCAAAGTCAGTACAGGACATAACTTGATGTTACAAAAGCAACAATAAACTCATTGTTGGAGTCCAAAGTCCATTCTTGTCCCATCAGATTAAGTTCAAAGAAGCAGGAACCACAGTACTGCAGCTATAAGAGAATCAGCTACTTGTGGCAGGAAAGGAAGTATAAGGCTGGGAAATGTGGCAAAATAGTAACAATCTGGACTAGCTCTCCTTCACTAGTAGCTTCTGCACACCAAAAGAAATCACTGTAAAACTTCCTCATGGAAAACAATTTAAGGAAGGAGAGTTGGGGGAGTTGTCCTCTGTCAAAAATGGGATTGATTGCATGGGGCTATCTTTGAGGAACGCACAGCTCAAGAGCTTATGGGTGAAAATTAGAGACCAGGCCCACAAAGGAAACTTGGTGGCTGGTGTCTACTACAGGACACCCGATCAAGAAGAGGAGGCTGATGAAGAGTTCCTTCTTCAAATGCAGGAAGAATCATGGTCACAGGCCCTGAGCCTGATAGGGGACTTCAACGACCCAGACATCCGCTGGAAAAGCAGCACAGTGAACTGGAAGCAGTCCTGGAAGGTGCTGAAGTGCATTAAGGACAACTTGCTAGTACAGGTGATGGAGAGCCTGACCAGAAGAGAGGCACTGCTGGACCTGTTGCTCACTAATGCAGAAGAACTTATCGGAGAGGTCAAAACTGGAGGCAGTCTGGGCTGCAGTGATCATACTCTGGTGGAATTCTCAATCTTGAGGGGAATAGGATGGGTAAAAAGTAAAGTCAGGACCCTAAACATTAGAAAGGCAAACTTGCAGCTGTTTAGGGTGCTAGTGCATAGGATCCCTTGGGAAACTGTCCTCAGAGGCAAAGGGGTGAATAAGAGCCAGGAGATATTTAAAGACATTTTTCTTAGGGCGCAAGAGCTCTTAATCCTGATGTGCAAGAAGTTGGGCAGGGGAGGCAAGAGGCCAGCTTGTCTAAGTCAGGACCTCTTAACCAAACTGAAACACAAAACCAAAATGCATAGGCAGTGGACACAGGGATATATATCCTCAGGAGCTTACAAGGATATGGCCCTTGAGTGCAGGGAGGAGATCAGGAAAGCCAAGGCACAGCTGGAGCTGAACCTGGCTAGGGACATAAGAAATAACAAGAGTTTCTTCAGGTACATAGGACAACAAAGGAAGATGAAAGAAACTGTATCCGTGCAATGATTGGAATGGGAGATCTGGCTACGATTGACATGGAGAAGGCTGAGGTACTCAACAATGTTTTTGCCTCGGCCTTCACTGGCAAGTGCTCCAGCCACACTGCCAATTCACAGAATAGAAAGGCAGACACTGGAAGAATGAAGTACTGCCCACTGTAGGAGATCAGGTTTGAAACCATCTAAGGACCCTGAAGGTGTGCAAGTCCATGGGACCTGATGAGATGCATCCACAGGTCCTGAGGGAACTGGCAGATCAAGTGGCTAAGCCACTATCCATCACATTTGAAAAGCCATGGCAGACTGGTGAAGTTCCCAGTGACTGGGAAAGGGGAAACATAATCCCCATTTTTAAAAAGGGAAAAAAGGAAGACCCAGGGAACTACAGGCCAGTCAGTCCCACCTCTGTGCCTAGCAAGATCAGGAAAACTCCTGGAAACTATGCAAAAGCACATGGAAAACAGAGAGGTGATTGGTTACAGCCAACACTGCTTCACTAAGGGCAAATTGTGCCTGACAAATGTGATGGCCTTCTACGACAGCATTACAGCATTGGTGGATAAAGGAAGAATGGCTGACATCATCTGCCTGGATTTGTGCAAAGCATTTGACACTGTCCTGCATGACATCCTTGTCTCTAAAATGGAGAGACGTGACTTTGACAGGTGGACCACTCAGTGGATAAGGAATTGGCTGGATGATCGCACTCAGATTGCGGTCAACGGCTTGATGCCCAAACGGAGACCAATGACGAGTGAGGTCCCTCAGGGGCCTGTATGGGCACCAATATTATTTAACATCTTTATTGGGGACATGGACAGTAGGATCAAGTGCACCCTCAGCAAGTTTGCCGAGGACACCGAGTTGTGTGGTGCAGTCAATACACTGAAGGGAAGGGATGTTGTCCAGAGGGACTTTGACAGGCTTCAGAAGTGGGCCTGTATGAACATCATGAAGTTCAACAAGGCCAAGTGTAAGGTCCTGCACCTGGATTGGGGCAATCCCAAGAACAAATACAGGCAAAGTGACGAGTGGATTGAGAGCAGCCCTGTGGAGAAGGACTTGGAGGTACTGGTGGATGAAAAACTAAATATGAGCTGGCAATGTGTGCTAGCAGCCCAGAAAGCCAATCGCATCCTGGGCTGCATCAAAAGAAGTGTGACCAGCAGGTCAAGGGAGGTGATTGTCCCCCTCTACTCTGCTTTTGTGAGACCCCACCTGCAGTACTGTGTTCAGCTCTGGGGTCTCCAGCATAAGAAAGATATCGACATGTTCAAGTGGGTCCAGAGGAGGGCCATGAAGATGGTCAGGAGTCTGGAGCACCTCCCATAAGAGGACAGGCTGAGAGAGTTGGGGTTGTTTAGCCTAGAGAAGAGAAGGCTCCGGGGAGACGTTATAGTAGCCTTCCAGTACCTAAAGGGGGCTGTATTGGCTTTGTGTGGCAAGGTTTGGGGGAGGGGGGGCAGTTACAGGGGTGCCTTCAGTAAGAAACTGCTGGAAGCTTCCCCTGTGTCTGGCAGAGCCAATACTAGCCGGCTCTAAGATGGACCTGCCGCTGGCCAAGGCAGAGCCAATCAGCAATAGTGGTAACGCCTCTGTGATAACATTTTTAAGAAGGAAAAAAAGTTGCGGGACAGACAGGAAATGGCAGCCAGAGAGAGAGTGAGAACATGTAAGAGAAACAACCCTGCAGACACCAAGGTCAGTGAAGAAGGAGGGGGAGGAGATGCTCAAGGTGCCGGAGCAGAGATTCTCCTGCAGCCCCTGGTGAAGACCATGGTGAGGCAGGCTGTCCCCCTGCTGGAGCAGGCTCCTGGCAGGACCTGCGGATCTGTGGACAGAGGACCCCATGGAGCAGGTTTTCTGGCAGGACTTGTGACCCTATGGGGGACCCACACTGGAGCAGTGTGCTCCTGAAAGACTGCACAACGTGGAAAGGACCCACGCTGGAGCAGTTTGTGAAGAACTGCAGCCTGTGGGAAGGACCCACGTTGGAGAAGTTCGTGGAGAATTGTCTCCTGTGGGAGGGACCCCACGCTGGAGCAGGGGAAGAGTGTGATGAGTCCCACCCCTGAGGAGGATGAGGTGGCAGAAATAACGTGTGATGAACTGACCATAAACCCCATTACCCATCCCCCTGTGCCAGTGGGGGGGGGTGGTGGTGGTAGAGAATCTGTGAGTGAAGTTGAGCCTGGGAAGAAGGGAGGGGTGGAGGGAAGGTGTTCTGAGATTTGGTTTTATTTCTCATTACCCTACTCTGGTTGATTTGTAATAAATTGAGTTAATTTTCCCCAAGTTGAGTCTGTTTTGCCCATGACAGTAACTGGTGAGTGATCTCTCCTGTCCTTATCTCAACCCACAAACCCTGTATTGTGTTTTCTCTCCCCTGTCCAGCTGAGGAGGGGGGAGGGATAGCACAGCTTTGGTGGGCACCTGGCATCCAGCCAGGGTCAACCCACCACAGGGGCCTACAAGAAAGATGAGGAGGGTCTCTTTAAGAGGGAGTGTAGTGATAGGATGAGGGGTAATGGTTTTAAACTGAAAGAGAGTAGATTTAGATTAGATATCAGGAAGAAATTCTTGACTTTGAGGGTGGTAAGGCACTGGATAGGTTGCCCAGAGAGCTTGTGGGTGCCTCATCCCTGGAAGTGTTCAAGGCCAGGCTGGATGGGGCTTTGAGCAACCTGGTCTAGTGGAAGGTGTCCCTGCCCATGGCAGGGGGTTTTAACTAGATGATCTTTAAGGTCCCTTCCAACCCAAACCATTCTATCATTCTATGTTTCTAACTTCCTGTCAAAGCCAGAAGCAGAGACACAGCACAGGCTCTACTTCCAAAACCAAGCCATCCCTCTGAATAAGCAAGAAGTCAAAGTTGCTTTCAAGTTCTTTTCGTTTCTCAGAAAGGAGAAAACCCTTATGTTAAGCTACAATAACAGGTAATAAGGCCCAACAGGAATGGATTTTAGAGAAAAATTGCTAGGAACCTGATGTCTTCATTATGTGCCAGAGAGGTAATTTCTAAAAAGTAGCTGTAGGTGTGTCCCATGGATTACAGATCTAACTGCCATGGACCTGCTGAGGTCCCATATCTGCACAGCAACTAGCCTTGCAGTTGCTTTTTATCTACTATTTTTCTGTGCAGCCAGACTTTGAGGATGGAAGGAGAGCTCCAACAAAGCTACTGCCACCCACTCCTCCTTGGCATTTGTCAGTAATATTCCATGAGATCTATTAAATCCAGGAAAGAGACAGAGAAATTTTATACAGCCTAATTTCCCCAGGAAGTTTATGTTTCTTTTTAGTGGATTAAGTAGCAAAATTAGTAAACTCCTACATTTTTGAATAATCATGTAGACATGCTAATACCCAAGGAAAAAAGGACACATGTCAAAGAGATGTTTGGGTCTGAATCATAGCTAGACTTTGACTGTTAGCTTTTATGTAGAATGCAGTGGTATTACAAATCATGTAATGGAATTAATTGTTATCACTCAGCACAGCTGTAGATTCAGGGACCTACTCCTAATAACCACCAGCTCACCTCACAAACTTCCCTGCATCTTTTAGATTGCCAAAAATATGTCTGATTAGGAGATGAGATCACAAGTTTAGCAGGATATTTAAAAAGCATAAATCATTCTCAATTTGTTTTAAAATGAGATCTTTTCCATATTCTCTCCTGATGTCTCATAATCCTGAAAGAAGAGAAGGATGGTAGAAAGAATTCAAATTTTTGTGAGTTCAACCTTCTTTTAATGTTACTGTCATGATTCCTTTCCCTAGGGATTTCTACACCACTTGACATGGTTACATAATTCTTCTAGATCAAATTCAGGTTTAATTTAGCTGCAGTACATGCTTAGAGTGAATCCTTGCCCCATTAAAAATCAATTGCAAAACTTTTATTGACTGCTGTGGGCTTAGGATTTAATCTGAAGTGCCTTTATGTACATTTGTTGGAGGCACTTCAGATTTAAATTGAAGTTCCTGGAAACAGCAGTTGTAGAAATGAACAGGTATCTATGGTCATATACAATGTGTACATGCAAGTGTTCATCCTGTAATAGCAGTTTACTGTATATGTGAATTTTGTTAAATGTCATCTTATATAAACCAAGCTGCAAAAGTACAGAAAATAATGTTGTCAAATTTTAAAAGAA
This sequence comes from Buteo buteo, assembly GCF_964188355.1. NCBI lineage: Eukaryota > Metazoa > Chordata > Aves > Accipitriformes > Accipitridae > Buteo > Buteo buteo. Next base: position 51,270,756 of record NC_134204.1, on the reverse strand, counting down.
AAGAGCCATTTACACAATTAACAATTAACATGCGCTAATCTGTGCATTTGTTATATGCCAGACATGGTTATAAATTTCATTATTTAAATAAAATATTTATCAGCTAAGTTCCCTTGAAAAATGCTAGCACTGACCTAAAATATAAGCTAGCTAAACATAAAATATATTTTTAAAAATTTTAAGCACTGCTTCTGCTCCAAACAAGCCAAATTCCCCAAGGAGAGACTGAAATTATACAAGACTATCTACTGATTGTAATACTTGTACTAGCTGCAAGCTAGATTAAATTCAGCTAAATAAAATTACCTGTAAATTTAGTACCTTGCCATTCCCTTTTAATTTTCCCTGCAAATTCCACATCATATTTGCTACAATGTAAAAAAAAAAGTAAAAATAAATAAATAAATAACACACTGGCACTCCGGGGGGTGGTGGTGGTGGTGGTGGTGGTGGTGGTGGAAAACAACAACCAAAAAACCACTGCCTAAAAACTACTTCTACTGTGTTCTTTCTGGTACACTCATCACTATCAGCAACAGTCAGAAGTTGCCTTCTACTGCCTGGTTACTCACATAATGTTGCTGTGGTTACTCTGTGATAACAGTTGCAAAGTACTTACTAATAGTGATCCTATGATAGAAACAAGCCACGAAGTGCCAACTATTTTTCCAGTTTTAATTCCATCTGTATGTAATGCACATCTTACACACCATACCAACCTTACCAATGTATGAGATCAAACTGCTTCAGCACAGTAGCAGGAAAGTTCCTGAGAAAAAACAGAAACCGCTTAAAAAAAGCAATAGTTTTGGCCTATACTGAAGTTCAAGTTGTTAAACATTTTGGTGAAACTTGATTAAAATTGAAAGAGCTTTTGCATAAATAACAGAACAGAGTGTGTGCAAAGAAATCACATTACAATGCAGGAAAACACAGCACATTCTGAAGGAGAATTTTAACTTCCATCCAAGGTCCAGTAAGAACAAAGAAGTAAGGACAAACATTTTTTGTATGCTCCTTAATTTTGGCATCAAATACTACCAACACACAAATGAGAAAAGGTTATTTCTATACACAGTCCTGAATCTACCCCCTACACTTTTTTTGCCCCCTCAAAAATAATGTGATTTGTTTTCTGTTCTTGTTTTATCCTTTAAGCCTTTTTTCCCAGGCAAGAGATAAAGTAATTTCAGTGAAGATAGTAGAATGCATTTTCTTCTGGTTATCAAATATTGGGGTCCTTAACTAAACTCTTCTGAAATAGATTTACATATTTTTAAAGTGATATTTCTGCTCTGCACATTGTCCCTTTTGCTACAATATGGCTCAAACTGATATATCCCTCCCTGATGCAAAATACCTGTTAATTCCTAAAGTACCCAGTCTCATACAAGATTCACAACAGCTCACAAAGTAACAGGAAACATAGCGTGTGTATTTCCTAGGTAGCCACACCCAAGAAGGGGTCCTAATTATGGCCAGGGTTTTGCATTCTCGAACACATCACACTCAGCATCCAGGTCCTTCAGGAAAGAATCAGAAGCAAAAGCCTATCAAAATCCATACCCCCAGGAGTATGTCAATGCCAGTAAGAGATGCCAGTGATAATCATGTTCAGAAAGAACAAGGTAGGGGAAATCTATGGGGCAGTACTCCTACTCCTGTTTCAAACCACCTCCCTCAAAGCCAGCCTCCCTGGTCACAGAGGAGAAGAGAGATCAGTCAAAGAGTTCTGTTCCTGTTGCTTAGCCATTAAAATGGAGGATGCAGGAAATAGCTGGCAGTAGAGGGCAATAAAAAAACCTGTAACTTGAAGTTAATGAATATCTTTCAAATATGAGGTAAAATCAGATACTTAGGAGAAACCACACATACCAAAAGTAAAAAAATTACACAGATAAACAACTACTTGTCTGACATTTATCAAGAACACCTTCCAAAATTAGCCACCACTTTCAAAATCATATTCAACTACCAACACCAAAATCAGTAAACCCACAAAGACCCAATCATACCTGTATTAAATACAGTCTTGCAAAAATTAGTATAACAGCAGAAATGCAAAAGCCACATCTCTTTATCTACCAGATCAGAATCTTTTGCTACATCCTACATATAAACTTGTCACAAACCTCTTTTTATTTCTGCATAAGAATGAGTAGGGTCTCCTTGGCAAAATAGCAATGTTACATATACATAATATGCATATTTAAGAACATGCAGTGATCTACCGTCTTTATCACAAAATGCCTATGTATTATGCTTTCTAAGTGTTTCACTTTGCTAAAATACAGTATTTTTTACTTTGACTCTCTCATAAAGGACCTGCAAACCATTCTTCTCCTTGTCATATTTTCTGCAAGCCCTACGTGAACTACTATTAACAATCAGAACAGGACCACAGAGTTAACAGCTTCACTTAACAAAAATTTGCAGCAATAGTTCAGATACAATGCTGCCCTGAAAACAGGAGAAAAAAAACCACTAATCATCTGCCTCCAGCATTTGGAAGAAGAAAGAAAATTTTGCTGTGACCAGTTTTCTTATCAGTTGCTATAGTAATGCCCAGCAAAAATACAGCATCAGAAATCTCCTCCAGTTTGGGAGGCAGTCTCTACACTTTGGCTTAATTGCTTCTTTGGTGATGCTTCTTGCCTCTTACTTTGACTCAGTGCCAGTTTTATGGCAAAACAACCCTAACAACTGAGTGCAATTACAAGCCCTGAAATTATCCTGCACAGCAGCTCAGGGCATCCAGTCTGCATAAGGGAGAAGAGAGAATTTCAGGGTACAGTTTTCTGTGAGCTTCATTTGATTACCATTTTTTACCTTGCCCACTGTTTCAGCCCACACAACCCTGTCTCCTCTCTCATGCCAGCTCTAGGGTTCATGAGGCTCAGTGTCAAGGCTGATCAATTACTTCTCTTTTCCTCTTCTCCCAAGAGTTTCTGCCAGGTCGGGTCACTGATCTACCTTACCACAAAGCCACAGCAATGCTACCTGTGGCACAAGGGAAACAGCTGGACCCTGGAGAAGGACTAGGACATGGAGACAGAGAGAGAAAAGCCTTTGTTGGCAGCAGATACTTAAATCACATAAATACAGCTTTTGGACACTTCTCTAGATGCCAGACTTGAAGTTCTGGATCCCAGAACATGGAAGTTTATTCCATATGTGCACAATGCCGGTAACAACAATTCAGGATCCTACATGCTACATGTAGTGAAATCAGATCTTAATAATTCTTTATGGACACATACATCCTGAATGATGGTGTCTCAGAGATGTAAAAAACTTACAGGTTGAAACTATAAATATAATTACAGCAGAGTCATTGCCAGTCTACTCTAAGCATTAAGCATGGGGCTGAGGAAAGTAGAAAATAGGTGTAATATTAGAACTGCTGTGAGACATTAACACCTGTTCTCCATGTTCTTGCATTAGTTAGTATTAACTGTATTACCTGGGATTTGTGCTGTTGTCATTGCAGGCATTTGCATGCCATAGAAGACTTGTGTAATGAACTGCCCAAACAACAGAAGAGCAAATCAGTTATGACAATTTCTGTATTAAGAGGAGCTGGCTTAGAAAAGGGGGGGGGGGGCATCTGACCATCAAATTAGAAAGAATCCTTAAACAATGTTGTATAAATCATATGATAAAGAAGTGTAATGTCACAGAAGGATTAAACATAGTGATGTATAAATCAGCTCAATCTTTTTATGTTGTACATGAGAATTAGACCAGGATCCTAAAAAGAGTGTTACATAAACTGGAAATAGTCTTACAATCTTTGGCTCTCTGCATACAAGCAGAAAAATATCTAGCAAACCCACTATGAATGTTTGTAAAGCTACTTGCAGGTCCCCAAAGTATGCAGTTGGAGTTCTGCTGTAGTGTCTGCATACAGACTGAAAGGAGTTTAAAAGGTTTACAGCTATGCCACTAGCAGGGTAGGAGGGCCAGCCTGGCAGCCACTAAGCTCTATCAAAGCCACCAGAAGAGAACAGAAGGAGAAAAAGGGGGAACTATGCTCCCTTTCTACACGTTTTTTAATTACTACTTATAGCACCTTATTTACTGGGATTTGCCTACCTCTACCAATAAAGAAAAAATTCTCATTTTTTGCATAATTCTGGGTATACTATTTTTCAGCTACCTGCCAAAGGTTTGAAAGCAAAAACTCTACTAACAGTTTCAGGGTTTTGACTGCCTGAATAGTTATTTGACAACTTGAGAAGTGGGAGCTGAGTACTGGTGTGGCTGAAAAATCCTGTTGTGCAAGGTTAAATGTGGTTGGCAGCAACAGACTCAGAAAAGCTTCAAAAAAATGACTGCGATAACCTGGCAATGAAGTTGTTTTCAATAGACTAGTCTGAGTTTAAGCCATTCTATTTACATCACATATATATGCAAAGTAGCCCTAGAGAAACATCTGGACAAGTCAGGAAGTTCCAAGGTCAGATTTAAGTCTGTAACAATTTAAACAGAAGAGGACCTGAGATTTGAGTGGAGTCTTCTGACTTGAGTTTAACATGCATGTGAGTAAGTCTTCAGCAAGGTAATTCTTCATTCAAATAAAGCCTGGAAAACTTCTGGATTTTCTGACACACACAATAAAATAGAACAAAACAAAATAATTCTGCAGAATGTAATTTGTCAAAATTAAATACAATATTTAAAATTTTCACACAAAAGAAGTTCCTATACAATGCCTGGGCAAGTCTATGTGCCAAATTTCGAGGTGAAAAATGCTGATGTCTGTTCATGAGTCAAATTGCATAGACACGTCTGTATGAGAGATACTGTGCAGCAAGAACCTCCCAAAGCTCCTCCGCAAATAAATACAAATGCAAAGCATTTGTCTACAACTTCTGCTACAATACTATCTTTGGTCACTTCTGTTGCACCTCTGATATCCCTTGATCCTTCATTTTCCATCACTTTCATGTAGGTCCCATCTATTCCAGAAGTCTTCCAGTCTCCTGATAAGCTTGTAACCTGGACTCAGACACATGTGCTAGAAAGTTTGTGAGCAACATTAGTTAAGTGCATCTAAAAATGCATGTACTTGAAAACAGTGGGTTTAATCTCTTTTTCCACTCAGGCATTGGGTAAACAAAAAAAAAAAAAAAAATCCACCAGAAAAACCACCTCCTAAAGACTTCTTCATTGTAAGAGTATCTTTTCATTTCCTCCCATGGAACATGTTCATGCAATTGTTTTCACTTTCAGAAATATTCTGACTGGATGATAAGTATTTCTAGAAAATGAGTATCCAGTCATTAGCATTTGCACTAAAAATCTGATACAAAGAGTTACTGTCCAACACAAACAGCAGCATGGATCTTGAAGTATTTTCTGAAATTAGCAAGTGAATTTTTTTTTTAGCAACTAATACAAGTGAGAAAGCCTGTTCTTTTGACATTTACTTTGTAAAGAGAGAGTAACATTTTCCACATAAATTTTTCTTGATAGGGCTTTTTATTTTCTGTCCTCAACAAAAACTATATTCTTTGCAACTGTGCTATGTATACCAGTAGAACTTATCGTTTACTTCTGCTCTTAAAGTAAAACAGAGAGGGAAATTAATTTTCTGAACACCTCATATACTTTATAGAACTAGTAAAGAATGCCCTGACATCACAACATTTTGAGAGGGAAACTGTCGCCTTGACCAGTTCAACCACCTGCCTTTCACTGGCAAGCTATACCCATCCTATGCAATTTCTTATGTGGGAAACCAATATTAAGAAAATACCGATGATAACATTTGGCATTTTTAAATCAGCTGGAAATGCAGAAACATCATAGCATTACTTCACCAGACAATTTTTCATAAATGTTGAGCAGATGCTCTGAATCGCTGGTAGTCCACTAAGACCTCCTCCCATCATCATTTTCTGCAGTGCTATATTTCTGCACTGTGGTCCAGGTGGAGATCTCCTACAGGACCAGGAAACATTTCACTGCACATTATGTGTGATGTCTTGAACTTTACTTGTTTAATAGCTTAAGTTTTGCCTCCAGCAACTCTCTCTTCTTTTCAAACCCAATAGCTCTTCCCCAGCACTCCTTTCATGACTACCCTCTAAACCTCAAGAAAGCAGCCACCTTTGCCTGATGTACAATTTGCAGTTTCCACTGGAATCACAAGTATGTGCCTGATAAATTAGTCATCCACCACTCTGGCTTTCTGATCCTACCAGGTGCAATCCTCATATTTGGAGGAGTGATTTTGACATAAGAAATCAAATGGGCATCACCTTGTGAGAAGGCAATCCAATCTATAGACACATTTATCTGTTCAGGAGCTTACCAATTACAGAGCGTTACCACTATACTCTTAAAATTCATTACAGACCCAAAAGTTTCCTGAGACCTACTCAATTTACTCATAACAGAGTTTATTACATAAATCTGTATTAACATCTGGCATAAGTATGTCTACCCTCTTAAAAATGCAGCTTTACAACAGCAGGAAAAATTATAATTAGTGCAAAGACTCCTTACTATAATTGAAGTGTGGATGTTTCAAAAGAGTAGGTTCTGTCTTTTACGCGAAGGTTAAAACTTACAAAGGACACATTTTCTCTCTTGTCATGCTGACATGACTGATAACAAAGCCCATTCAAATTGTTCTGACTGCTTCTGAAAGATTAATTTGTTTACACCACAGTTTTGTGTCATTTACAGACAGACAGCAAATACTAATACTTCATGTTTAGTTCCTTTATTGGGCTTGTTTTTTCAAAATATGGGCTTGAAATTGCATACTCAAAGATGTGCATAAAGCTGTACACCTAACTGAAAAGTCTAGGATGAAAAGGAAATGCAAATCAGTTAAGAAGGCATGCAAAAATACAAATTATCAATCCAACCTGCCACTTCATGTGCAGTTGTCTTAACTTCTTTTGCCATTATCACTCTTTAAGTATTTTTGTGCTCAGTACTTGAGGCAGGATACTGCTGTGCTGACCGCTGTGTCACCGAAATCTTGGAATAAAGAACTTATCAACACCAATTTAGTGTAGATAAGCAGACACTTCTTTATTGATGGCAGGGTGTGCGGGCGAGTCCTCTCACGAACGACGCACACCTGTAACCAAAACAATACACCTTATATTGAACTCACTTATGCATATTCATAAGATTACAAAGACGTCATTTGCATATTCATCAGATTTCCAGGAAATCATTTGCATATGTTAATGTCCATCACGCAGGCACACTAAAGGTCTCTAGTGGTCTAGAGTCCTCTGGTGGTCTTTCGTAGTCTTCCTCACTCGTCCGCTTCTTGACCTCTCAGGTGTTTCCAAGCAGCAAACTGGTGTCCATAACGGTTTCCTTAGCCTTTAAAACAAACACTACAAGACTACCAATCTTTGTCAAAACTTCTGTGGTTAAATGATTTTGAACAATACTTAAATTCTTATGGTTACACATTATACATTTTCTAAGCTCCTAAGTTTCTAAGGCTACATTTCAAACTTAACACTCCCATACTTATGCTTCACAATTTTCTACCTTTTAGTCAAACCAAACTCTTTTATAATCAGATTTTAATTTTCTTTTATCTTGTTATCTAAGTTCTAAATGTTCCTACTAGATGATTTTAGCCAATTTCTCCAGCCTTGGTACAGGACTATACAGGGGATTTCACAGCAGGTACTGGCTGGTGGTTAGATATATAAAATACAACATACATATGATTTTGCTAAAATATTAAAATTGAATATGATTAATTCTAACTAATAACAAATCAATGACAAATCAGTAACAGCTGTGTATGCAAACATGTGCACACTTGGGCACATATGCATCACACAAGCATGCACAGCTCTTCCATCTCTAGAGAGCCTACAGCCTAGGTGATTGCATGCGTAGTCTCTTAATTATTCTCTGCATCCAGTTCACTAATCACATTCATTTCAAAGGCCAGAAGCAAAATCTCAGGGCTTAATCAGAAAAAATGTTAATTTTACAGGGAATCGGTCTGGACATCACAAGAAGACCCGCTGAACCTTCACTGCTGGAACAGGCATGTAGCTATCCACACAGAAAATACAGGAGCAGCCTAGAATAGTCTTCTTCCTTCATAGCTGAACCACCTCTGACTTCAAGGATCACTGAATATCAGCATAGCAATGAAATAGATCACCTTATTGACCCCATTGCACCCCCTCACTCCATCTTATCTAGTCATCTGCTCATATACCCCTTAACAATAGCTACATCCTCATCTAATTACACCGTAGCACAGCCAGCAATAATCATTACTTGGTTTTCTGGCTAGAAGTCTGCTAAGTTTGAGGGCAGCATATCGTGGAAAGCAGAAGCTCTCTCCAGCTTCTCAGTAGAAAAGTCTGAACCTTTTGACTCTGTGATGAATTTTCCCAGCCTGAAGCAATTCAACCTGTTAATGGCTTCTGTCTCTTTGGATTCAGTTTCCACATAATCTTCTCCTTCTCTTCTCCATTGATGCCAGAGTCTGGCTTCAGGAGAGTGAAAATAGCAATCGACAGTCCTGTGGCATCATCTCTGTCTCTGAGTCACCCTCCCTGGCCACAGCCTGTTGTCATGGAAATCACAGTCCTGTTGTACTGTAGGAATTGTCTCACTGCTGAACTATCATTTGAATCTGCAATTTCCCAGTCCCTGGGGAATGCTATTCACTCTCCCCTCCATGTCCTGGGCATTCAAACTCCAAGTATCATGACCCTGCCTGAAGTAATTCCTACTTTTTACTTGGTTCTTCCACCAAATCACAGAGATGTCTCCAAAACAGAATGGATAACATTTTAACTGTGCACAGAACAGAAATTCTGTGAATACTGGCTGAAGTTATGAGGCACAAGGCATACTGATAATGAGCAACAAATATATACATATTATTAGAAGGAAAGCCCAATGAATCTCAGTCATATCTTTGGAAATCACAGAGGTTATCTGTATTAATTTTTTCTCCTAAATAGCCCAATAGAATGCATAGTAAATGTAGTAGGGAGCTACATTTTAAAAAAATCAATATAAATTAAATATCCAAGTTTTATAAGAAGTGATTCTTATTAACCTTTTCTAAAGTAGCTGTTACTATCACATAACAAACTGGTACATGAATCAGTCCAAGCATCCCACAGACTTCTAAATTTCTGATGCAAGCAATCCTGCCAAGTCCAAAACAGTCATTGAAAGGTCTCATGTGAAAATAAAAGTGACATCTGCTAAAGTTTAAGAGGAATGTTGATTTCTGCAAACAATTTATAAATGGGCAAATTACAGTCCTCTGTCACGACCTCTGTTCTATCCCACAGCAGTGGTCTCAGGCTGCAACAGAAGGGACACGAGTGGTGCTTGACCTGGCCTGGGCATACAGACCACTCAGAGGGCTGCAAGATTGCCACTATTCTCACTGTCCTTGATTTCTCTTCAGTGTTCCTCTGGTCTCTTTAACATAATTACACCATGTGCTTTTCCTTAAAACTGCGGGTGGTATTTGTTAACTTGTAGGTGTCAATTTTCACAACTCAGGAATTTCCACTTCCATCGTATTAATGGGAATAATTTGCACCCTATAGAGCATCAGCTTTTTTCAGACTGTTTAGCCTATGCTTAGGCTTGAAATTCAAGCCAGGTAACCGCTGAGTTTCAGGTGTGGAGTTAATGATGTTAAAATACAGATGAATACTTCAGTGACAAGTTCTAAAAGAGGATTAAGAACATTTCAAGAGATCAGCAAATATTAAAATACTCCTATCCCAGTAAATGGTCAGTTTTATGAGATTAGCTGTTCTCAGGAAATTTTTGCCATTGCAAGAAAGCAACAGTTTCTGTTATTCATACTGGCATCAGATAAGAAGAGAGGGGTGGATGACCAAAAACCTCTTCAGTAATGCAAAAAAATCATAGCTACATATGCAATGACCCCATAAAAATCCAGACGCTTGTCACCAAAGTTTTAACCTCAGTTTGTCACTTATCTTCTTCCTCTATTTAGCTGAAATATTTTGATAAAATGCAGCATCCTATTTCATCCACAATTCTTCCAATGGTTAACATAACTCAATAAAGATTAGCAATCTCTCTCAAAGCCCAGAAAAAGTACTGACAGTTTAGCCCTGGTATTTCCATTACTTAGCTAAAAAACATGGAGAAGAAAGTCTCAAAAAGAGAGTAATAACTGTACCATCTAGAAAAAAGGATTTTACTTTACTACAGGAAAGTGATAATTAAGAATCTCTTTAAATTTCACACTAAAAAAAAAAGCTGAAAAATTAATGTCAGATCTCCTATTTAAAAAAAAAAGGGAAAAAACCCCTCAGCAATTATATGTTAGCTAGCAGGATTTTTTTTTTTTTCCCCCAGATAATATGGAGCAGGAAGTGCGAGCCTTCAAAACACAGGGATTATCATACACCATTTGATTTTACAATGAGGCACCACACACATAAAGCTTGTCAACTCTGATTTCTTTGATCATTTACACTGGGGATCCACTTTTCACATATTGACACACTAATGCCGCTTTGGACCCACCTATGAATTAATTGAAAAAAACTCCAGCCAGTAATTTCTGTCTGAGACTCCATGAGTTCTTATTTGACAAATACTGCCATTCTCATCACTAGCATTAATTGCTGAATGTATATAATCTGTCAAACAAATTCTGGATGTAGTCTCTGGCTTATTTTTATGGTGATCAATATTAAAGCAAAAGTTGTTGAGTGGTTCCTGTGCTGAGGAAGAGAGTTAGTGTTTATACATTGATTATAAGAACAGAGTTAAATAAAAAAATGGAAATTACACATTTGGGATTACTGCTTCTCAGGAGAAGACTAGAAATGAGGCTTAAAAAGGGCTTCCATCATTTACATGGATCAGATCTAACCTTTCTGAAAAGGTTGCCAAAGCATCAAGGTGCTTCGTTCATATGCTTGAATGCTGCTTTACATCAGTTTATTTTTATACTCAGCTCTAACAGAGTGAAGATGTGAAGTTACCTGAAAAATAATAGTTGGAGAAATTAAGTAGGGTCAGTATCATTCTGGAAAGTTTAAAGCAGCTGAGCAGTTACAAAGACAGCTTTTGACTAATGAATTCCTTCCCAATGCTTTGAAGGACAGGGTTGCCTGTGAGTCACCAGCTGTTTTTAAAATGTTAGCAAGTGACTTATTATATGGTGTAAACTATCAGTGCCATATTATTTAGATGTATATTGGATAAGTTACTGTGCTTTTCATTTCATTCAGACCATGTTCTGAAAATACCCATCATATCTTCCTACAATTAAAACTATTACATCTTTCCAATAGAATATCTCATTTTTCACTGGAAAGCATTCCTGGTGGACAATAATAAACATAGGAATTTAGCCAGACTACTTTTAAATAATGTAAACACCACTGAAAGACTTATGCAAAACTTAAAGATTAAAACGTAGTGTCGATTTCCTTAAAATAAGCATTTAATAAAGATAATTGTTTGCATTGTATTTAAGAATCTATTAGAAAAACATTCAGAGGTGTTTCTGAAATAATGGTTGGTGCAGTTGTTAAAAAAATGCTTCAGTTGCAAATCTAGCAGACATTGGGCTATGAGAAGTCATTAACTCATAATTTGTCCTGAAGAGGGCTGGGGGATGTAGAGTGGAGGGAGGGAAGGAGGTGGGAAGCAGAATTGAACTGCAGCTAGAGGCAGAGTAACAAAACAAACTTTTCTAAACATGTTATGAGTTAAAAATTATGGGTAATTTTTCCTTAATTAGCCATGATGCAGCCAGCGTCTATATATAACTCAAGATAAACAACAGAATTAATCAGTTTTCCAGATGAGAGACTGCTCTGTTACTTGTGAAGCAGTACATTTTAGAGTATGCAGCAACTGAAAATCCGGAGCAAATGCAGAAATCCCAGGGGATGGTCACAGAAAAGGAAGAGAAAGAATTGACAGAGATCTGGAGAATCTCAATAGAGGAGGACAAAGCAAGGAAAGACTTTGCTGTCAATTCTGCTAGCAGAATTAGCAGGACAACACTCCCAGCAGTAAAAAGCAAAGGAAAGCCAGCCAGAAGAAAGACAGAGAAGGGATATCTGAAGGGAAGAGTACAGAAAAAGGGACCTCATTCTGGCAAGAAGGTCTCATTAGTGGCCTTAATGAGAACTGCTACAGCTGAATGGGAGAAGCAGGAATCAGGCTAAGACAGTTCAGCAGAAAGGTCACATAAGAGCCATCACGTTTAAAATGACTAATTTATTCAGAAAGTTGTAGGTTAACCATGAAAATTCAGTGAATAGGGACTGCAGGGTGCAGATCCACTTGGCAAACCAGACAAGTTAGTGTTTTACATCTTACCTGTGAAATGTCAGTTGCTTATGTTAAGGCAGTACTCTTCTTCAGAAACCAATCTAGGCAATATTCTTCTTCAGAAGCTAATCTAAACACTTTACTGAATGGCGCTTCTCTTCCAGTTTTGTTTTTAATTTTACTTCACAGATCTAACACCTGACAACACCTGGTCTAAGTTTTTTCTCAAAACTAACAAGAATTCCTCCCTTGTTTAATAAAATTGCAACATAATTCATATCGATCAGAAAAAGCATTCAGAGTGGCACTTTTCATGTTCCTATCTTCAACATTAGAACTTGGCTCTATACACACAGAATGGAGGAGCTCATTATAGTCTTAGGATTTCCAGCCTTCACTAGCATCTAAACAAAATACTAAGCAAATAGCATACTATGGGTAGCATCATGCTTTGTGCTGTCAGCCTGGACTATCATGGTAGTAGTGACTTCATATAGCACAATATATATGCGAGTCAGGGACAAATGGCCATTATTTTAAAACATATGAAGGACATCCAAATCAAAGTTGAATCACAGGCAAGGTTATAACATTCTTTTAGGAGAAATATTTACATTTTATAGACTTAGCTGAGGTGACAATATATCTATTGAATGACTGTCCTGGTTGCAGCTGGGATAGAGTTAACTGTCTTCCTAGTAGCTGGTACAGTGCTATGTTTTGAGTTCACTATGTGAAGAATGTTGATAACACTGATGTTTTCAGTTGTTGCTAAGTAGTGTTTAGTCTAAAGTCAAGGATTTTTCAGCTTCTCATGCTCAGCCAGCAAGAAAGCTGGAGGGGAACAAGAAGTTGGCACAGGACACAGTGAGGGCAGCTGACCCAAACTGGCCAACGGTGTATTCCATACCATGGGATGTCACATCCAGTATAGGAACTGGGGGGAGTGGGGGCGGGGGGGATCACCGCTCAGAGATTAGCTGGGTGTTGATCAGTGGGTGGTGAGCAATTGCGCTGTGCATCATTTGTACATTCCAATCCTTTTATTATTACTGTTGTCATTTTGCTAGTGTTATGATTATCATTATTAGTTTCTTCTTTTCTGTTCTATTAAACAGTTCTTATCTCAACCTGTGAGTTTTACTTCTTTTCCCGATTTTCTCCGCCATCCCAATGGGTGTGGGGGGGAGTGAGTGAGCAGCTGTGTGGTGCTTAGTTGCTGGCTGGGGTTAAACCATGACAATGACCACAAAATACCTTCCAGAAACTTCCATCATTGATCCAGGAACCATTACTAATCATTACTCCCCTGTGAATTAAATCAAGTGAACACTAATACAGTTCATCAGAGTAAACCACCTCTCAAACCTGTGCCAAACCTCTAGCTTTATCTGACCAAACCTGAACACAGTCTCCAACACAGTGAGACTTAATTGAAATACTTCAGGACATCAGCTGAAATCTCCACATCTTATGCTTTCACATAGCAAAACCCGTAATTAACATGAACCAGAGTGAAGTTCAAAATTATAACACATCATAATTACAGAAACTTCAATTTTACATACAGAATATTTGAAAACAGTGATAGAAAATAATACTGTTAGACTATTACACCCATTTTATTACTGATATGGAACTTTTCCTTGTAACAATTTTTAGATACTTATTGAGGGTATCAGTGTACAGAAATGCAAAAGAGGTGGATTTTTCATCCCTTCATTTGAATATTTTTCCCTGGGTTTTGCTTGCTGCTCAGATTAATTTTTTCCTTAGTAACACATTTTAGTTATACTTTCCTGTTCTTGTTATTTTCACAAATATTCATAGGCTTGCTTTGCTACCTGTCTTGCTTCTTTGTTCAGTTATATCCAGAACTTAACTTTTATTCAAATCAGAGTCTTAAATATTACTTCATATTTGCTTTTAGGAGTGGTGACAGGCAAAAAAGAGCAAGAAATGGTCGAGGGACAAGATGGTCTGATCCCTTTTGAATTCCCTTAAACTCTGTGCTTCCCTAATGCTTTAGAAAAGCACATGGCATGCCAATGGAAACCTGGTCTCCAGAGCAGCTAAATGGCTGTATCAAAGGAATGGAAAACAGCACATCAGAAAGTTACCACGTATCCAAGTAGATGTGCGCTGAGTTTAGTACCCTGTTTGCTTACTTATTTCCCTAAATTGTAGCAAGTCTCTTGTGTAGCATCAGCAATGGAACCACTATAATTCTATGTACATTGGCACACTGTGGAATTTCCTCTATCAATGTAAAATAAGGGTCTTCTTTGCACTTGGGCTAAGAGTTGTACAGTGGCTGCCTTGAAGGTACCACATTCAACTTTGGAGCTGTAGCTTGATCAGAGAGAAGACAACGGTGACAAAATGTACATCTTTTCTGTACCTAGAATTACCACACCTGGGGATGTAAACAGGAATCTTCCTGTCTCTGTTTAAGGGTTAGGTAACCCAACTTTTTTAAGGGTTTAGTTCTTTTTGCAGAAGGGAGAAGAAAAGTATCAAGACCTCAAATTCTTTTGTAAAACAGCATTCTCATTCTTGAGCTAGAGCAATTAATTTTTACAGATATAAATCCTGATGCAAAACAGCTGGCCATCATGTATGGATTTGGATGCAGAAAATGGAGAAGCACTTATAACTATGGTATCAAATAACCTAAGTCTTCTGTTTGCAGCTGGAAGATCACACAGACTAAGAGGGTTTCTGTTTCCCCTGTTTAAACAGAACAAACCCAGAACTCTGGTAATAACTAATGGATGTTGGAAAGCCTGGGTATCACCCACTGGAGGTAATCTGGTTGTGATGGCTATTTTTCACATACTACAGAAGTTCCCTGACTTAAAGACTCAGCATCAAGTGTCATCAGTCTCAAATTTTTGTTTCATTAGTCTTTTGGATTAGAGACACAACTATGGCTATGAGAACCTGTTAGTCTGAGTATCAGGATGCTCCCTTAAGCAGAATGGCTGTGAGCATTCAGAAAGAAAATTATTCTGGGATACCTGTCTATTACCTGGGACAGTCTTCAGTACTGCTGTTGAGAGCAGAACACCTCAGATGTTTGTGATGGGTAGGATTCTGCACAGCAAGTGAAAACAGTTTAGATCAGTCCTTCACTGTAACTCTGTGATCTGCTGCGTTTCCTATTGCTCCTGTTTCTAATACTAAGGACAGGATCAGTTCTCCCTGCTTGCAAAACTGCTAGGGTATCCCTGGTGAGAGCTGCAGAACTGCCATTATGCACTCTCAACTTTCTCAGTTTTAAGCCAAAATGAACAGATGCAGAATTTATTACTTGTGTTAGCTGCTGCAGGTAAAATGAAAATTTGTTTGAGATTCTTTCATTTGGATTTCTTTCCACACCAGCAAAAACAGGCTTCTGCAACAGCAGCATATTTCCATGCCTCTTGTAATGTAACAATGTTCCAAGGAAGGATTAGAAAGAGTTGTAAATGTTAAGCAACAACAGAAGAGGACAATGTTAATTTCTTTTTTTCTTCTACTCCATTAAGTTCCCTTTTCTGCATAGCTTAATTTCAGTCAAAAGCTTTAATACGTTGTCAGACTGGATGCTACATGAAGCACTCCATGCTCAAATTGGCATCTTCGCTCTTCCCTGTTCCCTCCACACTCATGATTTTGTGAGGTGGCGATACTTCATTCATCCACTCCACTGGACTTTCTAAAGCTAGAGAGATGTAATGCTGTAGAATTAAAATTGTGCTATAGAACTGCTTTAAAGGAAGCTCCAACTTTTTTCTTTGTAGCAAAGGCAGTTTATAAAGGTAAGAATGTGTTCATAACCAACCCCTATAATGCAAAGTAAAGAACACATACAATTTTAAAAAAAAAAAGGTCTTCTGCATACTTAAATTTTTCTTTGAATGTCTTATCCTAAAACCAGACATATTTAAAGCTAGCAAGCCTCTGCCATTTGGTTTCAAACTGGATACAACCTAAATGCATTAGTTTACAGTATTGAAATCTTAGGGTACGACAGAAAATACTCCTCTTATGTGAACAAAGTGCTTTGTACCTCTCCAGCCCCTCTTTTCCAGAATGTTTTTTGTGCATGATACCTCACAGGTGCTTTAGGTAAGACAGCTATGCCTTTGAATGCTGTGTCTCTTCATCCTGGACAAGAATATCACAATGCATAAAGCCAGTTCATTTACTTAACAAAAAGAGAGGCGTTACTGTAATTTTCATGTAATGTCTTGGCATTATTTAGTTCCAGTTCATATCTCCTAGACTTAGGATAGCAGTAACAAAAAACTTACAGATAAAATTTGTGTTTAGGCAAAACATGTTTCATAGGTGGTGGCCTTATGCTTTAATTATTTAAGACTCAAGCTGAAAAGTAGACAGAAGATATGATTTAGAAGTCTGTGTGATTAACTTGTAATTTTACTTTGATCCACAGCTTTAAAAGGTTGTTATTAGCTTGATTCTATGAAGGTGAAGTGAATTCTTCTCTCTGGTGTAGACCATTTCCCTCTGAGTGATGGAAAATCTTTCTCATGGAGAAGAACAGGAACAGCAAAAAATGCCAAGTGGCAATCTAACCTTTTGGTTACCTTTATTAAAAGCGTGGACAGACGCAAACTGCCAGTAAACAAATCTTTGCATGTCTGCTTCATGGGCCCTGTCCCAAACAGTGACAGTATAAAAAGTAACTATAAACCACTATTTCCTTCAAAGAGCAGATCCGAACCTTTATTCAAACAGAAGGATTATCTGTGAAGTAATTTTGTATCTCTCTACTTTATGGTATATTTCCTGACCAGAACATTCTCCCAACATGCTTCTTGCTACAGATTGAAAGAAGCACTGTACATGTTCAACACACTTGCCATATACAAAGTGTTCTGACCTGAAGAGAATTTAATTCTTAACGGACTTGCAAGATTAGGTTCTTTATTTGTGTATTAAATCCTTCCAACCATATCGAACTTAATTTGTTACTCACTTGATTTATACAAAGGTAACCTTAAAAGTGTTTGATGTACGCAAATCACTTCAGTATAATCAGTTAAGCATTCAAGATTTTTTGAGTCTTAGGTCCTTCTTCAAATGTTCTCTTGCACAATGACTTTCTGTACGAGACTTCCCTGGCTTCTCTCACCCTTGCTGCTGTTGCATTCACTTTCCTACCAAGATAATTAAGATATTACTGTATGTATATATTTCAGCACATCATCTTTTGACAATGAGGTGAAATGTTTCTGAACAAAATCTCTCTAGTTAACTCGCAAAATGTCTATTCAATTAAATCTTTGAAAGTATGAATACACTGAAACAATTTAAAACTAAAGCAAATCTCCTTTCATTTACTTTTTTTGGCAAGACTACCTTAATTTTCAGCAAGTAGTATCAGATCTGTCACTGTAATTTCTGCAGTGAAACATAAAAATAAATAGGTTCTCTCTTTTTTTGTTTCTCCAATAGAGGCTTGAGATGTTATTACCTATTCTGTATACTGGCCACAAAAGGAAGCTATCGGAATATGATTTACAACAATATCCACTGCTGGGCCTTCTTCCTGGGCCAGCCCCCCATCATACTAAGCACTATAAAAATACAAAAACTCACATAATGAAAGCTGAGCTGCTTCTGATAATTAGTCCACATGAAAGCCAAGTAAGTGATGAGATTTGACTGTCAAAGTCACCCGAGCCACTGCAGCCACACAAGCTCTTTCTGCTCCCAGAAGTGAAGGCTACTACTGGCTGCATACTGCGATTTTGCTCCATAATCTTTCCTACATCTCGACCCTGGTTTTGTCCCAGTCTTCTCAGATACTGTGGGAATGCAGATTATTTTATGTTTTCCCAGACATGGGATCCCCTGGCCTCTCACCCTCATTTCCTCTTCTTCTAGACATACACTAGTGTGCTCTCCAGGATAAGGATAAAATGGAGAGACCTTTCTGCAAGTCTTGACCTCACAGCTACGTGCTAAATCAAAAATGTAGCTACAGTTTTCCACTGAACAATTAGCAGAGAAATACACCTTTAATGCACAAAACAGTGTATGTCTAAACACAGCTGGGAGATGGACTATGCAAGATTTTTATTACATGCCATCTGAAGATGGTTAAATAGCCTAGTATCCTGTAGTCACTTGAGCAGTGGATCTGTTTTACTTGATATGTCATGGATTTAGATGAATGCTACTTGATTTATTTCCATTACAAGAACTTTTAGAGGCCAAAAGCAAATGCAAACCCCCACATGGACCCCTTCATTATGATTTTTTATCATTTGAGCTACTAGTTCATTTTCTCACAAAAAATCTATTTTAAATTACTTCGGTCTGATTCATCAGCCCCGGGGAATTGTTCTCATATACCATTTTCAATTCATTATTATCTCTGCCATTCCTCAGCAGGCCTTCCAAGGAGAGGATGGTGATTAGCCTTTGCCTGTCAGACTAACTACAAACACAACACAATGAGCTGCTTTCCAAAGAACTGGACAGTATTTGCACAAAAGAAAGGTTACAGTCATAGATAGGTAAACATTAAATAAGAAAATGGATGACAGATCAAGACAACCCTTCAATGTCCTTGAATTTCACAGAGACTCACTCATAACACCCTGTGTTTACTATTCCTTCCAGACCACTGCAGTGTGCTACATTAGGATCTGAAATCTTAACCTTTGCAAGTGGAACAGTAAATCCCAGCCTTTCTAAAAGGCATCCATCCCCTTCCAGCTCTGCATCTCCCAGTCCACATTCATCCCATTAGAGATCAGTGCAATAGTTTGTCATTTTTCTCATCAACAGATTTGTATCTTGAATAGCCAGTGCAGAATATTAAAAACCCTGCTGCTGACTATGAAATCACAGACAGTAGAAACAAAGCTCAAATATTTTTGAATTAAGTCTAGCAAATTAATTGAAGAAGTCATGATCTGCTTCTAGACACTTGCTGAGCTGAAGAAGAAACTAAATTATGACAAATTTTTCAGAAAGAATTATGACATTTACTGAATAAATTGTTTTCTGAGCACAAGAAGTGCTAAGAAATAGGAATATGCAAGCAATCATTCACAGATCATTTACAAGCTTATCCTCCAGTGAACCTGCATCAGAACACATCTAAACACATCTAACCAAAGCAAAACCAGACTATGAGGATATAAAAACATGGGTATTGGGAAAACCCTGTCTAAGAAAATCAATAAAACAAATAATGTAAAGACCAAAATATTTGGGATTTTTTTTTTAATTCCATTAAGGTGATCACAGAATGACAGAATAAAATAGGTTGGAAGGGACATCTGGAGGTCATCTGCTTCAAACAGCTCACTCAGGCCAGGCCTAGTTAGGTGGGCTGTCCAGTCACATTCTGGGTATCTCCAACGATGGAGAATCCCTGGGCCTCTCTTCCAGGATGTGATCACCTTCATGGGGAACAGCTTCCCAATGTTTAATCAGAATTTCCCTTGCTGCAGTTTGTGTCCATTGCCTCTCCTCTTACCATCACGCACCTTCAAGGAGAGTCTCATTCCAACTTCTCTATATTCTGCCATTACAGACCTGAAGACTGCAATGACCTCTCTTCTGCAGACTGAACAAAACCAGCTCTCTGTCAGACTCTCCTCACATGACAGGTGCCTCAGCTCCTTACCATCTAGGTGGCCCTTTGTGGGACTTACTTCAGTTTGTCAATGTCATGTTCCCTTGTACAACAGAGCCCAAAATTGGACACAACACTCCAAATGTGATCTCACATTTTGGGTTTGCAGACGGTGCTTATGGGCATGTCCCTCTTGTTTTGCAATAGGGCAAATGGAGCTTAGTAATATAAGAATTTCTAAGTTATAAAATTCACATGATCTGTATTCTCATGCATATTTGCTTGTCAACCAACAGGTGCCTATATTGCAACACTGAATTTGTTTCACAAAGTTTCTCTCAGTGTTTGTTGTGTGCCTAAATAAGCTCTTACTTTCATATGCTCAGTATCACCTTTTTTTGCAAAAAAAGTTTTTTACCAGAGCACATTTTGCTTGTAATGTCAGTACAAATCATCAGTAAACCTGCCATCTTTTAGACCATTTTGAGTTGATTCCTCTGTAAGAAGTTTGTGCTTTTTGTAATCCACTGTTTTGCTGTGGAGAGTGTTACAGATATGAAAATTAAATTCAGTGGCAATCATATGTACCCAATCATACTGATACTATTAAATTATAACAGAAATTGTGTACCTTTCTTCCTCAGAGTATCTGGAACAAAACAGAAATGTTAAATAGGAAAACAGAGAAATGTAATGAGTTGTTTTCTTTTTGATGCTCTGCTTCTGTGCTGAGTACAGAACTGGAATAAAAAAGGTGGTTTTGAGGACCATCTTTTAGCTCCTTGGTTCTGGATATCTCTAACCTGCAAGAGCTTTCAGAGCCCTACACATGCCATTAGGCTGGTGCAACAGTATTAGAATATGAGGATTGCTAAACTCATTCCTTTTCCTTTTTTGCACAGGTGTAGATAAAGTAGAACCTCTAAAGCAAGGGATGGCTGACAAGCCTATTGTTCTGCCAGGGGAGAAGGGGAGAGGAAGGCAGGGGAGAGGGGGGAAGAGAGAGATTTTTTTTTCTTTTTTTTCCTCTCTCTTCGCCACCCCCACCCCCACCCCCAGGAGTGGTCAAAGTAGTCAGGTTCATCCCAGCCTGCCATGGGTTTGCTGCAGACTCAGTTCTGGAATATCTCTCCTGCCTGGACTTGAGTGCACAAGGCCTTTTAATTCTCCTAAACCAAGGACAAACATATTGACAGAGAGGCTAATCCTTTAAATCCTCACATTGTATTTATATGAGCAGTGTAGTGTGCAACATTTGTTCTTTTCAGGCACGAAACTTCTGTGTCCTTACACATGAAGCTCTGTGCACCACACTAATGCATGCCTATCGGTGCTCAGGAAATGGCTTTTTTCTTTCTGGATGAAGTAAAGCATCTCTGTCCCTCGTGGAAGTAATTTTTCCTCATTTATTTGAACACATACATTTTAGAGACATGAAGGACAACAGTTACATAGATCAGTATCTATATTATTTTAGGAATATATTTTTTTTAGAATTACAGATTATGCAACAAAAACTAAAAAAGTGAACACATTTGTAATACATGGAATTTAAAAGCAATTTATTATTTTTTTAATTTTGTAGTAATTTCTCAAAAACATCTGTGGTGCAGCAGTAACACTAGTAACAGTTTTTATGAACAGGGAAAGTAAAGCTATAGGTACTGCACCATGAAGCCAAATTAAAGAGTACTTAAGGATACTTAACTACCTACAGATACACATAAGTCTCTGTTTGGCTTTTTGATAGTGTCTGCATGGGTAGCTTTGGAAATAAATGCGAATTATATACCTTAGTATTTTAGAAAGTTCTCTAGGCATTGACCTACATGATTAAGCAGCCAGGAATTTTTGCATAACTTTTTTTTTTTTAATCCATTAATTAATGTTAGCTAGAATATCAACCCCAATGACAAGAACCTCAAACAGTGATATAGTTCAGCTAGATCAGATCAATTACATTTCAGTGAAGCCAGGACAGCATTTTCAAAAGCCCCATAGTTCTACTTTTGAAGTAATTTGTGGACTTGGAAGTTTAAATCACACTGAAATGTAACACAACTCCATTTCAGGAGACTTTGGAAGTTTGCTTAATAAGCTTACAAAGCCCAAACCTTCAGAGATACCTAAATGCCAAAGTCTCACAAGTTTCAGTGGGAGATCACTAGGCACTCAAAGGCTTTTAAGCAGTGTGGTATGTATTTCTTTACTGAAAATGGGATTAAGACTGCTTTGAAAATGTACATAGGTCTCAACAAGAAGTTCCCCAAAGCGGTATGAAAAGAAATAGTAGGAGAAAAAAACATTCTTCTAAAAACAAGTAACTTAGCACTGGCTGTCACATAGAGAAAGAGATATTTGTTTGATGTCTTTGCTGTAATACAAAGTCTTCTGTCCTAGTTTAGCTGTCAGGATAATTGCACTTACAGCTCTGCAATGAATTTAGTTCTACCTTCTACAAACAACAGGGCAAAGGAAAATATTTTATATCATTTACATTAGCAACAGAAATAGCTAAAAATCCCTTAGTTGAGGAAAGAGGTGGTATTTTTAATAATCTACTGGGTCTGTCTGGGGTGGTGTTAATTTTCTTCATATCACCTCGTATGGTGCTATGTCCTGCAATTGTGACCACTGTGCCCAGTGTTGATAACACACCTGTGTTTTAGCTATTGCTGAACAGTGCCTACAGAGTGCCAAGTCCTTCTCTGTTTCTTACTCTTCCTCCCCCAAGTAAGTAGACTGAGGGTGGGCAAGAGGTTGGGAGGGGACACAGCCAGGACAGCTGACCCCAGCTGACAAAAGGGATATCCCATACTTTATATATAACATCATGCTCAGCAATAAAACTGCGGAGCAGTTTTCCAGTGTCGCCCTTGCTTGGGGACTGGCTGTGCATCAGTCAGCTGGTGGTAAGTGATTGCTCTTGCATCACTTGTTTCTTGTTTTGGCTTGTTTCCTTTTTTCCCCTCCATTTATTAAACTGTCTTTATCTCAATCCACAAGTTTTCTTACTTTTGCCCTTCTGATCCTCTCCCCTGTCACCCTGTGGGGAGTGAGTGAGCAGCTGTGTGGGGCTGAGCTGCCTACTGCGGTTAACCCACAACAAACCAGCTCACAGTTTTAGGTTCAAAAATGTAACCTTACAAACAGTATTTCAGCATGGCCGCCACAGTTCACATCATGACTTGTTGTAACTTGCACTACCAAATCACATCACAGAATCAGCTGATGTGTGGGCACCAGTCTTCACTTTCAAAAATCTTGAGGGCTAGGGAACCTCTCCAATTTAATTTCTATCTTTCTTTTTACAAAACCCTTGTCCATGCTCTTTCAGAGAGCAGAGGAGAGACTTTGCCATTCTCAAATTATTCAGTTCAGTAGTATTTCATAGGAAATTATCTCCTATCATTTTCAAAATGATAGAAAAGAAATGAAAGTGACAAAACAGATACTCTAGTAAAGAGAGTTTTTTCATTTTCTTTTTAAAGGATAGGCCCTTTCTTTGTGGCAATGCCCCTGTTTTCTCCTACTATTTAACAACACCTTCTGTCCTGTTAAGTTCATGTTGCTGGAGTTTCAAACAGATGCAGGTGAGTTTGGAACAGCCTACAGGGCTACTAACCAGAAAAGACAAGATCATATTACTAAAAAACCAGCATATGAAGTGCCTTAACATGTGCAAAATGATGCTATTTGAGCAGCTGTAGTCATATCTCTCTCAAGACACTACTTGCAGAACCAAATACAGATTAATCCGTTGAGTGTGGGGTTTTTTTAAATATCTTTTATCTTTCTTTTCTCTTAAATCTGTCACTATATTAAAGGAGTTTAAGGGCACAATTCAGAATTTGCCTCTTAGATCCTCTTAGATCCCTGCGCAGTTGGTCTTCATTCCCATATTCATCACTCACATCTGTGTACACAGAGAGGTAAGAGGGAACCACGCACAGGAGCTGGGTTGTACTGCGGAGATCTGGGAGCGAGAAGGTGCTCCAAAAGGAGGAGATAGGGGGCATATCAATGCAGCTGCGTATTGTTGCGTCATTTTGTTGAACTCATCTAGTCAACCCACTAGAGATCCTGGCTCTTTCCAGCTATGTAGTTATAGCTTTGAAGTGCTTTTTGGTTCATATATCTTTTCCTCTTCCAATTCAAAGTGGAATAGGAAGCATCAAAAGGACTGAAAAAACCCTCCTGTGAGAATTTCTGTGTGATTGGAAGAGAGTTTCTCAAATTTCACAGCAGATAATGCTCACATGAGATGTAAGCTTGATTTTAGAAAGTCATGCAGTCCAGATAGGTCTTTTTACGGAAGAGCTACTGGCATTTTCATCTAAGGCATTTTTGGCTCAGGACTAGTAACATATTGTCATGGTTTAACCCCAGTTGGCACCTAAGCACCACGCAGCTGCTGACTCACTCCCCGCGCTGGTGCAATGGGGGAGAGAATTGGAAGAGTAAAAGGGCAAAAACTCATGGGCTGAGATAAAGACAGTTTAATAGATAAAGCAAAAGCCACACATACAAGCAAAGCACAACAAGGAATTTATCCACCACTTCCCACCAGCAGGCTGGTGTTCAGACAACTCCAGGAAAGCAGGGCTCCATCACGCGTAGCGATTACTTTGGGAAGACAAACACCATCCCTCTGAACGTCCCCACCCTTCCTTCTTCTTCCCCCAGCTTTAAATGCTGAGCATGACATCATACAGTATGGAATACCCCTTTGGTCAGTTTGGGTCAGCTGCCCCAGCTGTGTCCCCTCCCAACTTCTTGTGCACTCCCAGCCTACTCGTGGGTGGGGTGAGAAGCAAAAAAGGCCTGACTCTGTGTAAGCACTTGTATTGGGTCTGGCTGAGATGGAGTTAATTCTCCCCATAGCAGCCCTCCTAGCGCTGTGCTCTGCATCAGTAGCTAGAACGGTGTTGATAACACACCAGTGTTTTGTCTACTGCTGAGCAGTGCTGGCACAGGATCAAGGCTGTCTCTCCAACATTTTTGCCCCCCCCCCAATGACAGGCTGGGGCAGGGCAAGATCTTGGGAGGGGACATAACCAGGACAGCTGACCTAAACTAACCAAACAGATATTCCATACCATATGACGTCAGCTCAGATATAAAAGCTAAGTAAAGGGAGATGGAAGGGGGCATTTTTGTCTTTCAGAGCAACCACTACGCCTACTGAAGCCCTGCTTCCCAGGAGATGGCTAGACATCGCCTGCTGATGGGAAGTAGAGAATAACATCATTTGTTTTTCTTTGCTTTCGTGTGCAACCTTTGCTATCACTTTATTAAACTGTCCTTATCTTGACCCATGAGCCTTTTCTTGTATTTTCTCGCCCCCTGTCCAGCTGAGGAGGGGGAGTGATAGAGCGGCTCTGGTGGGCACCTGGCATCCAGCCAGGGTCAACCCACCACAGCACTGCTCAGAAATAACTTAAAACATCCCTGTGTTATCAACACTGTTTCCAGCACAAGTCCAAACCATAGCCCCATACTAGATACTATGAAGAAAATTAACTCTACCCCAGCCAAAACCAGCACACAAATTTATTTCTACAAGTCTCCTGTTTTCTGGAGATGGGTGATTAAATGGAACTAGACAAGGTAGGCAAGACCCATCACCTAAAACCTAAGCAACAGGGCATCTATCCACCTCTTCTCAGTTTGATGGCTTTTAGGGAGGGGTATGAGTGAAATTTTTCATCACAGAAAAATCCAATAAAACCATCCATCTGGTCCCTCAGGAGGGAAAACTTTAGCAGATACTTGCTAAGAGGGAGAAAGAAGTCTTGAAGCACCTTTTTTTCACCAAACTGTGATGCTGAACTAATGGGTTAGCCTCAGGAGCCACCTTAATCATCTTCCTATTACATAGCCACTGCTCAACAAGCCTGTACCACTTCCTTACCTGGAGTGATTTTCTCTGATAGAGCTGCAAAATCTTTTTCCTTACTAGATCATGATTAAATAAATATGTGTTAAAATGCCTGCGAGCTTCCAATCCACAGCAGCCATACAAAGAAACTGTATGAGCACTTTCCAAAGCCGTTAAGTTCACTATTTACACAAAGGAATATATCAGTATTATGTGGTTCCTGCAAAACAGTCTCCCTCTAAAGCACAAGCTTACTGTGTCCCACTACTGGATATATCAACTATGTAAGCAAAAGCTGTCAGGTTTTTTATACACTACCGATGACTTACAATTTCATTGCAGAGCTGGTCATTAGAGTTATTCTTTCTTTCCCCAAGAATTCATTAGTTTACATGGGGAGATATTTCAGTTCATAAAACTCACTGTTTTTTCCATATCCTTTACTGTTCTTTGCAACACTGTTCTGTTTATTTAAGTGCAACCATAAAAGTACTGTTTATTCCTCCTGAAGCTATTTCAGTTACCTTGTGCAGCTACTACCAAGTTCCACCGCTTTATATTAGCACAACTTTTTTAAACCTGACCAGCAAAATAGAAATTAATTCCTGGCTTTGATGCCAATATTTTAAAAAGTATCTTAGCACTGAGTATATAGTGTTCTATAGGTATATAGGTACAGTGTTCTTAAAAAAACCAATATTTATGTTGCATTTTATCTTTCACAAGAATAGTGTTGTGTAACCTAGTTAAAAGGATAGGGCTGAAGCCTGACTGGATCCGATATTTCTGAGATTTAACAACCAGCCTTGGAGGTTGCCTGAATTGCCCAGAGTCATGCCTACATAGATACATGTTGGAAGTAAGGATCATCTTCAGGTGGATCCAGTATGGATGCAAGATGAATTCAGAAGGGAATGAACTTAAAATATCTGCCTTTTAATCTCCTTTAAAAGGATGTTTTTAGCGGGTTACTTTGAAGTGTGTGGAGTTAAGTACAGTGTTTGGCTTGTGGAACTGAAAATAAGTTTTTATAATGTTGTGCAAGTTTATCAGGAAGTTAGATTACTTCAGCACTTCATTCACACAGGTCCACAACGTGTATAAAATTACAATATATATCTCAAAAACCTGCTTGGAAAATTAAATAGGCCAAGGCTGAAGTTTTAGAACACATTCCTGAACTTTTTAGTGATCTGGGAAATAAAAAGTAATTAAATATTTCATCTGCTGTTTGTCAGCTATACTGCACAAACCTATCTGGCACTACTGCCCACTTCAAAGTTGAAAACAGAATTTGATTTCTAATAGGATGGAAAACATGCACAACTTTAGGAAAAGGCAGACACTACTGGCGGATCCTAACATATCCAAATAACACATGCATTGCAATGAAGGAAATTTACTAAAAAAGAACACAGAGGAGTGAGCTGAGATGCATTGCTGAGCCAAAGTAATTTGCAGGGGTGGCAAAATTCAAGGCAAGAGTTGCATTAAAATCTTTTCATTCTGCTCATAGAGCTCAGTGGGACATCTTCCACTGCAGAGCCCTGTCAATGTCCTGGACATGAGAGGCCACAGGGACCCACAATTCCTGTTACCAGAAACAAGCATTGCTCCAAGTAAAGTTGCTCAGAGCCACCTCTGCGACCCGTTCATTCTGGGCCTGCTCGCAGCCCAGCTGGTCCATGGCACCAACCCAACCAGTCCGCAGTTCT
The DNA here is from genome assembly GCF_964188355.1 of Buteo buteo. NCBI lineage: Eukaryota > Metazoa > Chordata > Aves > Accipitriformes > Accipitridae > Buteo > Buteo buteo. The sequence goes on along the minus strand of NC_134204.1, from coordinate 51,243,254 downwards.
CTTTGCTGGGCATCCCTGCAGCAGCGCAGGGGTCAGGGTGCCTCGGGGCTGCCCCCTCCCATTTTGGTCCCTGGCACTGCCTCAGCCCAAGGGATCGCTGGCTGCGGGCAGCCTCCTCCTTGCCTAGCTTTGCCAAGGCAATGGAAACTTGCAGAAATGGAGCAAGGAATCTGAAATTTCTACAGTTTGGAATCACCAGGACTCACATTCACATCAAAACCACTGAAGAACCCGGCTCTCACATGTTGCTGTCTCTCACTCTCCAACACACACGCTCACCAGCAAAAGGAGGAGGCAAACCATCTCCACAAACAGGAGTTTTCTTATATCAGTAAGCCAGGTTTCGAACATACAAGTGGAAAATTAGAACAACCTGAAAAAAAAAAAAAAAAAAAAGAAAACCACCAAAACCTTATGTTTTGCCACAAGCACATCTTCTGTTTCTGTTATGAATATACTGCGGTTAGGCCAGTCTGCATCCTCAGCCTTGGTGCAATGGAGACCTATTCCCCAAGCCATCGACTTGCTGATGCCCCTTTGCAGCTAACTCCCCAACCCCAAACCCATAATTCCTGAAGGACAGCACATCTCAGAGAGCACTCAACTTGTCCTTGCTTCAGCAAAAGACCTTGCTGCAAACCTAGGGATGTAAACTGTGCAATGAATCAGAGCTCACACATCCCTTATTTAGATAGCCAATTAAAACTTTTCTGTTAAAACACCTTTTTGCATGTGGTCTTGGACTGTTTTCTAAATATGAATGTACAATACAACTGGCATCAGAGATACTGAGGGAACGGTAATGCTGTTTAAAGACTTGATTTAGTTCCAAGCCAAACCAAAGTCCCCAGAATTTCATTTTCTGAAGAAAGGAGTGCAGTTGCTTTTCTAAGGCAGGTTACCATAAACCCCATAAACCCTCTGGTTCATTGTCTAAGGGTGAATTCTTCAAGTTTCAAACTCACTGGCTTATTTAAAAAAAAAATAATAAAAAAAAATTAAACTTTTCAACAATCTCCCTTAAGTGAGGCAGAACCAATGAACACAGTTCCATCCCACCAACCCCAGCTAGAGTTTTACCACCTGCTTCACCATAACCAGAACAAGTGAATGATTTCTTCAGGAGCAGTGGGACCAAGAAGCAGGCCAGGAATACAATATTCTTAATTCCCAGTCTCCTTCCCAACAGCCAGACTTCAGCTATTCCTGAACGAAACCTGTGCACAAAGCAGAAACAATCTGATCTATTTGGTTGTTAATGATACCCACACAGAGATTACAAAAGAAAAAATTTTAACAGTTGATTTACCAAGACAGTTATTTCTTTACTGTGCCCACTATATTACTTCTCTTAGTTATGTTTTGCCTAAAGTGAAACAGTAATTTTCCTTAGGTTTTTTTTCTGCCTTTTAAAAGCAGCCACACACAGCAAGCCTGACGGATACTCCCAGCAGGAACAGTCCCAACAGGACTGTTGCTTCTCTATTTTGTTTTTAATCCTATATAAATTGTTTTAAGATGCTAACTGAAGCCAAAACATATGAGCACTTCTCACACAAAGGCTCCTATTCCAGCATTCATTCATCCCATTGTGCCATTCAGCTAGATACAGTGGGAAGGAAGAAAGCAAGAGGTTTAACTCTTAATTCAAAAGAACCTGAAAGCTATTTTACCACTGGGGGATTATGTGCACATCATTTCTTTACTTCTGAGGTACTATTTTTCGAAGGGTGAGGAAAAAGGGGAAGAATGAAAGAGAAGTCAGTGAGAGCTAACACTGCATTTTATTTAACTTCCTAGTTCTACATATCATTTTGTGGCACATATTTTATTGTGTTACGTTTTGCAGGCTCCATTTCATCATTGAACACCTGCACATCCAAAAGGTTAAGAAAAGCAGGTAGAAATTTGAATAAATTTCTACTTTAAAGATTCATTGGGCACCAAATATGAGATGGGAGGCCACACAACACAAATCACTGTAATAAATGTCATTCTTTACTGAATGTATTGTAGCAGCTATGATCTACTGGGGATTGTGCATCACTTGTTCCCACAGTGTGTGAGCTTTCTCTTAATAGTCTATTTAGTACAACAAGCAGGAAGCAGGCAAGCTAGGAGAGCTCCAAAACTGCTCCTAGTTGAGCCTGTTCACAGACACGGCTGCAAAACCCTGTTTGGCTATAAGCTGCTTAGAAACAAAATGGAAGCTTTCTTTTCCAGTTGGTGTAAATAGGCCAAATCCTAAAGCATGTAGTTTGCACTCAAAAATACTAATATAGTGAGGCAAGTGCTATTGCCTGTGTAAGAGATCTCTGCATCACCCCACTGCATAAAATTTCTGTCTTTCCAGCTAGATTTTTCCCTGGAAGATACAGCATCCATTTCTCATATATACACACACCCCATAGCATACAGGACTGCATTTACCTTGCATCAGTTAGGTGACAGAACCCCTAACCTTACAACGTTGGTACTGAGTAGGGAAAAAGAAACAAAATGGTATATCAGTCCACCGCAATGTAGTTTCACTCCGTACGATGCCTGTGTGTGAATCCAAACTCATTTTTGCACTGTGGAGAACTCCCAGAGAAATCCATATAATATAAGAACCATGGGAAAATGATGAATTTCATCTTAAAAGTAAAGAGCACAGCCCATGCAAACAGCCAGTATCATCTGCCATGAATTACACCTACTTTTGCCTAGACTGATTCCCAAGCACCCAGTACACATACTATATCCTGAAAAAAATTAAGCCTTCATATTTTCCTTATATTTTTCCAGCCCATTGGTCAATCTAAACAGAAATTTTTGTGGCATTAAGAGCCAGATTCAACACAGATACGCTACATGCATCTAAGAATAACTCCTCAATGAGCATCTAGAAAAGTCCTGTGTAAGATTCTATGTCTGAAAAAGTGAATTTGGCTGACTCGTGCAGCTCCAATTTCACAATGCTGTGATAGCTTCTGCCTTTCTAGAGCCAGATACATACTAAGGAGGAAACAAGGTTTGGGGGACCCTGGAAGAACTTTTGTGTTTAACTGGAATTTCACACAGTCGAGGTTGTATATTGTAGTCCTAATTCAGTTACCATAATCCATACAGCAGACCCTCTGCTACTGCCTCTTATACTGGGACTGATGAAAGGAAAGTGGGCTTTTCATCTTTCCCACAGTAGATGAAGGATACAAGATGGTAAATCATGATGTGAGGTTTACATGATTGTGGCTGACACCAGTACATGCATTCATCCCATCAACAGTTTTGGTTCCTAATAAACAGAACCTGCACTGGATTTAGGGATTATTTCTGGGAATTGCCTGCAACAAAGATATAATCTTCCATTTCTCCAGTACCATCCCACTCCCCATGGAGTTCTGTCTGCACTTGCAGATGGGTGGAGAGCTTTTGCAGAGATCTACACAGGGTAAGAGGATCATGACCTGCAGTGTGCAAGTTCTACCAGTAGTATTAACATGAAAACTGGTTATAAAGTTTCAGGTTAACTTCAGGTTCAAGACAGCTTTACTGCAGAGAAAAACAAAGACACTGATGCCCTTTAAATTCTACTTTCACAAAACAATACACTGAATATAGAGGAAAACCTCTTGGAGATAAGATAAAATAAACAGCATATACCTATGGATATTCACATTACCTCATGTGGTATTAGAAGTTCAGACAGTATCCCCACTAAATAGTAGATAAGTATGCATATACATCAGACTCAATCAAGTCACTGCAGTACCAGGTATTCAATACTGTGCCTTTTAGCTGAGCCTAAAGGACTGAAAGGGATTTATATCACAACCTCTCTCAGTTCAGCCTAGAAAGTACTGCTTAGACAAGACCTCTGAAAAAGCAATGCAGATGTGTTGGTCAGTCTTTTCCTGCCTGCACATCCCCTCCCTCCCAGCTGTTACAGGGCGCTGTGGTGCAGGGACAAGGGAGAAGGTAGTTTGTGCTGCTGTGATTCTGTGCTCCTCCTGGCAGCTACTGAAATACAGTATAAATTACAACCATTCTTAGTGCTAGTCTAGCAAGACACAATGGCCAAACTGGCCTGCAATAGACTACATCAGGACTTGCTTGAGGATGAAGTACAGATGTTCCTAAATGCTGTTTCTTCTTTTTAGCTACTCCTAATTTAAGTATATTGCTAAAGGGCAGATTTGGGACTCAAAAACTTGTGGTATTAACCCATGCAAATACTTCCCTGTATTCCCTTCCCTCTTCATTTCAAAGAGAGAACATTGATGGAACAGAGCCTTGTCACAGAACAACTGTTTCCTGCTGGAAGATGAAAGGCAGGCAAATGAGGCAGTGTAAGTACAAAACACAAAGTGTCACAAACAACAGCATCAATTGGAAATCCTTCAGGGACTTTCCCAAAACTATTGATTTACCAAAACCAAGGCTTCTCTTACAAAAGCATTCATAGACCTAGACAAATGTGTCTGTCCAACTTGTGAACCCACCCAGCCTGCACAAAACAATCCCAGGCAGCCTCACCATTACAGCAGTCTCATGGAGTGTAAATTTGGCTCTCATATAAATGATTATTTTAACACAGTGAAACATTTCTGCTGAGAAACTATTTGTTTGCAGAGGAAATACCACAAGGTTTCCTTGCTTCAGTGTATTAACCTACTGCCAGATGTCTCCCACCAGTCTCGAATGGCGCTTTCAGACAGATAAAAGGTTAACAGGCTCTTTCAGTCTGACCTCAGGCCACCTGCTTACAAACAAGTGCTGATATAGGTGCCTACCCACTATGGTCTAACTTTTCTTTCTGCAGACAAAGACCGTGAATTCCTTTCATGATGATTCATGCTGGTCTGGGGAAAAAAAAAAAAAAAAAAAAATCCAAAACAGCAACTAAACAGGAATCCTCTAAAAAAAAATTAAAACAAGCTTGCCAACAGTCATCAGCTAAGACTTTTTATGGCCATCAGTCTTGGTCAGATCTGAATTAGACAAAAAACTCTAAAATCCAGTAATTAATCCTCAGATTACATTCACGATCCCAAAGCATATTAAAAACATAAATCAAACTCCTGACTGAGGGACATTTCACTTTTCTGAAATCAGCAAATAAATGTTAGACATTACAGCTATGACTAATTTAGATTTTTTTTGGCAAAATCTGGAGCTAAAACAGTTCTTATTAATACCTGTAAGACTCTTTTATTACATACACATTCTGTTGAGAAATGTATTTCTAAGTTGCAAAGTAAGTCAACTCAGGAGATGTTAATAACTCTGTGCTTTGGAAAGAGAAGCAGTTGAACTGACTACCAATACTCATAATTATATATTTTGGCAACATAATGGTATTATTTTACTTTTTATAGTTTATAGGTCATACCAATTAGAATTTAATAAAGAACTAAAGTTGGATAGATTTCAATCCATTAAGGATCTTCAGATCAGTATATTTCTATTGTTTCTAAAATCTTCCAAATGGCCATACTACTTTGAAGTAATTTGCAATAGAAAGCAGTAAATAGGCAGCTACATTCAATTAAATAATTGGTGTCTACTACATGCAAAAATACAGTAATTTATGCAAAATATTCTGTGTTTTCTGCCCTCTATCTCTGAAGAGCCTGTGTGGTGTTCTCCTGAGATATGTAAATTACTGTTTCCATCTGGTTTATTGCCATAAGGGACTGCTTGAGAATTTAGTTTATTAAAGCAGGTATGAATAAAAATACAGCAGTTTACCAGAAACCCTCTCTGCAAAAATGTGAGTCTGTAGCTAACTCCTCTTTCAGCATCCAGACAGCCACATGTATACAGATGCGATGCAAACACTGGAAAAACAGCATGAGGTTGGAGACACTACTTTAATCTCTTTCTACAGTGATAAACTATACTGGGGGAAAAAAAGTGGCTTATTGGCAAATATTGCCAGACTTTCAAGAAATTTGTCTGAAGCACCGAACACAAAGCCCTCCTGATTTCAGGTCAGATAACAGGTTATGGAAATATTATCTCAGTGGCTCCTCAGATGCTGAATTTCCTACTTCAGCAAAGGGCTAATGCTTTCCACACTGCATCTTGGAAAGTTCTGCATGCTATTGCTCACCCCAGCATCCTCCATATAGGCAGTAGTAGCCAAGCCCAGGGTCCATTCTACAAGTGTCCCAGCTAGTATTAACGGCTTTACAAGTGCATCATTGCTTTCTCATTTAATTAGGCAATTTTAAATCCTGTTGGTTAGCCAGAATGGATTAAAAGCTAATATATGAAAACAGAGCTTGGCAGTCAGAAACACTGGTTTCTAATAGTTTTCTATTCCATGTGCTTGGCTTCTTTTTTTTGCTGAGGTCCATAGGAAAATATTAAAACCTGAATTTGGACATATTTACACCAAGAATGTTGGCAACACTAAAAATTTTAACTTTTAAGAGGTATAGAATATTCACTCTTCAAGTATTCGGATACCAGTTGGTATTTGGTTGGTAAAAACAAATACCAAAAAAATGAACTCTGTGTAGCTGGCCAATAATTTTGGTTTTGTTGTTTTTCCATTGTTGTTTTAATATTGGTTATTTTGGCAAATAATCAGACTTTGTTTCCTATTCCTGCCCTGGTGTGAGCTGGAACAGTAGTAAGGACCTTATGACACAGAAGCGAGGCATAGCTGAGAACTGGAACTTTGCTATCTATATCAGGGATTTAACCTCAAGAACTGCTGCTGAAAGACAGTACTTCTCTGCTAAGGCACGTCAGTACTAGACAAAAGGACGTAGAAAACAAGTAAAGCTGCTCCAGTCTGCAAAGAAAGTTTGCCATATCAAGATGGGGGCAAAATGCTTGTAATTTTATTGTCTGGGCTAGCTCTGAGATGAGAAAAGCTGATGTCTTCTGTGAAGATTATTTATTTATATAATACTACAGGATCGTGTGTTACTATTCTTTTTCATATATCCTGTACTTTCTTAGATATTACTATCTAAAGGACAGGCAGTGTAAACATAGCCAGGAAAATGAAGCATCATCCCAGATGGGTGCATGCAAGAGATGCACTATCTTTTAAGACAATTCAATCTGCTGCAAAAGGGCAGTCGAATTCTTCTGCCCTTGCTCAAATGGGATTTTTTGGAAGAAAGTGAGCCATTCATGTGAAAATTAAGATAATGTAGGAAGCTAAAGTAGCTTGGGCTTTTTTTCAGTCTCTACATTTGCATATGAGTATGCCTCTTCTACCTGTTCATAGCTGCATCTAGAGCCTGGCAGTGAAATGCCGAAGTCTTTAGGCTCTGGTTACTTGACCTGGGAGATGTGGACAGGGCAGGAGCACAACTCCCTCCTTGCCCACACATCAAGTTTTCTTCAGAAGGAATCAGAGCACTCAAGGGGGCATATGTCATAACACAGGAAAAGGAAAATGAGAGCACAGATTTTCACAAAAGGAAAGCAGAGTTCAGCCTCATCTAGCTCAACTGGCTCTGAGCCGGAACTAGGGCTGAATGAGGTGCAGTGGTCCTTTCCAGTTTAAACTATCCTGTGGTTCTCTAGCTAGTAGACTGAGTCAAATATTGTTAGGAAAATAACTGAAAATAAACATATTAACAAGGAGTGTCTTGCTCATGTGAACAAGAGTAGAGGGTCAAGGTACTTAAGCAAATCTATATAAACATTAGTTCGGACCTATATATATACTCTACTCCATTCCAAAAGTAGCACTACGAAGACTTGTGTGGCACCTAGCTGTGATAGTATCTTCTGCATAATCGTCATATTCTTTTCTATCTTATGCAGGTGGCTGTGTGGAGTTACTCTGATACTGTGCCACATTAGTGCAGTATCAATAATTTTTCTTTTTTTTTTTTTTTTTTCTTTTTAGGTTGGAGATCTGTGACTTTCTGGAGAAGACAACATACCGTCCCTGTTCACACAGGTCCCCGGAGGGCACTGTGAAATACAACTATCCTTTCAAAATGCCCTGCAGCATGAAACACTTGGGAGAATCTGGCTGATAGAGCCACAGAGTTCTACTGAGCCAGTGCCAAAACACAACTCGACAAAGTTTCAAAAAAGCTTTTCAAAATTTCAGTGCATCTCAAATTGCTACTTAAGTACATTCAATATCAAAGGTATTGCAAAGCACACATTAACCCTGCAGACACTTTAATAAGCTTCTAAGCATATGAGAAAACACACGGGAGACACAGCAGTGTTGCTGTTTTAAAAACCAAAACCAAAGACTAAACTACATAACTTGATTTTTTATGCTTTGTGGGCAGAAAGACTAGGAATAGTCACAACTTCCTTTTATTTTTGTTGGGTTTTTTCCCCAAATAAGATGTGTTTCAGAAAGCACGCTCATGGAAATATAGTATTGGAGTGTATTGTTACTGTTTAAGAGCAGAACTCTGAAACAGATTAACTTTGTGGTCCAACTGCTCCTCCCGGAAGGCTTTTCTACAGCTCCATTCCTCAAATGGCTGAAAACCTCAGTTCAGCACAGATGAAAGGAAATCCTTCCAAAACATTTTCACAAGCAGTTGCTGCACTGCAGAATAACACTTCACCTGGGAAGTCTCTTGGGATATGATGTATTTGTGTTCAAAACTCACAACTACTCGGTCTAGAGCAGGGATATGAGCTCATGTCTCTGGCTCAGTGGTTTGAGTTTGAGAAAGTCATACAACGTATCTCTGGTTCAACTTCATACAAAATGGAGAAGAAAAAAGAAAAGCCAAAGGGAGGGGTCAGCAACATGGAGTATTCAGAATCCTGCCTTGAAAGAGGTGGTGGAGGAATTCAACCTCAGTCCCAGGTGTGTGGATTCTTCTCAGCCCAGCCACCAGCAGTCGAGGTCTTAGAGCAAACTTCACCTCAGATCGAAGGAAAAAAGGAAGAACTTTGAAGACTTTGTGCTGAAAAAAAGTTTCTCTAACTATCTTTAAGGAGGATAGGAGCTTCCAAAGGCCTTTCATTTCTTCTCTGACTGAGTTTTGGCCTTGAATAAAGTATTTCAACCTTTCTGTCTCTTTCCCTCCAGCTGTAAAATGATACCAGTAATTCCTCCTGGCTTCAGATGCCTGCAGTGAGAATTAGGTTCACCCATTCCAGCATATAGAGCTACCCAGGGTAACCAAGCTGTGCTTCGATCTTTCTTTTTATAGTAGCAGGGTTGAGCATAGCTACACCAGAAAAGCATGAGCTGCATTTATGTTACAGGCAGGAAGGTGAGAGGAGGGAGGGAACAGGGAAAGCATTTTGAGTATCTCACTGTGAGCCCTGGTTGGAAGGAGCTTCTGCTGATACACATTACATATGGAGATTTTTTCTCTGACTGGTGCTGCCTGCCAGGGAGGATCAATCTGGAGAACTGGCAAACCTTCCTTCCCTCTTGCCAAATGGACCCTCTTCCACTGAAGCACCAGTTTGCAGTACTGACCACCGTAATCACCTTTTGGCCTTGTGATAGGTTGTTGTGGTTTAAGCCCAGCCAGCAATTAAGCACCACACAGCCACGCACTCACTCCCTCCTGCTCCCAGTAGGATGGGGAGGAAAACTTAAAAAAAGAAGTAAAACTCATGGGTTGAGATAATAATGGTTTAGTAACTAAAATAAAATAACAACAATAATAAAAATATAATAATACGAATTGCAATGAAAAGGAATATAACAAAAAAAGAGAGAGAAATAGAACACAAGACAGGTGATGCACAATGCAGTTGCTCACCACTCGCTGACTGATGCCTCAACAGCGGTCAGGGCCTCCTGGCCAGCTGCCCCCAGTTTATATACTGAGCATGATGCCCTATGGTATGGAATATCCCTTTGGCTAGTTTGGGTCAGCTGTCCTGGCTGTGCTCCCTCCCAGCTTCTTGTGCACCTGCTTGCTGGTAGAGCATGGCAAACTGAAAAATCCTTAACTTAGGGTAAGTGCCACTCAGCAACATCTAAAACTTCAGTGTGTTACCAACATTATTCTCACACTAAATCCAAAACACACTGTACCAGCTACTAAGAAGAAAATTAACTCTATCCCAGCCGAAACCAGGACACAGGTACAGTGTCAATGATATAAACAACTGATCACTAATATATGCTGTATTAAACACAGCATAAGCAGATCCATGTTTTAAACAACCGTATGTTCTTACAAAATATCTAAGAAATATCTAGAGCCATTTAGCATAGCTGATTGGTTTAAACATATTTAAAGTACTATTTTGCCTGATTATTCTTTGATGTTTATTCTCTGTGGTACACTTGAGAAACCATTCAAAAGGAAAAAAAGATAAAAACCATTTTTGTATGAAGTACCAGTAGCAAGTGCACCTCTGGGACATTCCAGAAACCCTGCAGAATGATCTTTCAGATAATCAGACAACAGTTAACAACTTCCTAGTGCACAGCATTAGGGCTTCCTACCTCTCCCTCCTCCTCACACATGGTAGATACAGTGATCTGCAGGCTGTCACCTCAGAAGATAAGGGAATTAACTCCGTTCTCACTTTATACCAGGTTTTTGTTTTCTTCCCCACAGTAATAGTGCTACCAGTTGCACCTTTTCATCATACCTCCTTGTTCCCTTCATACTGCCTCTTTAGCATTGAGTACTTCATGATTTTTTTTTTCTGGGGGCAGAGGGGAATGGATTTCAAAAGCAGATAGTGAACTAAGACACAGAAAGTTTATGTTATCAGCCTCATTTCACATAGGATGTGACTAATGTTAGTTCATTCTTTTTCATTGTTTGCATGTGTTGTCTTTCTTAACACTTGCTGCACTTTTTTAATCAGTCACCACCACCACCACACATACATACATATACATACATACATCCTGCTTTTCAAGGGAGACACTGTTTTCTTAATTTGTTTGAATCATGTCCAGTATACTTGTGTTTTACCACAATCTGTGGGGCAAAAATAGCCGCAGGGAACAGATGCCTTTGGATATTCAGTAGTACTCTAAACCCCTCACCACCATTCTCCTGTACCTCACTTGCAAATAGCTGTTTCTGATTACAAACATACAGGTCCCATTCCATAAAACAGCAGGACCTTTCTATCTATTCTAAAGAGAAATTTAAAGATAAATTTCTCTTCCTAAACAATGTCTTTCCAGAGTGGCATTGCACCCAAATATTGACATGTGTCAAAACGATCAGATTGCTGAAGCAAGTTACATGATGCCTACTGGGCCTCAGGGGACACTCTCCATCACTTACAGCATTTTACGCAAAACCACAAAGCCACAACACAGAAGCTATGTCTAATGTTCTGCAAGGCAGGCCTTCCTCAGCACAGAGATTTTGATTTAACTTCCCCAAGTCAAATGTTCATTTATTGTCTGTCCACCTAGGAAAGATCAATACCGTATTTTTCCAGGCTGATCTAGTTATGGAATCACAAAACTTAAGCTGATCTCCTGACTTCAGGAGTCTGAAGGAACTCAGAGTGTCTCAACTTCTCCTTCAGTATCTTCCCTAACTGAACAAACAACTAGGTTTATATGATCAGCTGCAGCTAGTAAATGCAGTTCACTCAGAAGTTCCAGCTTCCTCAACCGAATCCACTGTTTTGCTGCCAAAGCAGTAGAGTTTAAATGTTTGCAAAGCAACAGAGTTTGAAATAAAGTGATTAGTAAAAATAATTTTATCCTACTATTTATCTTACTAGATGGTGCACTGGGCATTCACAATCAACCTGCAATTAGTAGTTAAAGTACAGCCATGAATGTCCTAATCTTGCTGCTGCAGCAAGAATAGTGCATAGTAACTTTTGTGCATTGAACTCTAGATCCTGAATCTTGAGGCAGATGTGCTTTGTTATTCTGCAAATCTTGACAGCCATGACAGTTGTCAATATTGGGGTCTGTAAAAAGGTCTGTATTGACAAACAGCATCCAAAGAGCTTTTCTGATATTTCCTAAAGAATGCATGGACCATTAGATAGGCTTTTGCTTCAGATCACATTTTAAAACACTGTGAGAGACAGATCATTGTCTTGGTAGACACACTGCATGTTATGCCTACTGGCTTCTCCTTCAACTATTCAAACTTCTTTCTTAAACCACTGTTCTGATATTTTATGTATTTTTTACATAACCAGTCCTATGCCAGGTGAAGAAATATTTTTCTAGACCTGCAAAATAAAAATTCATGGCTAGCTTAGAAGCTGTGTGATAATTGCCAACACAACTGCCAGAAAACTCCAGCTTCCAATGAAACCCATTCTCCCTAATAGTTTTCAAGCATTTCATAAGTGACTTGGTCATTTGTCTTTTAATGACCCTGCTAACTACATGGTATCATAGCAAAGTTATCAAGTAGCTTAAATCAAAGGTTTTAAAAGTAATAGTCAGTGCTCTAAAAGCTGGTATATACATTTTTCATGTCACCTGAGACATCTAACTACATTTCATTACCAAGTGTAGAAAAACAAGAGCTGATTATATTCTGATAGGCAAAAAACCTCAACACTTTTTCTCTGCATATACAATGACCATTAACACTTGAACTTCAGCCTGATGGAAATTAATATTTAACCCCATGTCTTTTTTTATGAATTTCTTTTTTTAGCTAGAAACTCCACTGCAGTTTAAAAATACGATAAAGCAAGCTAGCTGGACAATAAACAGTGTAAAATAGACCAGTTTAACTGAAGTGAGAGCTGGGAGGAAAAACAGAAAAAGACGACACTTTGAAAAGTTCTATAACTATTTCCTAGTTCAGTTACAATAAACTTAAAATGTCATCAGACACACGTGAAAAAGGAGCTGAAATAGCTCTGAGATGCGCCTAATTCCACTAATGTGGAGTCAGTGAGCACTCAGCCCCAGTGAGCCAAAGCATTCATACCCATACCGAGCAGGGCACAACTACTGCCCCACTGGGACCTGGCTCCAGTCCACAACGCAGCTGGGCTTCTTATGAAGAGGATTTTTTAGGTCCTCTGACAGGTAAGCAGATTCAGAGTTTCCCCAGCAGGACATCCTGAGTGAAAACTGAAATGCTGTCCCTTGCAACCATTTTTTTTATTGCTTATAGCTGATGCCAACACAATTCTCTAATTTACACGCATTTGGTTAAATCTACCACCTTTGGGTTTTGAGAAGCTGCTCCTAAGCAAAAGGTGTAAGGTATAAGGAATAAGCAGGTTAGATTAGCCCAGCCCCCTGCAAAACTCTCTTACACATTAAGAGTTTTAAAGCTTGAAAGCTTTTTAAATTTCACAGATTGTCTCTCAGCCTCCCCTAACCATCAAAAGCTTAGGAAAAACATTTTAGATAAAATGTTTGCCAGCAGCTGAAAACCTGCAGCCCACTTTCCTGCCCCCCAACAACTTATTATTAGGTAATTAACTAAAAGCAAGTTTCAGATTTCTTCCATGTAAAAGAGTTTGCCTTTTACCTGAGTTCAGAGCTACCTGAGAGCAATCCATTGCAATTCAAAGCATCATGTTAACAGTTCCTGAAAGCCCTGAAAGCCAAACTTGTTTGTTTGTTTGTTTGTTTATTTTATCAGTAGAAAACAGTGCTACAGCTTTCCAGTTTGCAACTAGGGATGCCACTGAAGAACTTAACATTCTTCAGGTATTCTCCACTACCCTACTCTTCATTTATCTGTAAAATTCACATGCTAAGTATGTGAAAGACAATACATGAAACTATAATTCCCATTTAGTACCATTTTATGTCCACATCTCCAGGCTCCAACCCCAGAAGCTGAGCAGTGAGCTGTCAGCCAAAGCTAGAAAAGTTCAAATAAATACAGGGGGAAAAACCAGAAGTCTCGCATCCCTGTCATGCCATCCTTGTTTTACAACAGTGTAATTGAAGGCATTACGTATAGTTCATGGTATTCCTTCAAAAACATTTCTGTCACTGTATTCTTCCAGTGCCTGTGGAGCTATAAAAGTAGGCAGACACACTCACACTTTGCCTCCACACTTCCTTAAGCAAACTTACACACCACAGAGAGATGTACCAGAGTAGGTCCCATGGAAAAGGAGGAGAGGCTAACCTAGAAAGGATTAAATCACCTTCCAATTTTACTACCAGGTGCAGTATAGACAGTTCTCACTCAGTTGGGCACTTTTCCTTTTTCCTGGGTTGTTAAAAATGTGAACAAATCTGAGTTAAGTATGTTCAGAAACACTTCACTTTTTGAAACAAGATCATCATAATCAGAGTGTTGACACTGAAGTGCTACATGACAGCTAGGACATTCTGTGTGTCCCTGCTAACCAGGGATAGCAAGCAGGAGAGAGTGGTGTCTGCCTCATCTCCACCATAAGCCTCTTGCAGACCAGTTCCTGCAAGTTACACTTGTTTCCTGTGGGCAAATAAATGGTCCAAAATCTTCAGAATTCACATCTCATTAAGACAAATGTCTCTGTTGCAGTAAAATTAACTGTCAGAATATGGTGAAGCAAACAGAGGACTATAGGTGTTTGCTGAAGAAAATAACTTCTTTCCAATAGTAACTCCATCCAAAACATCTAGGAACAGCAAAAACCCTAAAAGAGAGTTGAAAATGCATTTAAACTGGAAAATAAACCTTGATGCAAAACAACTCTTACTGGCAGACCAGCAGAAGCAAGTAGCAGCATTCATGCTTGCGCAGAACAGCAGATTTTGAATGCATGGTATAAGTGCCCACAATGGGGCTTAAGGCTTTTCAAGTGTGGCTGCTATCTTATTACCCACTCAGGCACCTTATTAAGCATCAGCAAGGTTTGCACATGTTCAGCACCCACTGTTGCAAGTGGTGGCTGTTTATATCTTGAGAAGGTGGATTTACAAATTTAGGTCCTGTAAAGACAGCCAAGTGAGGCAATGTATTAACTATGACAGAAACAACTCTATTCTTACTGTTTTGCTAACATCAGCAGAATCAATGCCCTGTTACCTCACTGAAACAAAGTAGTTGGTCCACACGCTGCTCTGTGAACTCCTGAACCACGAAAACCAGCGAAGTCTCAGATATTGGCATCCCCAGTCAACAGTGATAAACAGGACAAGGTGGAAGGGTAAACCTCATCACAAATATAATGTAACATTGGTACTACGTGAGAGGGCACATATGTCTTGAGGTTTATGATTCTTTGTACAAAGAACTACACCCATTGCTTAATATTTTGAGCATACAAAGCTTTAATTCAGCCAACCTGGAAGGGGTTATCCACAAAATCTGTTCACCCAGCCTTTCTGTCATGGCTAACACATTGATTTGCAAGATCAAATCTAAGCAGTTGGGGAAAGAAATGTGATTGTCTGGTATCCTTTGAACTAAAAGCCTTGAGGCAGACACATCAGTGTTATCAACATTCTTCTCATACTGAACCCAAAACATAACACTATACCACCTACTTGGAAGAAAATGTACTCTATCCCAGCTGAAACCAGGACAAGAGTAAAACCGATAGCCTTAACCTAAGACCTGTGTCTAAGTCTCAGATTAGACTGGATGCTCAATGAAGGACCCTGGAGAAAGAGTCTGTTCTCCATATTCAATATATTAAAAAATATCTTCAAAACATCAGTATGTTCATATCAAATTAGCATAACTTTGCAAAGTTGCTTCCACTCTAGACAAATCGCATCCATTACTGCTAGTGACTCAGGTGCCCTATAAATATAGACCTTATTCTGCTAGTAAAATACTAGCACACTGATGACTCAGATAAATATTTGTATGTCTCTGCAGAGCATGCTTCTGTCAGTACTCCCCCAGTTAGATATCTATATGGATGCTGGGAACTGCATGTGGTTCAGGCATCCAACTACATGAACATCCTTGCCAACACAGGGACAGAAACAGAGAGGATGGGAGGTAGCACTTCTGCAGGCAGAAAAAATGCTGCAGGGAGTCATTTTGACATCCTGTCTTTGATGTCAGGTATAGAAAATCCTGTGGTAGATTAGAAAGTCCTGTTTTAAATTAAGTTAGTTAGCCAAGATCATTCTGAGCTTTTCTACTCTTCCTGTTTAATGGTGCCTCACCTGGAGCACCAATTCTGATCCCTTCTATTCTTCCTGATTGATGGTGCAACCCTCTTGGCAGGAAGATGAACCATTGACCCAACACAGAGCGACTTAGTAGTCAAAGTGAGGAGGGGATACCTCCCCAAACGACCACCAAGGACCACCCGAGACCCTCACACATGCAGAGAAGGCATCTGATGTGTCATGTTTATGTAATCCTATGCATATGCATGAGATAGTTTGAATATGTACTAGGTAGGAGGAGTTTAATACATTAGATGCAATGGTTACTGTATAAAAGGGACACACCTGATGAATTTGGTGTGCTTGATTTGTGGAAAGCCCACTGAGCACCCAGCACAGAATAAAGCAATATCTCTCCTGACTGTGTGAGATTGGGCTATTGCACAGCAGGTAAAAAATCTGCTTTTAGGACACCTTCACTCTCATATCTGAGCTGTGACCTATTAAAATTTATTCCGTTAGACATTCTTCATACTGAAGAGTCGTCCTTGACCATAATAAATTGTCTAGAGGAAGACCTGGGCCTTCATAATTGTTTACTGCACCAAACCTCTCCAGTGACAGATAACTTTTGACTTCCAGGTCCAGACAGATACAAATTTCAAACATATGGGGAAGAATGCTAAAAACCAAAAAACAGCCCATGCTAAAATACCCATGAAGAGAAAGGTAAGCCTCTGCTTTTCTCCATAAAAAGCGCATTTATTTCTTTTTAGGATAAATTATAAGGTATGCCAAGACCCTTTATAGAATACCATGGTCTAGTGATCTCTCACAGATCAGGTCTGTTAGTCATGTAAAATTATTAAGTGCTAAAATATGATGAAATTGCTTCAGTAGATAAATAGTTCAAGAGCTGTGGTTATTGCTCCATCAACAATTTTCCAGTTGATCCACTGTTCTTGTGCTGAGCAGTATTCTCTCAAGGCCAATACCTTCTATCTCAGTTTGGTGAGTACGGAAGCTCTTCTTTCACTGGCAGCTTGGTCCTGCTCCATCATAGCAACATGCCACATTGCCCTAGGTGGGAATTTGCATATTTTTTTCCCCTTTAGTGTTCTGATTGTGCTGTAAGAAAAGTGTCCCCTTTGACCACAGCTATATGGCAGGCAACAAATCTACATGGCAGGCAAAAAATCCATGTTTCCCAGTGCATGCAAAGAAACCCACCCTCAAAACTAAATTTGTCTGCTGTGAATAAAAAAGAAAAGGTGGTTGTTAGACTTGTACCATCGCTTCCAAGACTCCCTGCACTAAAGTGAAAAACAGCTATTCATGCCAATTTAGAAACACTAACAACCTGTCTAAATGTAGAAACAGAAGAGATCAGCTAAGATATAGATAAAGCTATAAATAAATAACTGGCATATAATATTTATGTAAAGGATGTTGCAAAGCTTAAGAAAAAGAAACTCATGCAAAAGCAAGTTCTTGCAGAAAAACTGTGCACATGAAAGTATTCTGCAGGTTCAGAGGCCTACATTGTATAACTTATCTCCCATTCGTAAGCAATAGGCAGTTTATACTAAGGCCACTAAAGATCTGCTAACAGCAAAACTTGCAAGCTGAATTATTAGTGTGTTAATTTCAATGACCTCCTTCCACATGTGACCTTCATGACACAAAGAAAAAAGTTAATTTTTAAAGGCCAGGTAGATAATTTGACAGGAATAACAGGATATAAAGAAACAGCACCTTTTTGTCAGAATGGCATTTAACTGAGTAGGAGCTTATAGAACAGTAATTAATTGCTTAATTGTTTTGAAAGGACAAGCACTAGAAAGTATGACCTTTCATTGACACTTTGCTGCAATGGTACATTAATTATAGCTGAATTTCAATGGATCTCCTGTGGGAACACATGACATTCACATTAGTACCAGACAAGTTTACTGTGGTCATAGCTTTTATAACAAATGCCTAATGCTAAATTAAAGCACCATTAGGCTCTTGGTCTCAAATCTTGTCCAGAAATCTTAATAATATTTTTCTCTGCTAAGTATTTCTTGCATTTAAAAATTAGTATTTCTCACAGTCCGAGGATCTGGCAGCATGTAATTAAAGAAACATACTGAAAAAGACAAACTGGAGAACATAGGTAGACTAGAATAATCTTCTTTTAGCTGTCAGTTATTTTTCTTTTAAAATTTTTCACAACAGTAGACACCAGCTTTTGCAAAGTTCAGTGCTTTAGTCCAGCGAAGTCAAGGACCAAGCCTAGGACCCTTGGATAAAAAAGATCCTGATAGACATCACACTACACTAATTCAGCCTGAAGGTAATGGTGCTGAGGAGTAAAACATGACAATGTGAGGTGCAAAGAAATGATGTGATAAAGAAGATGTGTCCATTCATGGAGTCAACTCATTTGTTTTTTCCTGGTTTTATCCTCCAAAATTTCCCCTGCTCTTTGTGCTCTAAATCAGTCATATCAGTCTCACCAGACTGTCAGAATGAAGACGCTGCTCTGCCAAGGAGCTGGGAAAACAAGGCATCTGCACACAACCCAGAACCTCCTTTAGGAAAACCTTTTCAAAAAGAAGAAAATAAGTTTGGGAAAATCTTGTAACGAACATAGGAATATTTTGATTGTTCACTGGTTTTTAAGCTTGTGAGGGGTCCTGAAACTATCACACAATTATCCACGGTCCTGTCCTGCTCATTCCCAGATGTTATCTGCAAACACAAGGCCTGATATTTTCTTCCTAATGTAGCAATAAGGACAATCTCTCCCTCTAAAGAAAATGCATCTGGATGGAAGAAGATGAGATTTTGGCGTGTACTGGCAAAGCACATAGGACCCAGGACTCACCCCTCAATGTGGTATCCATGTTTTGGTCTGGCTGCTCCTAAACGTCACCCACGACAGGGCAGGAAGCCTCCAGAAGAGCTAAGACCAGCAAAGACTGCAGCCGCAAGTCAGCACCTCCCTTTGCAGCAGTCAGTCAGGGGCTTGCTTCACAAGCAGATGTTCAGCAGGATAAGTTTGGACAGGCTACTATAGATAGTTAGATAAATCCATTCCTCTCCACCTCCTAAGAAAGAAAAAGCCATGAGAATAACCAGAGAATCTTCTGAACTCCTGAAGCAATTACACAATTCGAGTTTACATTTCCTGCGCCTTACAAATCTCTTCAGACAACATGTGTTCCACCCATATCTTTTATCTGGAAAAGCTCTCCAATACTTTCCTTACAGCACATCTTTTTTTTTTTTCAGCCACCAGCACTGTTCTGCAAAGCTGTCATGGTTTAACCCTGGCCAGCAACTAAGCACCATGCAGCCACTCACTCACTCCCCCCCACACCCAGTGAGATGGGGGAGAAAATCGGGAAAAGAAGTAAAGCTCACAGGTTGAGATAAGAATAGTTTAATAGAACAGAAAAGAAGAAACTAATAATGATAATCATAACGCTAGCAAAATGACAACAGTAATAATAAAAGGATTGGAATGTACAAATGATGCGCAGCGCAATTGCTCACCACCCGCCAATAGAGACCCAGCTAGTCCCCAAATGGCGATTCCCCGCCCCCACTCCCCCCAGTTCCTATACTAGATGTGACGTCCCATGGTATGGAATACACCGTTGGCCAGTTTGGGTCAGCTGCCCTGGCTCTGTCCTGTGCCAACTTCTTGTTCCCCTCCAGCTTTCTTGCTGGCTGAGCATGAGAAGCTGAAAAATCCTTGACTTTAGACTAAACACTACTTAGCAACAACTGAAAACATCAGTGTTATCAACATTCTTTGCATACTGAACTCAAAACATAGCACCATACCAGCTACTAGGAAGACAATTAACTCTGTCCCAGCTGAAACCAGGACAAAAGCCTTGTTGAAGTGGACACCTCCACAGAGAACAGACCCTTCCCACTGAAACACTGGCAGGAATTTTAATAGCTGTTTTGAAAACCTCCTTTTGAAGCATACACTGTACTTATGTTTGGTAAATACTTGCTTTTCTTCTCCAAGGCATAACAAGTAATTACTGACATTTTCTTTTCAGCTTGATTCAGAACCCAGGATGAGTAGCCCATCTAAACAGTTTTCAAGTGTTATACATTACATATCTTGACACACAAACAAAGAAGAATCTAGGCTGAGATTCCTCCCTATCATAACCTGAAGGAGAATTGCGGAGGGTAATGCAGCATCTCTGTGAGCAGCTAAGCCCTTGCTGAGGGTCCTTTGTACTGCAGAGCCGCTGCAGCACAAGAGGAGGTTGGCAGAGGTGGCCAGGACACAGTAACGAGGCCCCATAGTAATGAGGCTGTGCTCCTGCTTCAGCAGTCAGCCCACATGCTTCCAGACAGCTGACTTCTCTCTCTTCTGCAATATATTCACAAATTCTGTATTTTTGTAAGGAGAGAACCAATTCTTAAGTTACAGTTTAAGGCTCTAACTTAGAAGTGACAAAACCTGATTTCCACCCCAACTGGGAATTGACCAATATTTTGCTAAATCTGCTAGTTGTATGCAAACGGCCCAGAAGTATAAGGGCAGATTATTTCTAACTCTTGCTGGAATGAAAGAAACTGGCCCTGATCTGTGCCTGTTCCCCTACATGTCCTCCCTTTCTTCTACATAAAGACCTACAGAAAGGCAAAAAGGGATTTTTTAGTTGATATGTCAATTTAACATCAGGGACCTGCCTTCCTCGTACTTCCAGAGAGGAGAAATTTAGCTCCATAGGTTCTTGCACAAATCAATTCTCTGACTGAGAGATTTCCACCAGCCACTGACAGGCCAGTAGTCCAGAGCTGTTGTTAGCACTGACATCAACCATTTCCTGGGTGTAACCAACATAATGCATCAAGGTTATACAGTTGGTGTTAAAACTATAATCCATGAGGGTCCAAAGATTCATAATTTAACCACAAAGTCTGTCACGCAAATACTTTCCTACCATTTCAATTCAGCCTCAAGTAATCCCTAGCTACTTCTGCCATTGTTTCCCACTTATTGATATTCCCTTGTTCTTTGTCTGCTACTTCTCTTTTTCCTTAATACTTTCTTCAGAATGGCTGCTGCAAACCCAAGCAGAGCTGCCTCCACTGCTGTAAGAAGCCCCTCCTATTGCTAGTGAAACAGCTCAGGGAACTATGTAAATTTATTATTTCCATTTCTGTATTATGAATGTAGCAGAGCTGTAACCTTCAGTGCCAATTAGAATGTCTTTTTGTAGGAGAAAATTTTGGAGTATCAGAAACACTGACTTAAGGTTCATTTCAGCTTCCTAAATATAGGAGTCCAGCTTCTTTTGAGATGGCCCCAACATATCCAAAGAATATCTTATCAGCCATTAAAAGACATATATATTTATATTGAGATATATATATATATATATAAAAAAGGCATTCTTAGCCCTATAATAATAAACTGGAAAAATCCCAGCAGAGAAACAGAAAGGGTGGGAGAGCAGAATCTGGCTACTCAGAGTCGTTTTAAATTGCAAGAGCAAGCCTGCCCCTAAAAGATGCAGCAGAACAACACAGTTGGAGGAGCGGTGGCACAGAACTTCTCTCTTCCAAGTCCAGTCAGTGTTTTGGCAATATGAATAATGAGGATTTGATCCCCTGGCATGTGCTATTCTGCCTAGATCCATGATTTATTAGTTACCTCCAAGGAACATACATACATTTTATCAATTTCCTTTTAGCTTTATATGCCATATGTTCCCCAAATAATTAAATCATTACAATTGAACTAAGGCATCTATGCACAGCTTGGAAGAGAGAGAGAGAGGGTGAAAAGGCTTAGAGATCTCAGCACTGGCTTTGAGGATGATTAGGCCATGAAATCCTCCTCTCAGGGAGGATTAATTGCGAGATTGGACCTTGGTGTGTGCTTTAGGAGATCCATTACGGGAAGTACTGACTGGATTTAGGCTAAAGATCAGGCTGGGTTACAAAGAAGATAGACATCATCCCCCGGTTACTCAACCAGGACTGCAGGTACTGGCTTATAAACAAGTTTCACTAAAGTGTAATCTTCTCCCTTTTAACCATGTAAAAGCAGTCATTATGATTAATGCTCTTATCACACAGAACACCTTGCCTTTGATGAATATGCCTATCCATGGGCTTCTCTAATGTTAATAACAGAGATCAACACATAGGATTTTTGTCAGGGTTTCTTTTTTTTCGGTTGAGGGGGAAGGAGTGATAGATTCCTAAACACCAGAGCTCCTGGAACTTCATTTTTTTCCAAACTTACCAAATAGGAATGTTAAAAGCCATGAGCAGACTGTTCCTGGCTGACTGGCAGCTTGAAGCTGTAGTGCTGTCATCTCCTCCATGAAATCATACATGTGTTTGTGGAGGTCCATTCAGATTTCTGAAATTTACAGGACACATTCTCTGTGATTTAAACTTTATTTCATGAGTTTATTAAGAAATATAATAAACAAACATGACAAACAGGGGTTCAATCCCCTTTTGCCCAGACTAGTCTATCACATTAATTCACTTATTCACCATTCAAGTTATAAGCATAACTTATAACCTGTAACTCTTAATATTGTGCACCTATAAGCAAATGAAAACAATTAGTTACCTAGCTGACGGTGAGAGTGCTCATCCTTCCCCCTCCGTCATGGTGCAGATGTCCTCTGTATTGCACTCGGAAGCATGACAGCCTCAGCAGTCTAGCTACTGTTGGATCCACTTCAAAAACTTTTGGTGTAAGCTGATGTTTTACACCCTTCAGCTTGGAGGTTTGGTCTATACCATTTCCATAAGTTAGTGGATTCCGAGGAAACTGCCAGACAAAAGATAATGGCTACAGGAGACAGAAGTTTGCAGGTCATCATGGCAGCACAATGGCCCTTCAACTCTTCCTGGCCACTTGTCCTGCCTACTTAGTGCTCTCACTTTGACCTCATGGCACTGCTCCCAGCATACATCAGGCCTTAGCATGAGCTGCGTTAGCCAAAATCTAAGCAGGAGTTGAGTGAACAGTCACACATGTCTAACATGGGATTGCCATTTACTTATTGCTCAATTTCAGACAAAATGTGCTTCTTAGCAGCCAGGACATCAGTGCATTTTACTCACCTAGTGCACAGTGCTGAAATATCTTGTAGCAGCATTATCCTAGCAGCACCTCCATATTTACCGATATAGCAAGGTCAGTACTGAAATACATACAGAAGCCTTATCATTTCCCAAACTGACTTTCTGCCAGACACCCAAAGTAAAGTTGGTGTTTTACAGATTGTTACGGACTGATTGCTTGTTTAATCCTTCCATTTCAAATGCTTACCCAGTGACACCCATTTGCTACCTCACCTTTAAACCACCTCACAGCTCTCATGTTAGCCCTCTTCTGCTTCTCCACCAACAACCACTTCTTCACACATTATGAGTGCTGTGCAGTAGATTCCATTTTAAGACTGACAGACTTTGGCCCTGGCTAGGAGACACCTAGACAAACTTCAAGCATCTCTGGACATAACATGACTAGGCTGAGCCTCGGTCTCTGCAATCACAAATGTTTCTTTCTAGTCATGTCACAAGAATAATCTTCCTCCTGCTGTTCAAACTGACAATTCTCCTCTAATGCTTTAGTCATTTTATTGTTTATTTTTTATTATTATATGCAGTCACAGCTTGCTTGTCATGATATACGGCAGACAACTGCAATAGAGAATCTCCATCTCAATCAGCATCAAGACCTAAATTTTCTGCTAAAGCAATTCAGAGTGAATTTTTAATCTGTCCCAGCAAGTAACCAAGTTGTAGCCCTGCTACCTTTAAAGTTAGTCAAATTGCCAATATATGACAAGAATATCCTGCTGATTCAGGCTCTGCAAAAGATACTTCTGAGTCTTTGCTTTCTTTCTCCCTAAATAAACCCAGTAAATCCCCAGATATAAGAGCCTTGGAGCAAGGCAAAACTGAGAAGAATCTCCTAAACATTACTAAGTCTATCAAGCTTGAGTTTTGCATCACTTCTGCTGTAGAGCTATGCTATGTGTCCTTAAAAGGACTAAACAGACAAAAAATTGGCTTTTGCCCAGCACCCAGAGAAAGTCTAGCCCCAGACAGTCCTAACATTTCACATAGTCCTGGCACCAGTGAACAAGGAATCTAAATCTTAAAACACTTTTTTTATTAACTGGATGTGCAAGGGACAGACATAAATTCAGGTTTTAAGGCTGGCTACACTACAGCATTCAATTTATTATCTTAGGCATGAAGACTGAACCGAACCACAGACACTGTGCAGAGCGATCTGGAGCTCGGGTCCGGCCCAATAGCCAAATGAGCCAGAGACTAATGGTGAGAAGAAAAATGAGACTGACCCTTCTTCAAAGCCTCTACTTTCTTGAAAAACCCCAAAGTCACAGATTGGGATCAGTAATTAATATATTGTTTGCCTGACTGCTGTCTCTGTGGTGAAGTGCTCTTCGCAGGAATTGTAGGAGAGAAGAGTCCTGTCCCAAGGACAAGGCTGCCTGTGAGTCACTGGACACAGACGTGCGTAAATGGAGAGAAAAAGAGAACAAACAGGCTGGTTTGAATTCCGAATCCTTTCTCAGTACTTACAGATGACTGACAGGCCTCTTGGCAAAGCCGGTTTTGAGGACTGTTCAGCTCTTAGAGGCTGGCCAGGCCTTAAGGTGCTGTGAGATGGCCCATGCTGACCTGTGAGCAAGTACAGGACAATTTCTAAGCAACTTCATGGTTTCCCTCACATGTCAGGTAAAAATTCATTATCTTTCTTTGTACTTAGTTTTAGGCTTCTGATTCCAGCAATAAAAACTTTTGTGATACAAATCTAATCTCCACAGAAACTTTAAAAAACTTTAATCCATCAAACTCTCCAAACCTTTTCTCTTTCCTCTCTGACAGTCAGCATACTGGAAACATGGTTCAATTCCCATCAATGCTAGTGGGCAGACTTCACAGCTTGCTTCCACACTATTTAAAAACAACAGTAGTTCTACAATTTCAGGAGTGGATTCCTAGCATTTAATACTTAAACAACAGCAGTACACTGCTACAAGAAGAACTGTTAGCCCTTCCTGTTGTGAAAGCTACTGCCCATTACAAGTTACTGAAAGCAGCCTTGCAAGGTAGCTAAACCATACCTGCTTGAACTCAAACTTTACAGGCTATTTTGGCCAAGTGAAGAAATCCTACGTTGTCCTTTTCCTTAAGAGATCTTGCTCCTATGCATAAGAGAATCAGAAAATTTGGCCAGAGGCAAACACATAATAAAGGAAGCCTTAAACACCAAGTTTTGGGGGGGAACTAGTTCAGTTAAATAACACCAAGAAAGTGTAGCAATTAGCTGGTTGTAAAATAGAAAGGGGTGAAATACCTTTAACATATGGAAGTGTAGTTACATAAAAGACAGGGGTTTTGCAGACCAATTTAGTCTCCCTCAGATAGCAGTGTTAGCCACAAAAATCTTAAGGAAGTATAATACTGAAGCTGAAAGTGCAGTTACATACAGCGGCACATCAGAAACCACTAATGACACTTACAAGAGCAAAATAGTGATGTGTGTGTGCCAAGCTCTTTCTAAAAAGAAAAAAAAAAAGTAATTGAAAAATCTTGTGCACTGAGCTTTAAAAACTGAGTTTGCCCAAGTTCATCACATAACCAGGTAATATCACTGTATGTTACAACCCAAGATCTAATCTTGCAGAATCCTGTTTACTTGTGGCCTGGGACTAATGAATTCTCACTGCCTCTGTGTGCGCATGCCTTGCTAATCATCCTCTCCACAGGCAGAGGAAAGCTATCCTTTCCTGGATAAATCCAGCAAATCCCCTGATGGATGCTTTTTACTGCTATTTTAACAGAGACTCTTTAATGTGACAGATGCAACTTGAAGCTTCTTTTATGTTGGTGTTTTAGTTTCCCCTTCCACCATCTAACAGGGTCTGATGAAATAAGCTGAGAAGCACAAATTGAATCTTTGAACCTACAGTGATGAACTGTTTCAAAGCTCCCTTAAAGCACACACCTGGGTTAAGATCTTCTTTTGTAGTTCATTCCTACTTCCGAACATCAATTCCTCCCAATCACGCAGTCTGTACATGCAGTATAACTTGCCGAGTCCTGTTAAAGCAGATACCGGTATCATAGTCTCCTAAAGGCAAGAATACAGTATTGCCCAAAGCCTAGTATGAAAAATCCATCTAGCACATTGCATGCAGGTACACTTAGGAATTAAATCAGCAAATGATCAAGTAGTATAAATGCATACTGTTGTCTTTTTAATTTATCGCAAAGGGAGAAAAAAGCTTCATTCATTTGCATAAATATTTGGAAGAATTCTCAAACCAAGGCTCTTCATTGACAGAGTACAGACACAGCAGGCCCACTCCTACATGTATTCAAGCATGAACAGTCCAGCTCTAAAAATAGACCTGCATAAATAATTACTGCCACTTGACAAAAATTTATTCCTGTCCTGGCAATTGATGCAAAAGTCCAAATAGTTTTCTTTTAGTGAGAAGGAAAGAAGTACAAGTTTTCATTGTCCCCATCTAAAACAAAATTGGGTGCAAAGCACCAGCTTGTATCAAAATAGGTGGCTAACTTCAGCAAAGAGGCTGCTGGAGGATTCAATGGGAAATGAGCAATATAAGCTATAAGGACATTTCAGATTGTGATTTTTTTAAAGCAGATCTAAAGTCTTCAATGCACCAGTGTTTGCTGTACTGCTGTATCACTAGAAAAAACACTGGCCATGGTTTGTGAAAATTAAAAATGTTTTTTAAATGAAATAATAAAGTAAAAATTGTTCTTCTGAGCAGGTGAAGAGAGACAAAACCTGAAACCAAGTCTTTCTGGGACGACAGAATTTTGTACAGCCTCAAGAACACATCCAAACAAATTTCAAAATAAGGATACCTGATTCCCAGAATCATGGAAAGTAGGAAATCAACAGCTTCAAGACTGAAATGCTACTGGTGACAAACCTGGAGATGAACAAGAACTAGTTTTTATAGGCCTTTAGTGCAATAACCCAGGCATTCTGTTACCATGTATCCCTGTAATACAATACTGCCATTGCTGGCTACAGGCCATAAGCCTTATGCTTAATATGCAAGTCCTCAGGACTGAGGCTTGTCAGTCTACCTGTCTGAACTGTTCTTGACCTGCCTGCAGATTTGTTTCACCTGGTTTAGTGGTGACAGCAATTTTGCTGGTTCATTTTACTTTTTTCATATGGTACAACCATAGCATTATATAAGTAGCAGTAACAAGGCCATATTTTCTATACAATGAGATTTTTACAGTTCTAATGTAATGATGTAGTGTATAGAAATAGAGACATGGTACAATAGCGGGGGCTTCAGAAGTGGAGACACAGGATGTGGTGCAGAGGAGCACAGGCATGGAGTGAGAAGAGGTACGGCAGAGACTTGGCACTGGTACCCCATGGGTATAAGAAACTTACCAACAGTCAGTTAAAGAAATACCTGGAGCCAGGAAAAAATGGATTTAGGGGTAATAAAGAGAACAAAGAATTTTGTAATGGGCATCACAAATTCAGACACAACATGGAGATGCAGACCAATGAAGAAAGAGCAAAGGTGAAAAAGTCTGTCAGCAAGCAAAGAAAAAAGATCCCAGGTGAAACCTAGAGAAAAAAGAGAAAAAAACCACACCATAGTCCTCCTAGTGAAGGACCCCAGATACTGGAGAAAAAGAGGGAGGATGTATGTAACACCAGGAAAAGGGATACAAATGAAGAATTCAAGCTTAATTCTTCCCCCCCCCCCCAACAATTAGATCTGGACTAACAATGATTAGAGTCTAAATTATATTAATAATAAATTCTTGGCTTTGTATAAGGTGCACTACCTCTTTGCCATACACAAGATTTTAAACACAACAATAGCAAGTCAAGTTTTTTGTTCATTCAGGCATATCATAAGCATACGCAATAGGAAAGTTTAGGCAAAGGTGGTGACTGACTATTTTTGTATAGAGAGGTACACAATGCTGAAGACCTCCTGCCAGAGATAAACCTCTGAAGGCTGTAATAATAAAGTGTGTTGTAGTGAGATGTTTGAAGGAAAAAAAAGCCCTGGAAAATCAAAGCACACAGTTGTGCAGGACAGAAAAGCAGCATGACCCCCTTGCTTACTTTTGCCTGTGACACTATCAGACATCCTGGCTTTTAGGCAGTGCTGTCACTAGTAAGAGACTATTCTGAATTTGGCAGCAGCCAGTGTTGGGAAGGGTAGCCTCATGCAGCAGCATCAGCCTTCACCTGCTCCTTCTGTCTCTCTGGGACAAAAGAGTCTCCAAGGCTTTTCCTCCTCTCTCCCTTCTCACATAAGAGCCCTCCTGCACACCTTCTACCTAAACCTTCCCTTCTCATGGCAGCGACAAAGCTGTGTACACATCATTGACAATAGCTTTGTGTATCTGACTTTGGTCTTCAAGACACAATAATTTTCTGATCTAGAAAGGAATCTACACCTATGCTTAGGCAACAAAATTGTGTTTATGTATTTCCTTAATTCCATTTTCTTAGTATTTTAACTTGTAAGTCTGAAACAGAGAGATTAAATTTGGAAAACATATGTTGCCATAACAACATTTTCCCCAGACAAATTCACTTAAATATAGGGGAGAACTGGGGAGAACAAAGAACAACCCGCAGATAATTCCTTTAATTCCAAACCAAAACAACCTATTCTAGGATGATCCTGTCTGCACAGTCCCAAATTTAGCAGCAGTTAATCCACTGCAGTTGAGTTGCATCGGCTTCCATTTCTATCTCTGATTACATCCCTTTTTTTAATAATGCATTTATTTGCTAGCCCAAACACAGCACCACAGCCTAATTTGGCCTGTTCTTTGGACTTTCCGTACTCTGTTTTCCTATCTGGCATATTCTATATTTGCTGTAGCACACTATCATTAATTAAAGCCTCTGTGGGAAACAGCTTCTAGGCTACGCCCTGTACAAACCATTTCACCTTTATGTGAATTGAACGATAACATCTAGAGTGAATATGCCCTGCTGATAACTTAATGGGTTTATCAAGTAATCACTGTGGACCATACAGAGTGTACATAATAGATATGGAAATGAGTAGAGGAAAAGAAGCAGAAGCTGTGTGTTTTATATGTTCCATTTAAATGATGTTAGATAGCTGGTATTTAAATAGAAGCAGTTTTATTGTACAAAGTCCTTAGCAGTTTGCTGTAGTTTTTTGAAGCTTTGCAGATTCACACAAAATGCACTGCTGCAACAAATGATGGCATGCACATTCTCTCCAGGTCCAGAGTTGTTAAATTCACACCACCTTCATTACACTATATGCACAAGACATACACTTCCCCTTTTCTCTTTGCTAAGTCAGTTGCAGTGTAAAGGCTGCCTACTCTCCAGAGCAATTATCCCTTTCATGACACAATCAGGCCAAGAACTTCCTAATTGTATCTTATTATTGTGGTCTTCCTCCATTTTCAAGTTTGTTTCTTCTCTCTCCTATATCCCTTTCCTGGTTTTCCTGTAGGATTCCCAAAATACCAGGCAAGAATCAGAAGCCATAGAGGACAGAGCAAAGAAAATGAGCAAGTTTGGAATAAACTGTAGAATACAATAATAAGTACATTAAAATTCTCATTGCATACAGTGAAGGCTACACCAACAGCATTAAGTGAGAAGGAACATGCAGTGTTTCCTGCTCTATAGGTCCATGCACATGCCAAAGCCTGGGGGCCTTAGCTATTTCTTAACTCTCCTCTTCACAAATTCTAATCCTGAACAGGAGCAATGAAACAGTTTCCAGGAGCCTACTGTAATCCATCACCCCACTATTTCTTCTTTTTCATTTGTATACAGAACAAAGAGCTGCCACAGGCCAACAGATTCCTGCCTAGAAGGACTCTTGACCAATACCTGCACAAGCTGGAAGTGTCATTAACAAGACTACTCTCCTGGGTTCCAGCATATTTAGAGTATAGATAGCAGGCAATATATTTTTTCCACTAGAAGGACAGTGCCTTCATGAAGGCAGTCATGTATTGGACATGCACTTAAGTTGCTTGTTGCTGCCATTTAAATATTTTGACATTAACTTGCGAAAATGTTGAGATGCTATTAAAATGTGTGTGAAGCCCAAAGTTACCTATATATATGTATATAAATCAGTATACTGAAGCAGTGTACTGAACACATATCATCTGTGTTTGCTGTGGTTTTAGGATTTACTATCAAATTCTTTGATTAAAGCCTGAGCCATATATTCAGACTACAGAATTCAAATTAACACTGAAGACATTGTCTTTTATAAAGTTGCCAAACAATACCAAGTCCACCACCCTCTCCAATAGGCTGTTTAAATGTTTAATTATCCTGCTAGAGATTTGCATCTTATTTTAATATTGAAATTGTCAAATTTCAGCTTCTACCCACTGAATCTCATTATCCCTTTGTCTTATAACTTCCATAATATCTCTTTTCTGCCTTAGTACACATCACCCCTCAGCCTCCTCTCATAATACAAATAACTGAGCTTCTCAGGCCTGTTTTCCAGTCTCAAGATTATTTTTGTAGCCTTTATTTTAACACTCTCTAGCACTGCAAGTCTGCTCCAGGCATTTCTTGGAATTATAAGAATCATTTAGTAGGGGTTTTAACATGCAGCAACATGATGTCAACGCACCCTTTTCTGGGCAAGGACTTATTTTTCTTAGACCTACAGTGGTTCACTGAAAGCTTATATAGCAATTCTTCTCTTTGGTCATCCTAACCTTGGTTTGCATGTCTGGTCTCCAGAGTGACTCTTCACTCTCAGATGTATGTCAAGGACAGATGGTGGAATAATGGTGGTGAAGTTCACCAGGTACAATGAAGACATTCTAGTGCCAATTCTCCAGGTAATGCAAGGCAGGACCACAAAATGAAGGAACTCTTCCCTCCTCCTAAACCCCAAGCAAGGTGTCCACTATGGCCTTGCATTTGTTATTATCAAATGAAGTTGGTATTTTGTGATTATTTAAACAAGAAATTAATCTCTAACAGTAATCTCATCATCTCCCATCTTGTTTCTTCTATAAAATCTCTACAGTTCAGTTTGCAGAACTGTACACTCACAGGTTAAGGCAGGAACAATAATTGGGCCAAAAACTAATTCTTGAGACCCCAGCAGTAACATTCCTACTCATAGGTATAACCTGATAAGGACCTATGAGTGAGATCACAAATGGTCTTAATTTTAACTGTATATACAGGCTTTCATAGTACTGAATTACTGTAAGCAATGATGCATGTCTACAGAAAGCTGAATATATCACTAGTTTCTCCCCTTAGTTTTCCCTTAAGACTACATACTTTAGGTGAAGCTGGTTTGTGTGAATATAATGAGAACCCATAAAGAAAAATACTGCCTGACCTTATATGGCTGTTCTTTATGTTGGAAAAAACACAGGAAGTCTGGCAATGTAAAAATATAACCTCAGAATAAAAATGGGTGCAGTGTCTCTGAGGAAAAAAAGGTAGAGGAGGCAAAAGCGACAGAACAAATGCATCTGCTACACACACCTTCAGTGAACTCCAAGAGAAAAAAAGGAGACTGTTGAATTGTGTATAAAAAGGGAGTGCTTGGAAATATAAGTACAGTACACAGAGACCAAAGCCCATTCCAGTTTCATATACTAGATAAGCTCAAGAAGTATTTGTACAAGTAAATGTTTCATATTCAGAGAAAATGAAGGAGGTTAACTTCATTAGCAATTGATTAACATTCATAGTACAGCAGTAAAAGCAAAGTGTAGGATGTAAGAAATAACCAGAGGAGGTACTGTGAGCCCTAAACTTGTCTTTTCAAGCTAAGCGATTATTGAGGTAGATCTTAATCAAGGAAAACTTGAAGAGTATAACTACCAGAGACAATGTGAAAGTACTTAATCAACTACACAAGAGAATTAAGAAAAGAGGATCACAGTGAGAAACATATGCAGAAAACAGTGGCTCTTCCATAATACCGTTTTCTGGCCCAGATTTAATCACCTGACAGCAAGAACTTTTAGGGCACTGGGTTGCAAGGATCCAGTAGTCTTTGCAGAAATAACTGTCCAGCTATTTGGTATCTGGAATGATCAAAAGAGGATCGATGGTCAGCTAGTCAAAGCCAAGTTTTACACTGAACTAAACCTTGCTGAATGAATGCCAAAACAAGTTCGGAATCTATTGGCCACTCAGCAGTTTAGGTAAATCTATGCTCCACTGTCAATGATACTTACACTTTTTGCCTCAAATGGACACTGCATTTGTATAGATGTGCTCTGATTACACCTCTTTATTACAGACTGGTTTCTGAAGTCTGGAGAGTTCAACCTGTCTGAAAATTTGCTAGCGAAGCAGAATTTTTGATGCAGTTTATTTCCTCTCAAATCCCATGGCATTTCTTCCACAAGCTTCCAACTTGCCACAGTCCAAACATAGAAATGGTACAGACACTTCTCTGATCATTGAGCTGGAACAGGTACTGGTAAGGGATATATGTATTTAGGCAACAATAAAATGAATAAACAAAAAACCACAAACAAAATCCCAGCACATAGTAGTACCGGAAGTTTGCAGCAAAAGAATCATATCTGAACCTTGATTTAGTCATTCTTCATGCCCAGTGGAAGCAGATTTGTGAAACCATATGAAACTGCAAAGTCTAGAGGCCAATGCTTGTCAAAAGGACACAGAGAATGCTTACAGTCACACACAAATTTGGCTAGTACTGTTAACTCATCCTACTAAAGCAAACACCCAGCTGATACTGACTGACAAAATTGAAAAAAAAACATTGTGTTTCTTGTAATTTAGCAATGCTAAATGTAGTCTCACTTTAGTAAACAGTTCACTATGTTGCAATCCTTTTACATAAAGCCATTAGACTGGAAATACTACGGAATAGACATTTAACTGCTAATGTCCAGATCTGTGGAACATTTTAAGGCATTATTTAATGTCTAGTGAAAAGTGAATTGGGAGATATTTTAATCACCTTAGTTACAGCGAGACTATATCAGCAAAGCAGTGAATCTAAAGCAGGTTCTTTGCAACATCAGTCCACCAACACAGATTCTGGCACTGTCTCCTTAGGCACTGCTACCCAAAACCCTGCCATACCCTGCCCATACCACACCTCAGCCTGGTTATTGCCAGCCCTCTCCCACAAATGCACAGGGATTATTTGGTTCTGTGCTTTCACGTTGTTCAGTGAAGGGGAAATTCAAATTGTAACTGCTCAGCAGTGGTAATTTCTGATGGAGGAATGATCTGGCATGTAGGGCAAGAAGGGGCTAAACTGGCTGGAAGCAGGGATGCCAGAGACAGAGCAACTCCTCGCGAGGGAGTGAAGTTCCCCTGGGTGATGAGGTAAGAAACAGCCTCAGCATTGCCTTGTAGCCATCCTGGAATGGGAGTGCTCAGGGGCCACCACTGGGCACCAGAGCTGCACTGGGGGGTTGCACCCAGGGCCGGGCTGAGGAGCCCCATGCAGCCACTCTTGGGATGGGTGCTGGTGCAAGAGGATATAAGGCATAGGCTCCTGAGGCATCTTTGCAGACTCCATGTAGAACCGTGTGTTTTGGTAGGACTCTGCCCAATGCATTGTTCATTAATTTTTTCTTTTCTCTTTAAGCACAAATGTGTCTCTAATTCACCTTGAGGGGTACCATAAAAATTCCTCAACACTCAGAAACTGGGAACTGGAGGATTAGAAAAACTAAATAGATCTTTGTTCATGTTACCAACAGAAAAACTTATGCCTGTTTTACCTCTAGGACTCAGTCTTCCCTCCCTAATCCCTGTCCCCAGCAAAAAATGAGTACTTCTTTCACTAAACTTAACCTGCATTTTGTGACATTTTGTAATATTTACTCCCAGCATCACATATTTTTAGGCAAGCATGAGACATCTCTTAGAGAAAAATCTAAGTAAAGCTCAGCCTCTTGATGAGCCTCTGGGCTTCTTTGCAGCATGTTTGTTAGCACTTCTTAAACCATCAGCACTTGTCTACTTTGAACAAAATCCCTACCTAGGATAGCTGTATTCCCTAACAGCAGAATATTTTTAGCCCTGGCCATTCTGTGGCATTAGACTTAATTATCTCCTTTAAGGACTGCTCCTCAGCAGTCATACACTACCTTTCCTCTGTAAAGCTGGCAAATAAAGATGTGCTTTCTCATTTATAACCTAATCCTGAGCCTAGATGAACTGCACATCTTTCAAATGCTCAGTTCATGCGTCCTCCTCTACCAAGTCTCCCAGAGGTTTGTATTCAAGTTTCAAGTTTCCCTTTGCAACTTACTGGGGTTTTGGTTTTAACAGTTCTACTTGCCATTGAACCTAAGCAGTTTCTGAACTGCCTTATATGACGTGTAAACTGGTGGCCTCCATTCTCAGCCCCACCGCAGTGAAAGGACGGCAGCAATACTTTTCTGAGAAATGCATTTCTCCTCAGCCAAGTTCTGCGCTTACTGAAGTCCTAAGCCAAGCTTACCCAGATAGTTAAACTACTAATAAAAGGGATTAATAACTGTAAATAAGCTGGACTGAACGAGTGAACATGGCTCACAGCTGACATATTTCATGTTACCACAAGAAAGAAGATAGCTCCATACATTTCAGTCAGCAAGAATTTACAGAGATCTTTGCCTTCTGTTCATGAAGATTTGTGGTCAATGAGTTTCACTAAAGGTGTGTTGAAATTCCACACCAAGCTACAAATACTGTTGATTTGTCCACTAGCTAACCAAAATTCTCCTTTTCTCCTGCTGGAGTTTTAACACTTATTACAAATTCGGCTGATTTGCACCAGCCCCCATATGTTTTAAAAAGACTTCTTGCATTTTATCAGCACGTGGTGTTTTCAGATACTGCTTCAACAAAGACAGTCATTACTGAACAGAGGAGTGCGCTACATTTTGTTCATTTGTACATTTGTTCATAAATGGTAGTAACAGACAGCAATAAAATTCCAAACAAAACTTACTATGCCATCTTTTTGAGCAACTAAAGCCTAACAAAATCCAAGTTAAAAGTTGTTCTTCCAAGCAACAAGATACAGTTTAAAGGAAGCTGGGGAAAAATGCTTTGGCTACACACTTTCAAAAGCCAGCTTCCAAAAGAAGGTCCAACTAACACATTAGACATACATAATTTAAAATGTTAAAAACCTAGAAACAGAATGCTGTTCTGGAACACAGCTGTTCAAAAATATAATGAATAATGACAAAGAGATGAGTTGGTGGTAAACAAACACACACTCAAACCACAAAAATCAAACAGCACCAATTTCTCAAAATCTGTACACCAGCTAAATATATGGTACAAAGGGTGTGAAATATGTATGGTCTATGAAAGTCACAGCCATCTTAAATCAAGCTCACTCACTTTCATTTCACTCCTTGGTGCCAGTAATTCTATAGGAAGACTTACATGGCAGGAATTTGATTTTTGGAGGACTTCATTATCATTCTTGTGCAAAGAAATGGGAAAAGCTTTTTAAAAATTGTTCTGAAACACTCCTGAACATGGTCTCTCCATTAGGCTTGATGACACAATCCTAATTATGAGACGGTCTAGATAAATAGTGTTGGCACTAAAGAGAACGTTGGTCTCATCGTATCGCCAGCTCCAGCAGGCAGTCTAGTCCAGATAGTTACAAATACAAATTAAATACTAGACAGAATAAAGTGAGCATAGCAAAACACTTATGGGGGAAAAAAGAAATCAGTCCTTTCTATTGACAATGGAACTAATTACATTCAGAAGTCATTACAAAGGATTAAGAGTTTAAGATAGTGGTCCATTAAAGCAGTCTATCATTATCTGAAACAGCTACATGCTACCTAGTTTAACTTTGCTAAGTGTTAGTGGTGGAAAATAAAATAGATCGGTATGCACCACCCTGTGTCTCATTTTATCATCACACTTCTGGGGTACTGTTGTATGGGAGGAAAAGAAACATGGTGGTTTGGTCCATTCAAGAGGCAGAGGTTCAACTGAATATCAATACCACACCCATACAACAATACCCATACCATACTATACATACCAGACAACACAATACATACAATAAATAAATACCACACAAAACACAGTGCAATACCGTACAACACCATCCAATAGAATAAATACCATACCGTATCATACAATAGATACAATACAAAACATGATACAAAATACACACCGTATCATACAATACCATACTGCAATACAATACAAACAATACAGTAAATACCATACAATACAAAATACGATACAATACAGACAATACAAAATACACCACACAATACAAAATACACCAGTACATACCACACACGCAGTATAACACAAAATGCAATACATACATTACAATACCAAACCATACATTACATTAAAGACAACATATAAAATACAATACATAAAATACAAGATAAGAGACGTACAAGATGACATACAAGAAAATATAAAATACAACACAATAAAAAATACAGTAGAAGATAAACAATAATTTACAGACAATACATACCATACCATGAATATCATACACACCATGCCATAAACTACACACATTACATGCAGTACTTTACATTACATGCATGTATTGCAAATGCAAGCTCTTCCCACTTCTTTGCACAAGAATGATAACGAAGTCCTTCAAAAATCAAGTTCCTGCCACATAAGTCTTCCTATGGAATTACCGGCACTGAGGACTGAAGTGAAAGTGAGTGAGCTTGATTTAAGATGGCTGTGACTTTCATAGGCCATGCACATTTCATAACCTCGATACCATATATTTAGCTGGTATACAGGTTTTTGAGAATGTAACGTGATACAGGTAAAACCTTACATGTAATACAACACACAACACAACACAAAACACAATATAGACAAGACAAACAATGATTACCAAACCATACCGTAAAAAACGCAATACCTGCCACACAGTAAATACCAAACCATACAATACGCCGCCACCTCCATCGCTTCGGCCTGCTTCAACCTCCTGTGCGGCGCCACGCAGACTCCTTCCGCTGCTGCCTCCGCCCCATGCTGGCTCACCCAATCAGCAGCTCCCCCCCGCCCCCCGGCCCGGGTCCCGCCCCCTGCTCAGCCGTCGCCTCCTTGGCCTGGGTCCAGGGGGCCGCGCACGCCCCGCGCCGCTGCTTCCCGCCGCCGTGACGCCGCCTGTCTCCAGCGTCTGTGGCAAAGCGTCGAGCCTGCTTTGTGTTGCCCCTATAAGTCAAAATACAACCATCCTAAGCCTGAGGCACCCGGTGGCACTTAGACAGCCCCTGACACTTCATTCCTGTCCCTGGCTTACTAGTTTACATACCAGTGCCACGCAGCAGGGTCTCGCTCGCCCTATGGGAACGATGCCTGGCAAAGCGGGATTCCCATCTTCACTCTAGAACATGCAGTTCTCTTTGATTAGGTAGTAACCAGCGAGTTTGAATTCGAGGTGAGGCAAATTCAATCTTTTTTTCTTAAAAGGAAAAGGACTTGTGCCTCATGCTCAAGGATGCGTGCTAAACAGGTGCAGAGCACCCTTTCTTCTTTATCCCCCTGCACTCCAGAATTGCTCTCTCTAGTCCTACCGTACCACAGGATGTCTTCTATTGGATGCTACCCTTTAATAAGGCAAGCTGACTAGCACCAGCGTACAGAAGAAACAGGCTTATATAGTCTGTCTTGGGGTGAAGGTGTTTTCCTGAAGGAAAGCAAGACATTGATTTCTTCACCAAAGAATATTAACAGATTTCACAATGAAAAATGCAAATCTCAAATGGAGAAAAATCACACAGGAGCCGTCCCAAGATCAGGACCCAGGTCTCAGTCATTTTCAGAGAAGGGCTCTAACCACAAGATCACGGCCAACACTCCTGTTTTCACATCCTCTCTCAAAGCAAATTGGAACTTGCAGCCCAAGTTGGGCATAAGGCTCCTAGTTCTTGGGCAAATGTTCTAGCCATTGTAGTGTCTTGAGAAGGGGGTGAAAGCATCACTGTCTTTGCCAGATTTTAAAAAGTGGCAACTGCTTTCTAAAAGGAGAAAGAAAAAAAAGAAAGAACAGAAAGCAGACCTATCCCCACAACTGCCTTTTCTGGAACTTTCTGAGGACACGAGCAGACTAGGTTGCTAGACACAGCGCAGAACAAATTGCTTGCTTTTCACCCTTTTGACTTGCACAGATGTGCAATTTTTTCCCTCGGGAAACAACAGGAAGCGTCCTGTAAAACTTAGGGGAAACAAAGAGAAATTTGAAAGTGAAGTCCTTTCAGCTGGATTTGTTGCCAGGTGGGTTTCAGCTGTATGTAGGCTCAAGATAGCAGGTGAGATTCTCCACTGATGTTAATCAAAACTAAATGGTAAGAGCGGGTGGCTTCTATCAGCTCAAAAACTAAGACAGTACTTAATATGTCATTCAGTTTCTGAGGCAGTCACTAGAATTTCTGTGCACTTTGGACACAAATTATTCAATTACAATCCTTTAGTCCAGTCTTGTACCAGACCAGTTGAACTCTAAGGAGGTCGCCACTGACTGAAAGCTGGCCAACCTTATGCCAGTTTGCAAGAAGGGCATGAGGGAAGACCAAGGAAACTACAGACCTGTTACTCTAACCTAAGCACCTGGAAAAATGGTGGAGAAGATCCTACTGGGTGCTACTGAAAGGCATTTCAAGGACAATGTGATCATCAGGCACACTCAACACGACATGATACATACCATACCATACCATACATACATACGATGCAATGCAACACATGCAATATAATACAATACACAAAATACAGCACAATACATACCATGCCATACAACACAACACATACAATACATGCACTATAATGCATACAATAAATACAGTACAAAATACAATACAAAATAAACTACATACAATAGACTACAACACATATCATATCATACAATACGTGCAATAAAATAAATACCATACAATGCAATACAGACAATACAGTAGATACTACAAAATAAAAAATACAATAAATACCATACCATACAATACACAATACAATACACAATAAAATACCATACATATTGTGTGGGATATATTTAATATATTACAAAAAAGAATATGTATATGAATACAGTGAGTACATATTGCATTGATTTCCATGGCAGTTGTGTTAGGCAGCCCTGAAAGCCAGTATATTAGTGGTGTGTATAACAATCAGAAAATACCAAAGCATAATACTGTATCATATAAAAGAGCTGAAAAGATGGGAAAATCCAATGAGGGCCATTGTAGCAGAACACAGTGTTCCTTTCTCTGGGCCTTCTTCCCATTATGGATTTAAAAATACTCGAAGTTTAGAGAAGAAGAAAAGTGAAATAAACTCTCAGGGGCTGATCCATGAATTAAAACTACACGATAATCTGTAAGTCCACACTATACACATCAATAGCAAATATATGTGCACAAAATCTATAGTTCCCATTCCCCAAAAAAGCCTTGGCCACACATGTTTTTTAAAATCCTGGTTGTTTAAAATGTGAACAAGCATATGTCAAAAATGTTTATGTAAGCAAAACTATATTGGACAAGAGACTGTAACAGTTAGACAGCATACATGGGCTATAAATATTGTCTGGGGCTGAAAGCAATTGTTTAATTTTTTTTTTCTAAATGAAAAATTAGATTACATTAAAAAAAGAATTTAAGCTTCTTTAATCAGATTATGTTTACAAAACTTGAAAATACACAAATTTAGACAATACAAACAATACTGATGAGGTGATATTGAAAGGTAATAAAATGGAATAACTTAATATATGGATGATGGGATTTGGGGGACTGGGAGCCCTAGAGGGCTGCTGCATGCCCCAGCTGATGCCCCAGTCCTGGTTTGGCAATACAAACAGGGGTCTAATCTTTTCCTTAGAACTCCTCTCGCTCTTAACATACTTAATAAAATCCTTTTTTGCCGTCTGGCACAACAATAGCCAGTTGCAACTCTAGTTGAGCTTTGGCCTTTCGTGTTTTCTCCCTGCGTATGCGAAGGTCAGCTCTGTAATCTTCCTGCGAAGCCCGACCTTGCCTCTAGTGATCCTCCAACCTCTGTTTCCTCGGGAGTTCCAAGAAGAGTTCCCTGCCAAGCCAAGCTGGTCTTCGGCCCCGCTTGCTTGCCTTGCGACACGATGGGATGGCCTGCTCCTGTGCTTTTGAACGGTGGCTCTTCAAGACTGACCAGCGGTCCTGAGCCCTCAAAAGCAGATTCCCCGGGGACCCTGCTAAGGATTCTTGGGCAGCCCTGCCCTGCTGCTTGGGAGTGGGAGGCTGGGAGAGCGCGAGGGACGCGTCACCTGCTGCAGCACTTGGGTGAAATGACATCGCGGCGCACCCCGAGAAACCCTCCTCCCCTTTGGCTTTCCCGCACTGCCCAGACAGTCACAAAAAACACACGCGTCCTGGAGAACATCATGGTGTTTATTGTAAGCAAGAAGAGGCGGATGCTGAGGGGCTGCCGCTACAGCCTGCGGTTGCGTCGGCGCGGAGGAGCCGGGCGCTCGCCTGCAGTCGGCGCGCTTGGCTGCCGAGAAGCTCTGGGTGCAGGAGCCTGCTGGGAGGTGGTGTCGGAGGGCCCCTGCCTCCGTGCGCTCTCAGTCCCCGCAGGCCTGCTTCTGCCAGCCGAGGGCTGGTTGGTGGTGGGCCGCGGGCGCAGGTTGTAGTGCTGCTGCGGGGCCTGGCCGCGGGCCCTCTCCATCGCCATTGTCCTCTGCAGGCGGGCGGGCAAGCCGACCACATACTCCTCGTAGTCATCGTCCCCCCGCACGGAGTGCAGCAGCTGGTCCAGAGGCTGCCTGCAGAGCGGGCACTCAGCTACCCTCCTGGCCCACCGCAGGATGCAGGTGAAGCAGAAGGAGTGGAGGCAGAAGGCCACGTAAGCTGGCTTCTTCATGTCTCCCAGGCAGATGGGGCACCGGGAGACTGCCGGTTCCTCCGCCGGCGCTGCCTGGGGCGGCTGGCTCGTGCCGCCGTCCCTTGCAGCAGAGCTGCTCTCCGCCATGGAGCCGCTCCCTCTCACTGGCGCTGCAGCAGCTGGTGTCGCGCTAGGAGAGAGGGCAGGGTCACTGTCTGGCCTGGGGAAGGGGTGGAAGAAGTGCCCAGGTCCCTCAAGAAGGAAACCCTCCCAGCTCCCCAGGGTGAGGCGTCCCCCACCAGCTCACTTCTGCTGCTGCGAGCGTAGCTCCTGGGTGCCCCGGCTGCCTGGAGCTGGCAGGGCCGGGGAAAATCCTTCGACGGCTCTGGGCTCGGGCACTGAGAGCTGCAAGGAGCAACTCCCCGAGCACGACACCAGCGCCAAGGCCTCGCTCAACACTCCAGACCTCGTGATCTGCTCAGCTGGAGTGCGGGCACGAGCCGACTGGGGGGAGCCTCAGCGCCCGAATATAAGCAGTGAGGGTCGCGTGGTCACAATCCGTTGCTCGGCGATGTCACAATCCGTTGCTCGGGGGTGTCACAATCCATTGCTGGGTGACATCACGACGGGCCATCCTCGCCCACGGCGCTCGCCCCAGCAGCGCTGCGGCCCCAGCGCACGCGTCTGGGGTCACCGCAGCACCACTGCCCGCTCCATCCCTCCCTCTCTCGTCTTGTGCTCGGCACCGGTGTTCCACACCAGTCACGGAGGCCTCGGCTGTGTCCTCCCAGGGCCCCGTCAGGTCCCTCTGTCCAGGGCAGACGCCTCCAGGCACATAGGGCAAGAGGGTTCATTTGGGAACAACACATCGTGCCTCCCTTGGAGGCTGCAGGACAAAGTCCCACAGGCTTTGCCCACACCCCAGCGCTGCTGGCCAGCCCTCTGGGCTCCTCTGCTTCCTCCCCCGGAGCGTCGAAGGCAGCACTTGGCTCGCTCTCATGGCTTTTCTCCTGTCTTTCTGCCCTAGTCAGAGGGGGGAGATGACCGGAGATGAGGGGAGAGCAGTGGATATTGTCTACGTGGACTTAAGTAAGTCTTTTGAGACTGTCCTCCCACAGAGAGATCCCCACGGAGATCCCCCTAGAGAAGCTGATGAAGGACGGGCTGAATGAGCAGACAGGGAGGGAGACTGAAAACTGGCTGGATGTCTGGGCTCAGAGGGTGGTGCTTAGTGACGCAAAGTCTAGTTGGAGGCCAGTAACTAGCAGCGTACCCCAGGGATCACTACTGGGTCCAATCCTGTTCAGCATCTTCATTAATGGTCTTGATGATGGGGCAGAGTGTACCCACAGCAAGTTTGCCAAAAATACAATATTGAGAGGGGTGGCTAATAGCACAGAGCGTTGTTGTGCCATCCAGAGGGACCTCAACAGGCTGGAGACATGGGCTGGTGGGAACCTCATGAAGTTTCAGTAGGGAGAAGTGCAAAGTCCTCCCCCTGAGCAGGAACTACCTACCCGATGTACCAATACATGCTGGGGGCCAACAGGCTGGAAGGCAGCTCTGCAGAAAAGGACATGGGGGTCCTGGCGGACACCAAGTTGAACACGATCCAGAAACGTACCCTTGTAGCAAAGGCGGCTACTGGTATCCTGGACTGCATTAGAAAAGTGTTGCCAGCAGATTGAGGGAGGTGACTCTTGCCCTCTACTCAGCCCTGCTGCTGAGGCCACGCCTGGAGTACTTTGTGCAGTTTTAGAGTCTCCAGTAGAAGATAGAGAAGGAGCTGGTGCAGAGGGTCCAGCTGAGGGCTCGACTAAGATGGCAAAGGGACGGGAGCATCTCCCATCGGAGGAAAGGTGGAAAGAGCTCACACTGTTGAGCCTGGAGAAGAGAAGGGTCAGGGCAGATCTCATAAAGCTGTAGAGGTATGTGAGGGGAGAGTGCGCAGGCAACGGAGCCCGCCCGTTTCCAGGGACAGGGCCAGTGTGCAGAAACTGAAACACGAGAGGGAGGTTCCTCCTCAGCATCAGGCAAGACTTGTTTGCTGTGAGGGTGATCGAGCGCTGGCACAGGTTGCCTAGAGAGCTGGTGGAGTCTCCATTCCTGGAGGTCTTCAAAAGCGCCAGCTGGACATGGTCCCGGGCAATGTGCTCTACGTGAGCCTGCCTGAGCGGGCACGTTGGACCAGATGACCTCCATAGGTCCCCTCCAATCTCAGCCGCTCTGTCGTCTCGGGGGCTTTCCCTCCGGCAACAAGGGGTGCGTTCTTCTCCCCTGACGGCCCTTGCAGGAACCAAGTTGGGGCGCTCCGTTGGCACCGAGGGGCTCACCAGGGCTCCCCCCCTTCACTGCAGGGCTGCCCATTGTTGGGCCTTTGTGCTTGGGGCACCAGCCTCTTGTCACACGACCCAAGAGGCCTGAGGTTAAAACCCACCCGCCAGGCCACGAGAAGGTGGCAAGTGTCCGGTGGAGCAGGCTCTCCCCCTTTGGGGCGTCTGCCTTCCCTGGCTGCACGGCCGTCAGCCCCCGACACCCCTGTAATGTCAGCGGGGAAGAGCCGTGACAGCCCCCGACCTCGCTGCTTTTCAGCCGCCACAGCTTCTGTGCACACAATTTTTGTCCGGGGCTCCCGTTGGCACACACACAAGGTGTGCGGGCTCCATCGGGACCTTCACCTTGCTCTACCAGCTTTGGCATGGGGCAGGAAAGCGGGTCTGGACACTGCACCAAGGCAGCCCCTTCCAGCGCTCCTCTCCCCTCTGCCCTGCTGCGTGGTGCTGCAGGTCCCATTGGTGCCTGTCGCAGGACCTCGGACACAAGGAGAGTGCTGCGGGTGTCGGCAGCGGCGAAGACTCCTGGCAAGTTTCTCCGTCTTCCCGGGCCACCTCCTGCAGCTGAGGACTCCGGGTTTGTCCAGTTTGGAGAAAAGGAGGCTGAGGGGCAACCTCATTGCTCTCTGTGGCTTCCTGAGGAGCCCTGGAGAGGAAGGTGCTGACCTCCCTGGGATCCAGTGACAGGATGCGTGGGAATGGCTCAAAGCTGCATCAGGGGAGGTCCAGACTTGATATTAGGAAGCATTTCTTTACCAAGACGGTGGTCAGGCACTGGAACGGGCTTCCTAGAGAGGTGGTCGATGCCCCATGCCTGCCATTGCCTTAAAAAGAGGCGTTTGGACAATGCCCTTCATCGTAAGTTTTAACTTTTGGTCAGCCCTAAAGTGGAAGAGGCATTTGGACTGGATGATCGTTGGAGGTCCCTGCCAAATGAACTAGTCTTCTCTTCTGCTCTGTTCTATTCTATTTGTATTTCTACTTCTCTTCCTATTTCTATCCTATTTCCTTGTGCCCTTCTTGTAAACTGGAATAATGTCGAGTAGCTTCCAGTCAGCGGGGACCTCCCCAGGCTCCCAAGACCTGTGGTGGATGATTGAGAAGGGTCCTGCCATAACGTCCACTAGCTCCTGCTGAGTCCCAGCAAGTCCTCGTGGACTTAGGAACATTCAGCTGATGCCGCCGGCCCCTTACAATTTCCGTGTCCGCAAATGAAAGTCACTGTTCCTGCAGTCGCGGTCCTCCAAATCGGAGGACTGGACAGCCCAAGGTCTACTATTAGTATTAAAGACTGAGGAAAAGAAAGCATTGAATGGCTCTGCTTTTTCTGCATCCCTGTTTGCCAGGGGACCGTCTTCCTCAAGTGTGGGTCCGTGGTGGGTTGGCCCTGGCTGGACACC
Source organism: Buteo buteo (assembly GCF_964188355.1). Lineage (NCBI taxonomy): Eukaryota > Metazoa > Chordata > Aves > Accipitriformes > Accipitridae > Buteo > Buteo buteo. Next base: position 51,198,683 of record NC_134204.1, on the reverse strand, counting down.
AGGTGCCCACCAAAGCTGCTCTACCACTCCCCTCCTCAGCTGGAAAGGGGCGAGAAAATACAACGAAAGGCTTGTGCATCAGCATAAGGACAGGGAGGGATCGCTTGCCAGTTACCACTGCGGGCAAAACAGCCTTGACTTGGGGGGAAAAAAAATCATTTATTAATCAATTATTAATTATTAATTAAATCAGAGTAGGATAATGAGAAATAAAACCTAAATCTTAAAAACACCTTTGCCACACCTCCCTTCTTCCCAGGCTTAACTTTCCCCCTGTCCCTGCTCCAAGCAGCGCAGGGGGATGAAATCCTTGGACCTCCTCTTGCTATTAACATGCTTAATAAAGTCCTTTCTTGCCGTCTGGCACAACAATAGCCAGTTGCAACTCTAGTTGAGCTTTGGCCTTTCGTGTTTTCTCCCTGTGTATGCGAAGGTCAGCTCTGTAATCTTCCTGCGAAGCCCGACCTTGCCTCTAGTGATCCTCCAACCTCTGTTTCCTCGGGAGTTCCAAGAAGAGTTCCCTGCCAAGCCAAGCTGGTCTTCGGCCCCGCTTGCTTGCCTTGCGACACGATGGGATGGCCTGCTCCTGTGCTTTTGAACGGTGGCTCTTCAGGACTGACCAGCAGTCCTGAGCCCTCAAAAGCGGATTCCCCGGGGACCCTGCTAAGGATTCTTGGGCAGCCCTGCCCTGCTGCTTGGGAGTGGGAGGCTGGGAGAGCGCGAGGGACGCGTCACCTGCCGCAGCACTTGGGTGAAATGACATCGCGGTGCACCCCGAGAAACCCTCCTCCCCTTTGGCTTTCCCTCACTGCCCAGACAGTGGGCTGCTCTTTGGTCACGAAAAACACACGCGTCCTGGAGAACATCATGGTGTTTATTGTAAGCGGAAGAGGCGGATGCTGAGGGGCTGCCGCTACAGCCTGCGGTTGTGTCGGCGCGGAGGAGCCGGGCGCTCACCTGCAGTCGGCGCGCTTGGCTGCCGAGAAGCTCTGGGTGCAGGAGCCTGCTGGGAGGTGGTGTTGGAGGGCATCAGCCTCTTGTCACACGACCCAGGAGGCCTGAGCTTAAAACCCACTCTTACGGATGCGCCACTAACCAAATCCAGTAGGTGTTAAGACTCAGATTTGGTTTTCAGCAAAAGTTAGTTAGGGGTCCGGTAACGTTTTATAAAACCACAGGCTCAGTGACGTAAAGAGAATACTACACAGTCGACTTAAGAGTCCCCACGATTTAAAGTGATGCCTCAAATTGCGCATATCACTCACCTAAAACCTGAGGGCTCTCTCCCTTGAGGAGTTACCTCGGGCAGTGCCCTGATCTGAGGGGGAGTCCCCGACTGCTGACCCGCTGCTCCAAGGAGGACTGATGCCAACATGTCCTCTGGCGGGACCCCGTTTATACCCCTGTCGAATCTGACCTGTGGTCGTTTGATCCCTATTGGCCAGGAGGGTCACCTCGGTGTACCTGGCGCATCTCGATTGGCCAGTTCAAATTTCAGCCTGCGGCCTCCAGGGTTTCCTTCCCCTTTTCCCTGCCTGGAGAAGTTTCATTTCCTGCTGGCGGGACAGGGCGGCGGGGGAGGAAGTGTACTGCCACAATCCACCCCACGACCCCAGTGATGATTCGACTGGTTTCCTTGAAGTAGTGGTACAGTCACCTCTTGCCTCGAAAGTTAAAAGGGGGTGCAGTCTGATGAATTTGACGCTCATTGTGGGCCATCATTCCCTTCTGGTCTAGAATTAAAGTGGAGTATTGAACACAGGAATATCCAGTGTATGGACAGTTTTAAGGGACTATACTTAATCGTTAGTACAGGCTTCACTTGCCAGTTACCATTGCGGGCAAAACAGCCTTGACTTGGGGAAAAAAAAATCATTTCTTACCAATCAAATCAGAGTAGGATAATGAGAAATAAAACCTAAATCTTAAAAACACCTTTGCCACACCTCCCTTCTTCCCAGGCTTAACTTTCCCGCTGAATTCTCTACCTCCTCCCCACTCCAAGCAGCACAGGGGAATGAAATCCTTGGACCTCTTCTTGCTATTAACATACTTAATAAAATCCTTTCTTACCGTCTGGCACAACAATAGCCAGTTTTAAGTCTAGTTGAGCTTTCACTTCTCGTGTCTTGTCCCTGCATATGGGAACGTCAGCTCTGTAATCTTCCTGCGAAGCCCGACCTTGCCTCTAGTGATCCTCCAACCTCTGTTTCCTCGGGAGTTCCAAGAGGAGGAGTTCCCTGCCGAGCCAAGCTGGTCTTTGGCCCCACTTGCTTGCCTTGCGACACAATGGGATGGCCTGCTCCTGTGCTTTTGAACGGTGGCTCTTCAAGACTGTCCAGCACTCATGGACCCCTGAGCCCTCGAAAGTGGATTCCCGGGGGACACCGCTAGAGTTTGAGTGCTACAATGGATGGCTATAAGCTCTTCAGAAGGGATAGGCAAGGAAGGAGAGGTGGTTGGCTGGCTATCTATGTTCACAAGTGTTTTGATTGTACAGATGTCCATGATTCTGTTGGTAAGATCTTGTGCTTCTGGGTAAGGATGGAGGGAAAGGCCAACAAGGTAGATATCGTGCTTGGCATTTGTTATAGACCACCCAACCAGGTCGAAGAGACAGATGAAACGTTCTACAAGTGGCTGGCAGTAGTTTTACAATTGTGTGCCCTTTTTCTCGTGGGAGACTTCAACTTTCTGGACATGTGCTGGAAATGCAACACAGCAGAGAGCAAGAAATCTAGGAGGTTCCTGAAGCATGTGGAAGATAACTTTCTGACACAGCTGGTAGGTGAGCTGACCAGGGGAGGAGCCTCACTAGACCTACTGTTTACAAATAGAGAAGGACTGGTGGGAGATGTGGTGGTTGGAGGCTGTGTCAGGCTTAGCAACCATGAAATGATGGAATTCTCAATTCTTGTTGAGGTAAGGAAGGTGGTCAGCAAAAGCACTACTATGGACTTCCGGAGAGCAAACTTTGGCCTGTTCAGGACACTGGTTGAGAGACTCCCTTGGGAGACAGTCCTGAAGGGCAAAGGGGTCCAGCAAGGCTGGACATTCTTCAAGAAGGAAGTCTTAAAGGCTCAGGAGCAGGCTATTCCCATGCGCCGTAACACGAACCATCAGGGAAGTTGACTGACGTGGCTGAACAGGGAGCTTTTGCTGGGACTCAGGAAAAAAAGGAGAGTTTACCATCTTTGGAAGAAAGGTCAGGCAACTCAGGAAGATTACAGGGATCTCATTAGGTCATGCAGAGAAGAAATCAGAAAGGCAAAAGTTCAGCTAGAACTCAATCTGGCCACTGTAGTAAGAGACAACAAAAAATGTTTTTACAAATATATTAACAATAAAAAGAGAGCCAAGGAGAATATCTGTCCTTTATTGGATGCAGAGGGGAACATTGCCACCAAAGATGAGGAAAAGGCTGAGGTACTTAATGCCTTCTTTGCCTCAGTCTTTAATAGTGAGGCCAGTTATCCTCAGGATACTCAGCCCCCTGAGCTGGAAGATAGGGACAGAGGGCAGAATATACCCCCCATAATCCAGGAGCAACTAGTTAATGACCTGCCTGGACACCCACAGGTCTATGGGACCAGATAGGATCCACCCGAGAGTATTGAAAGAGCTGGCAGAGGAGCTTGCCAAGCCACTCTCCATCATTTATCAGCAGTCCTGGTCAACAGGAGGGATCCCAGATAACTGGAGGCTGGCTAGATGCCCATTTACAAGAAGGGTCAGAGGGAGGATCCAGGGAACTACAGGCCTGTCAACCTGACCTCAGCACCAGAAAAGATTGTGGAGTGGTTTATCTTAAGTGCGCTCCCACGAAATGTGCAGGACAACCAGGGGATAAGGCACAGCCAGCAGGGGTTCATTAAAGGCAGGTGCTGCTTGACCAACCTGATCTCCTTCTATGACCAGGTGACCCCCCTAGTGGATGAGGGAAATGCTGTGGATGTTGTCTACCTGGACTTCAGCAGGACCTTTGACATTGTCTCTCACAGCATACTCCTTGAGAAGCTGGTGGCTCATGGCTTAGACAGGTGTACTCTTCACTGGGTAAAAAACTGGCTGGATGGACGAGCCCAGAGGGTTGTGGTGAATGGAGCTAAATCCATTTGGTGGCCAGCCACAAGTGGTGTTCCCCAGGGCTCAGTACTGGGGCTGGTTCTCTTTAATATCTTTATCAATGATCTGGATGAGGGGATTGATTGCACCCTCACTAGGTTTGCAGATGACACCAAGCTGGGAGGGAGGGTTGATCTGCCCGAGAGTAGGAAGGCTCTACAGAGGGATCTGGACAGGCTGGATCAATGGGCTGAGGCCAGTTGTATGAGGTTCAACAAGGCCAAGTGCTGGGTCCTCACTTGGGTCACAACAACCCCATGCAACACTACATGCTTGGGGAAGAGTGGCTGGAAAGCTGCCCAGCAGAGAAAGGACCTGGGGGTGCTGGTTGACAGCCGGCTGAATATGAGCCAGCAGTGTGCCCAGGTGGCCAAGAAGGCCATTGGCATCCTGGCCTGTACCAGAAATGGTGTGGCCAGCAGGAGCAGGGAGGTGATTGTTCCCCTGTACTGGGCACTGGTGAGGTCGCACCTCGAGTCCTGTGTTCAGTTTTGGGCCCCTCACTACAGGAAAGACATTGAGGTGCTGGAGTGTGTTCAGAGAAGGGCAACGAAGCTGGTGAGGGGCCTGGAGCACAAGTCTTATGAGGAGCGGCTGAGGGAGCTGGGGCTGTTTAGCCTGGAGAAACGGAGGCTGAGGGGAGACCTTATCGCTCTCTACAACTACCTGAAAGGAGGTTGTAGTGAGGGGGGTGCTGGTCTCTTCTGTCAGGTGGCTGGAGATAGGACAGGAGGAAATGGCCTCAAGTTGTGCCAGGGGAGGTTTAGATTGGGTATTAGGAAAAATTTCTTTACTGAAAGGGTTGTCAGGCATGGTAACAGGCTGCCCAGGGGAGTGGTGGTGTCACCATCCCTGGAGGTATTAAAAAAACACATAGACAAGGCACTTCCGGACATGGTTTAGTGGGCATGGTGGTGGTGGGTCGATGGTTGGACTCAATGATCTTAAAGGTCTTTTCCAACCTAAAGAATTCTATGATTCTATGATCTGTGACACATATACTCTAACTGATTAAATGTAGTTGCCTTGGGTCCTGCTTGGATTATTTCGTCTCCAGAGTTATTTGTGCAACTGAACTAAATTTCATATTTTATGCAGTTAAAGTTATTGAAAGATGTACAACTACATAAAAGTTTTAATATTTTGCAAATAAAAATTTTAATCTTGATAAGCTATAACACTTTAATATCTTTAAATACTCCAGTATTTGTTGTTGTTTTATTCCATTGAATGGCAGCATTAATGTGTCACTGGTTATTTTAGTTTCCTTCTGTAAAACAAAATGCTCCAGATGATTTAAAATACTAAAAATTATTTTATCCTGAGTCCTTTTATTACAGAAGTCTTTTACTCATCTTTTCCGAGACAGTCCCTTCTGCAAAACAAAACAGAACCACACAGTCCTCATGACTCTGGAGTGGTCAGTACAATGAGAAATTCTGGCACCAGAGATAAATTTTCTCACATTTTCTGCAAACATCATTAGCATTTACAGGCCTCAGCAGTACAAAAAATATGGTGTGGTGTTTAACAGTGTATTAAGAGTAAGTAGACACCTCAGCCTGCCAAACTTTAGCACACTGAAGTTTGACACTTAAACCCATAGCTGATGTGCCTATCAGAATATAGAGGTTTGTCTCTGCTAGAAAATTGGGTTATTGAAAACACTTTTTTTTTTTTTTTTTAATAGATATGCAGTTTAAAGAGCTTAAAAAATTTTACTACAAAAATCAAGTAACCTGGCTGGCACCATTTTGATAGTGGTATTCACATGTCTGAGGTCACCGCAATACTTTGCTGTGTGTTCAGTGTTTTTGAGAGTTGTCTCACACACTAGCCAATCTTTGAGTAGAAGTGGACATATAAGAACATTAGAACCTGCAGTGTGTGAGAATTCAGTCCTCTAGCTTTAGGTCTCATGGCATCTCTAAGAAGACCCAAAAGCAGGTTTTGGGAAGAACATTAGCTATGTTCCTACTGCATGCCCCACTGACAAATTTAAAACTTGGTCCACTGGCAGAGCTTGTCATGTAGATGTGCTACAACAGCCCATGAATTTACTCAGTCAAACCAGTTTTTAACTGTGAGCCAGTTTTAGATGCTAAAACCAGACCAGAACACAATTGCTGCCAGCTAACACCTAAACATAAGCTCATCCATACATGTGAGCAGGTCCCAGATGATTCTGTACCTGGTATTGACAATGCAAATTCAAGAATTTTAATGGTAACTTAAATGGGTGCATATGAACAACCGGATAATTGTATTTGAAGTTTAATTTCATTATGTCTTTTCTTAGCTAGTGCTGGGAGTTTATGGCCAGACAGCAAAGCATGAGAACAGGCAAGGGCTGCCCCAGGAGGGATTCAGCCCCTTTGTCTACAGCACCAAGGGCTATTCCTGAGCCTCACGTGTGGCTAAAAGAGGGACAGCAACAGGGGCAGCATAATTGCTCGCAGTCCATGGAATTTGCCTAACCAGATGACACTTGTTGAACTTCTCAGCCTCTCTTACACTCCTATACCAACAGACAGAGAGTCAAGCACTAATTTTTCTGGTTTATGTCTTGGTTTACATACTTAACTCACTGTGGAAGACTTGACAGCAGCTGCCAGCCAGCCATAACCTACGGCAAGCCTGGGCCTGTTTCTCCACTGTACTGAAAGCAGTAGAGGTGCAACACTAAAATAAAACAGCTCCTCTTAAAAATGAATGAAAGAAAAACGTGGCACACCAATTCTTGGCACCAATATGAAGGTCTTTTGGCTCACCCATTCCTCTGCCCTCCTGTAAGAAACAACAATAGTATAGAGATGCTACAGCACCACAGTACAATGGTGGTGTGGCATTTAGCCAGAGGGCCTTACAGGACTCTGGTTTTGAGTCCTATTAGAAAGGCCATTCCCTCACTCTTTTGCGCCAGTCATCTGTACAGAGCCAGAGAAGACACTTCGACCCTTCTTTCTTGTGCTTAGCCACCTGCTTAACATGTAACCCCACAGGCTGTATACTGTTCCTACATCCAATTATCCTCCCATATTGGTGTCAATGACATTTCAACTTTTAATAGAAAACTCAGCTCAGCAGAAGCCCTCTATCTCAATGCTTATAGTTAGATTGGGATGACTGAAGAAATACATTACATGATATTACAAGGAAGCTATTGTGACCAAAACACTGATTAGAGCCGGAACTAAATTTCATTAATATCATCCAAGGTAATACAGTAGTTCTTCTGTGCAACAAACAAGGGGCAACTTCCTTTCTGCTACTCTGAGAGAGAAGAATTAGCTGACAAATTTCTGTGCTGGGTGCTGCAGTAGGAAATGCTGATGTTACCGCATAAGGGTATAGGGATAAAACTCACTTGACTAAAGCAGGTATAAGATGCCCAGTCAGCCCAGTCTCCTTGTCATGAGGATCCTACTAATGTCTGAATCACTGAAGTCCTGCTGGAAAGGGACCAAGGCGAGTGATCTGCTCCTTAGCTGTTGTACAACTGAATCATGTAAGGACACTCTGCCTGCCTCTGGGGACAGAAAGGAGGTAGCATGTAGGAGGGAGAAGGCTGATCAATTCATAACTGCTCCTCACTGCAAGCAAAATGCATCTCTTATGTTATAGAAGAAATTGGCAAGAGATCCAGGATAGGCCTAAGGAATTACTGCACTTCCATGGGGAAGGTCCCAAGGTCCACTATGCAGAGGAAGAAGCTCTCACTAAAGCCTATGTACTTGAATGATGTTCCAGAAACAGAGCTCAAAAATATTTACTTCAGTTCCAACTTTTCTGGGCACACTCAAGGAAGAAAATAGCATAAGCTATTAACCAAAGTGAAGACACAATACAAGAGAAAAGAGCTGCAGAAGTGTGACAGCCATGGAAATAACTTAAAGAAGGGTAGGAAAGATGAATGGGCTACAAGCTAACTGACAGAATGCAGCACTAATGAAATTTCACAAGACTTGGCTTTCTCTTGTGGCTTAATTTCAGCAAAGAACACTAAAAAGAAAAACCAAAACAAACCCAAACCCACAACCAGAAATGAACTGTTGTATATTTAAGACAGTGAGAATCCTTTAACAATCCCAAAGGCCCCTGTGCTTTCACAGCCTGACTTGAAGCCTCAGCAAGTCTACAGCAGCTTTCTATTTACATCAAATAGCAGGCAGAAATGCCGTGCCCAGACTTCTTCCAGTTGAGCTCCCATAGGAGCCTGGCACCCCGCTGAGAGTCAGGATGTGCTTTCTCCATCCACAAGTGAGTGGTGCTCACTCCCCAGGTGTGGGCAAGGGAGAGGGGACAAGATGAAGTAGTGAGTGCTAGGAGGAAGAGGAACTACAACCAGGGATCCATGTCAGTCGGGGCATCGGAGAGCAGCTTGTCAGTGCTGACAGTGGGAGCGCGCAGCCCTGGAACTCCAGGATTTGAGCCATTGCCTCTGCCAGCAGCTCCCTGCACCCCATCCCTATCCGCCCCCCCCCCCCCCCGCGAGGCAAGTTTACCCTGGGACCCAAGCTACACCCCATCTTCTGTCAGGTTCTTTTTCATAAACACAGGGGCCGTGAAAGCACTCACACTACAGTGTCACAACTGTGCATCAACAATGGATGCAAAGACACCCATGGGAGGGTATGTTTTTTCACTCCACCATGTTGCTCCTCTCACAGCCTCTGTTAGCTTGGCACCCAAGGCTTTGCTTTATTCCATGGACTGGGTCCAGGCCACAGCACAGATTCCAGCCTGCTCCTGGTAGGAGGGAACAGAGGGAGGTAGGAGAGCTTTCTCAGCCACTTATTTCTGTCTAAATATAGGGGCCCACTTCCCCAGGGAAATGAAATGCAAACAAAAACAACAAAGAAAGCACAGGAAACAAGAAGAAGTCTTTTCCTTGATTTGCCATGCAGTTTGTATTTTCATGCTATTCTACTCATGTGTGCTCTGGGAGGAAATTGCTAAGCAGAGAAATAGAAACCCAAGGCAAGGGCTGAACCAGACCTGGCAGCTTAAGCTTTTATAGGTTAGCAGATGTCTCTGTAAAAGGTTTAGCATGTTCATCTCTATTATCAGAGGAAATCTGCCACGGGAGGATTCACATTGTACTTATAACAAAGCCTAGATTCTGCTTTCCATTTGTTCTGAACAGCAGAGACCACCCCCAAGATAGTATTTTTATTGTGTTCAACTATTACTAGGGATCCAAATCCTGAAGCCTTACCTCAGGGCCTTACTATGTATCAGGTTTAGTTTAAGGCATTGAGCTATGCAAATAACTTAGAGCAACCAACCTTCTGCATTAGAGAATATTTTTGTTTCTGTGAAAAGCCCCTGGGCCAAATAGCATCATCACAGGTAGAGCCAGGTGACATTTTTACAGCACAAGGAGAAAGCACCCACACTTCATATTCCCACAGGGATATGAGCATCCACAGCCAAGAAGTAAATTTTGTTTACTTACATCTTTGGCTGGGAGAGAGAGTTGAGGAGGAAGTATTTTGCAAATTTCACATCAGGAAGTGATAATCAAGACAGGAATTTCTTAAGAAGGTCTCATCAGCCTCCAAGAAATTACTTTTTGCTGTCTGCAGGGAGCTGTATCTGAAGTTACTGGAGCAGCTAGCTGGAACTGGTTGCTGTGCTGACTTAGCATTTGGACAGGGGGAAAGAACAAAGACAAGGAAGCAGAACAATGTCAAACTCTGCCTCCAAGTATCTCTGAACAGGACATGGTGTGAGGCAAAACTAATTAACAACCTACTGAACAGAAGAATAGCATCACTGAAAGCACACTGTGGAGAAGACACCAGCATTTCATGAAGTCTCCAAGTGATGTGTGCAACAACACCAGCTGAAAACCAAGCGTTTGAAATCAGTTGATTGTGAAACACCAGGCGGCCCCAGAGGAGGGCTAACTGTCAATATCACGAGAAGGAAAAAAAAAGAAAGAAAAAAAATTGTAAAATTTTCTTCAGATGGGGAGGACAGGAAAAGGGTAAAAGCTCAGAAGAGCTTGTGCAGAATGATCCAGGGTTGAAGAGGTAGGTTAAAGTTGCAAGTGCTAACAGGCTCCCTTGTGTAAGCCCAGTTTGGATTGGGAGGAGAAAGGACAGTGAAGAACTCTGAAAACAACAGAGGCTCCTGAAAGGGGACTAGTCTTTGACAAAGTAAAAAGATCTGCTAAACAATAGACAATGCCAGTCCAGACAGAAGACATCATTACCTGAATTGCTGGCTTAAAGAATAAAGCTGGCACAGGAAGTTTCCACTCCTTTTCTCTGAAGACTTGGCCACAACTTCACTGAACTGTACCTTGAAATGTTTCTCTTAGAAGCCAGTTGGAAGTGGGTGGTTGTGCTGAGCTGAGGAACAGTGCTCAGAAGCCTGAGCTCAGACAAAGGATGAAGCATACTGGTGTCAAAGTCCTAGGCTCTGAGCTGTTTCTGACCAGGACAAGGTTCTAGGCAAAATATATTAAAAGCATTCTGAGTGGAGGAAGATCATGCACTAGGACTGTATCATTGAAAGAATTAATGTAAGGAATAATGCCTTTCTTTCTTGAAATATCCAAATATTTATATCACAAAACTCTAAACTGACTTTGCTATGGAGGCTGACATCTCACAAACTGTGCCGCAAGACATACAGTGGGAGGACTGATAAAATTATGCTGCTGTAATTTAGGGATTCTCTTTTAATAATGTCCATTAAAACAAAACAAAACCAAACCCTCAGGCAGAAAAGAATGTGGGAGAACAAAAAATATAAACCTATCATGTGGAGCTACACATGCCCTGGCAAATAGCATGGGCCAAGGAAATTCCCAGCATTTGGAAAGTAATACAACAACTGTAATGGATACAGCACTTTGTAAGAGTATGCAACACCACCACATGGACAAAGATGATGGCAACAGACTCACCATGAGGTCACAGGAACTCTTCTAGCAGCCTGCAAGTGAATAAAGATTCTGGCATTTCCACCTGACTGCAAGAAAATGCACAGATGTGGTGCCAGAAATACTGATATTAGTAATAAAAAAGAGCTACAGAAATAGCTGTTACTTTCAGTGAAAGCCAGAGCCAACCATTGTGAAATTAAATATGTGCATTAAAAAAAATTATAGCCAGGTAAAATGCAATCTGTTCTAGCACACTCTGGACACACACTGGTAGTTAGTAAGCTGTTAATATGCTTTTCAAACCGTGCATAATATAAATGTTCATTACTGTTATTAGTTTGCTGGGAAAGGAGTAGGCATGGAGCTGCCCCTTTCAGAAGGTGCCACACTAATCAGGTGTCACCAGGCTTAGTGTTGAGCATAAGGGAGACTGTGTTACACAGAGCCATCCAGCTGAAATGCATATGCTGAACGAAAACCTCTTTGGCTCCAGGTGATTGCTGAACTGCATAGAGCTCACCTTGGCCACAGCATCTACCTGTCTGAAGAGTCTTAGAGCGAAGAAAGCCCCAAAGACTCCTCTCTCTAGAAAACAAGGGGGGATTTTCCCAGATAAGGAAGGAGACAGAGGATATATTCGTAGGGATGGACCTAGATTTCCCAGGAGATTCGGATATCTCTGCAGACCCCCACCTGTTCTCACAAAAGCATTTATGTTGCAGCTTTGCTCATCCACACAAACAGCAGAGGTTACATCAAGTGCAGTAAACTCAGGGCATAACTTAGATGTGCTGACAAGGTACTCCTTCATTTAGGGACTAGGAACAGGAGTGTGACAAAGCAGGACCTCTTTTGCCTGGCAGAGAGGGCCTGCAGACAAGACAGTTTTATACCCTTGGTGAAATATGTCCAAGGGAATCACAGCATAAAACGGAAAATCAGATTGACTATCTTGCTTTGAGCATTAATAGGTCAAAGAGTTTTCAGGTCTACTGCTTTAAAAAAAAAAAAAAACATTAAGAAAGCCACCAATGAGATAAAACTACCCATCTAGTATTATCCCCTGTTCAAACAAGTTCCTAATAATTAGGCAGGAATAACATTTTTTTCTTTCTTTAATGAGCTGCTTATTTTCTAGAGACACCTTATGCATTAGTGTCTCTTGATTGTTCCTGGCTTTGTTGTTGTCGAACAAGGATTTTAAGTCACAGAGGAATAGTCAATCCCCCTTTTCCCCTCCTCATCATAATAGCAAGTTTCCATTTTCCAAGTAGAAATATATTTAAAGTAGCAGCCACAAGAGAAACAAGAGCTAGAACCTTTTAAACTTTGATTTCCAGCTAATACAGTATTCCCTTGAGTGATTCTATTCTGTGGTTTTGAATGCCTTTGGCATAGCAGAGATTAATCACTGGACAGTGACTCATAGGGACACTTGGCTGCAGTGTGTTGGCTTTTGTAATGGGAAGGGAAATGAAGACACAATGTGAACTGTTTTGCTTTTTAAAGTATGCAGTAACCCTCACACTGCGAAGTTTCATCCATGCCTTTAAATTGAAGAACTATGCCTTATGCTGAATGCAGTGATATAGTCATAGCCAATCATCAAAGCTTTGCGGCATGAGCCTAAAAATGAATGATTTGCTCTAAAACAAGTTATGCAAGAAAGACCAGTTTTATACCTGAAGAGCTAATATCTCTCTATGGCCATAGATATGCACACAGACACAGACACACACAAGATGTTCACCCCTTCAGCTCATACAGAAAGCACCATGGGAGGTGCTTGACTAAGGAAAGCAGAGGGATGCTCGTACACCCCATGCCTCACAGATGCCCTGCACTCTCACTCTCAGTGCTGGCCAGTTTTCTGCGCTGGTGAGGCAAGGAGCCTTCTCTCTTCCTGTCCTTACAGTTCTCATTGTGATTGTTTGCACAGGCACAAGGCTGCACACACAGGTGTATTTAGTCCTTGCACTAGAACATGTTTTCATTCTCCATTTTTGCCTGCATTTCTTGCAGGCCTCCAACAGTGCTAAATGGGTGGAAAACACGACAGTTCAGGTAGTACCCAATACCTGCCTTGCACCAAAATAAAATACTACGTGGCAGTCCAGTTAAGTCTAGCAACAGCACAGAACAACACTGCTACATGCTGTCTCTCTTCCAGGGTCCCTCTTATTTGCTAGGGGCAAAAAGAAGTTAATTCCTTAGTTGCTATATATTTAAGGTTTCTATATATAGTAAACCGAAGAAGCCCTCAAGAGGTTTTTCATTTTCTATTTCATCTATGTGGAAAAAAAAAAAAAAAAAAGAGAGGAAAAAAAAGCTAGTGCAATACCAGCATTTTTCCAGAGAAGGAATGAACTGCAGGTAAGCAGGGTTTTGTCTTTAATTCAGTCAGGCAATTTGATGAACAAAGATTCACAGGGCCTGTCTCCCACTGCACCAATATCCATTTAGTGTGCACATTTGTGTATATCTGGAATATTCAGGGCTTTCTGAGTTTTATAACTGTCTTTTCATTGGTCTGAAGACCAATTTTTCTTTCTGCATAGAACATTCACCAGCAGAGCTGTAATGACCAAGATCATAGGTTAAAATCTGCGGCTTGTGCAATAATGCAAATAGTTTACAATCCAGTTACATGCAAAGATTCCCAACAGAGCATTTCCCTGTCGGAGGCAAATATCTGAATGACACCAAAGCCCTACACTGCTGTCTGCTTCCATCCTGTTGTAAGGGATATCAGAGACCTCAAGAAACAAGGAAGAGGCATTCATGATTCTCCATTAACACAGGCCCCTTTGAGGACCATTTGTTACTTGCTTTAGGGAGCACCAAGGCTGAGAGTTAGGGACTCTGGCTTGCTCTCTGATACAACTAGTCAAGAATCTTCCAATAAAACTGAGGTTTGGGAGGTTTTTTGAAATCAAAACCTTGAATTTGACATTTTTTATTACTTCATAGTACCTAGCAGAAGAGTTATTTAACACAGTAGATATCCAACAACCCATCAGTCCATATGTGCCTGTCCAAATAATTTATTTTTTGCTATGATAAACAGATCCTTCAAAGCTGCTGTACTTGGAAGTAGGATTTTACCACTGCTTATCAGCCCATGCATCCCCTTGCAGACACAGGGTGGCAAATGAGTCCTGGCAGGAAAATCAAGCAGCAGACTGCATGAACAGGGCCAAAGGCTACACTTCGTATAAAGTAAGAATTTGATCCAAAATGCCCTCTTACATTTAGCATCAAGACAAGATCAAGCTTAAAATGCCCTTCAGTCTTGGCATAGAGTTAAAAGCTGACAAAAAGTCCTACAATTTAAAGCACTTTCCTCCCTGTGCCAATGTGTCTGGAGAACATACAGTACTGCAGAAGGCACCAGTGCAGTACAGTGCTTGTGAAGAAATAGCTGAAGCCATCTTAATGAGAAAAAGGGGCTCATAGTACAATTTATGGTTGGGAAGTTAGTCACACTTTGCATATGGCATAGTTGACAGGACATTATGAGATGTATCCACACAGAGCTTTCTGAAGCATCAAGACCCACGTCCAAATTTCTCAAACTTTCAACTATACAGGGCAGACCCTATTTTATTATTTCCTTACATTTTATTACAGTTTCTTCAACAAAAACCACTCTGAAGAGTCAGATTTCTAAACAAACCCTAATATTTTCTACAGCCCACCCACTCAGTGCTCTGCGATCCTGATGTTCCTTAATGTACGTGTCTGTAAACCCATTATAGCTGAACTTCCATAAAGCCTCAGACATCAGCAAGTACATGAGATAAGCATTTGATGCTAACTGAGAGTGTGATGAACTTCAGATGACCTAGAAGCTTGACACCATGTTCTTATTCTTAAAATGTCATGTTGGTGATACTGTGCACAGTTATCTTTTCCTTTAATGGTACACATAAGATCAAATTCTTCCCTTTTAGGAGCCTTATGATGAAAACTTCTTTTGCTGCAGCCCCAGGAAGAGATACTTCGGCAAATTAAGTAAAATGAAATATGAATTCTATTACTTTCTCATAAAACCAGCCCTCTGAGATGACTAGGGCCAAATCTAGGCTCCAGCAAGACAAGCAGTTTACCTTAGAGGAGTAAATTACTGAGGGGCACAAAATAGACCCACTACCTACTTTGCTGCCAAGGTGTGGATGACAGTGGCTAGTGGGGAGGATGTTTCCATCTCCAGAGAACAGCAGACTCATTTTGCAGAGCTGTTCCTCTGCTTGTCCATCCCAGCACAGTTGCAGTGGGTGGCTGCAGAGGTGCAGTCCAGCCCCTGGTGGGTTCCCAGCTCTGTCTCCACCCCAGGGAAGCCTTGAGCTGACTCAGAGCAGGACACTGTCCAGCTGCACTGTCTGGGACATACACACTTCTAATAGAAAATACATATTTAAAAAACAAAAGAGCACATAATTTTCTTCATTGTACTGATTCCTCAGCGCTAGCAAATGTTATCACAGATTGAAATGAAAAAGACATTCATGGTTGTTAGACTCCTCGTGCTGCCCTAAGCAAAACTATGTGTCTCCTAACACTAGCTGCACCGAGCCTAGGACTGAATGGGGGTGGCAGGTTTGTTTATTTACATAGTTCTCCTGGCACACTGTGTGCATGACCCTATTCTCATTGATTTCACTGGGTATTCTTCCATTAAATTTAGCAGGCACAAGAGAGAGTCACTGAAGAGGAAACTGTTTGAGATATGCAATGCCAGTTTAGCAAAGTAGTAAATAGCTCCTGTAGTGTGAAGGAGTTACTCTTTCCTTTAAGTGTAGTTGGCTGTTGTTTGGATTTCTGCACAGGCATGTTCTTTTTTTAATATGCACTTTTTTTATCTCAGACAATTTTACTGGGGGAAAAAAAAAAGTTAATTTCAATAGTCAAATGAGAGACTTTGAAAAAAACATTTCATTCCAAAACTGACAGTTCTGCAGATTCCTAACAGCATTCCTGATTGCTGAAGTAGGAAATGACAAATGACTAGCCATGCCTGTGCTAGATATACTTTTGCCTTTGACCTTGCAAAGAACTTTTCCAGCGATAGCAGTAAGTAGGAATCTCTTGCATGCAGCACAAAGTAATGCACTACGCAGAGAAGGGTCTGACTTGCCTACTCAAGTAAGGTAATGTAGCTCATGTAGGAGTGCAATTATTTTTCCATACCAACACCTGCTAAATGGATCTTGCAGTTTTAAAAACAGATTCCTCCAAGAAGTGACTGTAAATATTAACTGCCCCAAATAATAAAAGCTTGTAATGTCAGCCTTAAGCACAAGCAAAGCTGACTTGGATAGCCAAATAGCCTCCAAGTAGAAGACACCCCAGATCTCACTCCTTCTCTGTGCCTGCTCAGTGTAGCATTTGTCTTTCCCCTGCTTGGAAAGGCTGGGGAAAAAGGAACGAAGAAATTTTACTTCCTGTGTGGCCTCTCTACTCCAAAGATAGAAAACACATGGGAGAGAGAAGCTGGACTCTCCAACCTGGCAGCCACAGCTTCAAACAGATTTGGGGGTTTTTGACATCTTCTGAAACTTGCATGTGGAGTAGCTGATGGAGACAGACAGTACCAGCACGTTCACAAATGGATCAGTCATGGCCCTGTACAACAGGTCCATAGGGAAGTGCTACAGGAAACAGACAGGGATGTAACATTTTCACACCCCTAATTCAACAACAGCAGATGCCTGGGCAATATGAAGTGAATAAAGCATGGAAAGAGGCGAGGCTCCCACATTTCAAGGAGCCACAGACAGTGCCCTGTCTCAGCCTGGGCTAATCCCTCAGTGCCTCCTTGTAGGGTAATGCAGTGAAAGGTGCAAATGACAGCACCCTTGAGGGTGGCAGTGGTGCCGCCTTAGGAGTGGGGGCAATAACTGCACATTAGAGACATACACTCTACTCCTGCCTCAGAGACACACTGCCCTATCCCTCTGTTCTCAGGATGGCCCCTTGCCAAAGGGGATCAGGTAGATACCCCACGAAGGTGTCTTCATGGGTGCAGAGACAAGGCAAACAAAGACTGAGGTACGAATTTCCTCTCACCATGAAAAAGCCAGAACTTCTGTCTTCAGTGCTATTCCTTTAGCAAGTCTTTTCAGTGGCAGACATGCTAGGACATAATGAAAGAGGTTCACTGCATGCACTTCCATCTGCTTGCATCACCACTTCATGTGTAGTGAAAGGAGAACTGGGAAGATCATTCTGCAAAACTGAATTTGTTGCATAAGAGGGGAAGGCTAGCAACAGAAACAGCAAAATCCATTTTGCCTAGTCTACTGGCAGGCCTTGAGCTGACTCTGGGCATCTGCAGTTAGGGATGCCTTGGTAAATGTATTTGGTGGGTGGGAGGAACCCATACAGTTTTGGGAGGATTGTTCAAGAAGCAGCCAGGAAAGTTTCAGAAACATTTGGGGATTTTTCATCCCTTTTGACTTTCTTACAAACCACTTTGAGAATACTCATGGCCTTCACCTTAGGTGCCATAGCAGTATCACAGTGGACAACAAAACCCTGTAACTAGTAGTGGTCTGAGGAAGTTTACACAGCAACAGTTCATCTGTCCCTGTTGAAGCCCAGATCCAATTTCCTGACACTCAACAAGCACTGATACAAAGTCCTGGTCAGCACAGTTGCTGAGTAGTTTATTAGATTGGCTTTCATCTGGTGCTTTAAGGATGACATCAACCAGCACTAGATTCTATAAAAGCTGTTAAAATCTGCCCAAGAGTTTCTTTCTCTATGGTGAACACTCGGTACTCATACAGTGGCTATTGATGCAAAAGTTACAGGAGAAACAGCATTAGAGAAGCTACGAATAGAAGAACTGGATCCACCTCCAAACACATCTGAGTTTGGTGACACTGGGATCCATAAATTTGATTCATTGACGCACATTCATTGACCCAGCAATAATGGCCACATTCTAATCTTCCTGCCCTGTCACACTTGGTAATCAGTCACAGTCAAGACTTTAATCAAACCAATCGTCTTTAATTCAATCAATTCTACTGAAAGGTGTGAGAATAAAATGCTTAGCTCCCTTCCCCTGATATGCCTGGGCACCTCTGGTTTCACAGCCACAAGTTTCCTCCATTAAACATGATTGTGCATTCCACAGACAAGGAAGAGAAGTTCCTAACATTTCCAAGCCTATATATTTCATCTGGATCCTGGATCCTAGAGAAACCAAACTGCACAAAATGTTTGTCCAATCAGACCATCATCTGATTTCATTGCACGGGAAGTTTGGGGGCTTATTCATCTACCCATGTCTTTGCTTCCAGGCCTATACAGAGAGACTTGAGCCATGTCACAGCCACAGATGTCTCCTGTGCCTTGTTACTGACAACTTCCAATGAAAGGTGCTCTTTTAAAAGGCAAGAACAAGATTTTATTTTGACAAGATGCCAGGAAGTCCAGTTGGAGCCTCTATGTCTGTGGATTGCCTTTTTTTCTTTCATGGTTTCTATATTTTTCCCCTTTTAAAACTGATTTTTTAATGGTCTTTTATTATTATTACCTCTCTAAGTCTTCTGCAGTGCCCAAAGCTGTAAATTGGGAGTTTTATCTCGGTAGGGTATTTCTAAATAAACAAAGGCATGCAAAGAAATTGACATGGCAGAGAGTGCTTCTCTTTGTGCTTTTAGATTAATGGAAATATAGACAAGACTCCTTACAGCAACAAAACTTCTCCAAGTTTTAGTCAGTGGCTGACCTCTTTTAGAAAGATATTACATTATCTTCCCATCCAGTATCTATGATGGTACCTGTATGTCTTAGCAAAAGAAATCTTACATTGCAATGGTGCTCGGAAGTGCTAAACCATGTGCTATGCACCATACGGCATAGAATAAAAAGATACTGTCTATCCCAGAAGGTTTCTACTGCCTCCTAATATTTCCTTTCTCTCTCTACAAATACTTCAGGTAAGTATTTAATCTTTCCCCCCATACTTCTAGTTCTCTTGGCTGTTGCCTTGGTCTTTACAAAAGACTATGGTCCTGTAAAATGCCTTGGCAATCACCATCCATAATACACCACAGTGATTTCTGAACATTGACCTTAGTCTTCTCCGTTTTGAAGGAAAGACCAACGGTCTTTGGGCAGCAGAACTGTTGTGGTTTAACCCCAGCCAGCAACTAAGCACCATGCAGCCGCTCACTCACTCCCCCCCCCTCTCCCAGTGGGATGGGGGAAAAAATAGGGAAGCGTAGTAAAACTCGTGGGTTGAGATAAGAATGGTTTAATAGAACAGAAAAGAAGAAACTAATAATGATAATGATAACACTAATAAAATGACAACAGCAATAATAAAAGGATTGGAATGTACAAATGATGCGCAGGGCAATTGCTCACCACCCGCCGACCGACACCCAGCCAGTCCCCGAATGGCGATTCCCCGCCCCCACTTCCCAGTTCCTATACTAGATGGGACGTCCCATGGTATGGAATATACTGTTGGCCAGTTTGGGTCAGCTGCCTTGGCTGTGTCCTGTGCCATCTTCTTGTGCCCCTCCAGCTTTCTTGCTGGCTGGGCATGAGAAGCTGAAAAATCCTTGACTTTAGACTAAACACTACTTAGCAACAACTGAAAACATCAGTGTTATCAACATTCTTCACATACTGAACTCAAAACATAGCACCGTACCAGCTACTAGGAAGACAGTTAATTCTATCCCATCTGAGACTAGGACAATCTGGTAATTTTATCTTGGTTTATGTAATGTAAATTGCTGTCTGCCAGTGAATTGATTGAGACTATCAAAAGTTTTCATATGGGCCACCACATGAATCAGACAGAAACTGTGGTCACTGATGAGTTGAAAAGAATTAAATAGGTAACTAGGTTAATACAGATTCTTGTGATCATCCAGTCCCAAGACAAGGACCCACTTGGCACCCAATAATTTTTTTACCTAAGCATCTTAAAAACAAGTCTCAGCAAGATCTTCAGTGATTCAGTTTCATTTAGTACTTTGCAGAAGATATGGATATAAATTAATTCAGGTAATGCAATTGAACTGAATGCTAACAAGTGTTATTAACACACATGGAAAAATACATTGAAGCACCTATAAAATATCAAGTCATTATTTTATACTGGTTCACAGAGCATCAGAGAAGTTCTTTCAGCAACAC
Source organism: Buteo buteo (assembly GCF_964188355.1). Lineage (NCBI taxonomy): Eukaryota > Metazoa > Chordata > Aves > Accipitriformes > Accipitridae > Buteo > Buteo buteo. The sequence goes on along the minus strand of NC_134204.1, from coordinate 51,178,495 downwards.
ACATTATTTCTGGCGTAAACCCTACCAGAATCTAGGCCAGGGGCACTTCTTCTGCAAAGATCTTAACTAACAGAATTTTACAGATTACTCTACAAGTAAAATAGTGTAAAAATGCAGTAGCTTTGTCCTTTACTTCAAGTATTTCTAATGTCCTTTAGTTATACGGTAGCAATTGGATTGCACATCAAGCACCAGATAGCCATGTGGAGTGAAGCTGAAAGATACATTGCTGTATTTTATAAAATGTGTTTCTTTCTATCCTTCCCGGATGGTACATTCAGTTCTTTATTAAAGCGATATGGATAGAACAGACATATGCCTGCTTCTAAAATGCCAAACTGAATTTCCTGTTTGAGCTTTCTTTTACTTTTCTAGAGAATCCTTTCATCCATAGTGAAGCTCTGTGTGTTTTGCTGCACAGTGTCAGGAGAAAATCACTGAGACCAAACAAGTTCCTATTAATGAAACATGGAAGGCAAATACAACAGCTTCAGTTATTTCATTAGAAAGAATAATTTTGCTTTCTTTTGCCTGCAGGCAGAGAGATGTGGAGCAGTAATCCCTGGAGTACATTAAACCTTTATTTCTGACATTAAAAAAAAATCTTCAAGGATTATATCATAAAACAAGGAAGCACATAATATTACAGATAATGACCCACATATCCATGTCAATACATAGGGTAATCCAGCCCTAAGATATCTGGGACTTTCTGACTTTCCAGTTCAGAAAAGAAAGGGTTGCAATGTTCCTTATTTTTTATCCTACTTTTACATTTCTGCCTTCTGTATCCATAGGCACCTTCCTCCCCCCTTGCAGTTCTCCCTCATCAACCCCAAAGCTGGAACTTAAAGTATAACAAAATTGCTGCCACTGATAAAAGACACATACCAAAGATGAGAAAAGAGGGCCCTAAACTGATGAGGAATGTGAGAGCACAGCAGAGGGAGCAAGCAGTGTGTGTTGGGTTGGGCAGGGGGGAGAAGCCTTGACAAAGGGATGGGAAAGCGAGGGACCTGCTCCAGATGTGACACAAGCTTGCTTTTCCTCTGGATGTCACTCATGTCCATCACACTCAGATGTCTGTCTTGTAATTGTTCCGCCAAATTTGAATTCGTCAAAGAGCTGTGACTACAGAGACACCATCAGACATGTGGGTACTACAGACTGGACATAGTCCCCGGCATAAGGCTGAGGGCTATTTTTCAGAGAAGACAGCTAAGATAGAAGGCCTCCCTCACTAGGAGGTTTTGTTTTTTTCCTAGAAAAAACTATGTTCTTTTCCCAGTTTTTCTTGTGGCTCCTCTTTTAGAGCATTCTTTATCCAAAAAGCAGCCTATGGCTATAAATTGGCGTGGCCCCATGGGCTATGCTCATTCCCATCAGATGGAGTTCTGGCACCAGAAGAAAATTGCAGTTTGGATGAATGATTCACTCAGATTGTAGATGGTATATTGACAATGAGGGTTAATAAATAGCAAAAGAGTTTACTAGGAATCAAATGTTATATGCATGGAAGTTATCAAACTATCTAATCTCCCCGTAATGTACCTTGGGTCACACATAAGTACACCCTGCACTAAGTCAGTGAGGTTTTGTTGTGTTAAAGGTTGTGCAGGCTTCTGCCCTACTGAGATTAAAATGGGCATTATTATTAACGTGAAGGGACAAGCATTAGATGGTTGGCACAAAAAAAAGTAAATGTGTTTGAAAGAAAGCCTCTGAAGTCACTCATGAAAACTGTGTAACCTGTACCAGAGAAGTATCGATCAAATTAGATGACTTACTTGTCTGCAATATAGTTAGGAGATATTTATCAAGGAGAGGATTAACCAAGCCAAAATCTAATCCTGGACAGAACAAGAGATAGAGTCAGAAGCATTCTTCAGGAATTGATGACCCCTGCTATTGACTGTAATTTTGTCTATTTTGGAAAAATTCACTATCTGAATAGTCCTACATCAAAGACCAATGTTTTGACTTTGCTAAAGTCAATGGACTATGTTATTAAATGAAATCTAAAATGTCAAAAAATCCCTTTTCTTATTATTCTGAACTAGAAACCTGAAGTTTTAGTGTTCAGAGATTTGAAGTAGCATACTCAAAAGCAAATAGAAGCCATACTCGAAAGCAAATAAAAGGCTCCATATCTATGGAGAAAAGAACTCTCTTGACAAAATAACTGTTCATCATAATCCATTGATAGCATTTTGTATACTGAGGAAATATATTAAATGTTTGCAGGCCCTTTAAAAATATTTTAGTGATGCTAGCATTAGCTCTGGGAATGAATCTGCTATTCAGAAGCACAGATTAATTTGCAGCATTCCTTGTTCCGTCTCAAAGTACATGTGGCTCATGCCAAAGTGCATTTATATCAGGTCATTACCACTCCTTACCTGCAGTTTAACTACTGAGTGGTGGCAAAAGAAGAGAAAATATTGAACTTTCGCAACATCAGGGATACAAAATCAAGTCACAATAGTTTACTCCAGAAGCCCTAGTCACAACTGTACAGACGTATTGAAAGTAATGGGACTGCGTGGATGTCACTTTGGAGAATGCTTCATCTCCCCACATACCTCTGCAAATTGCATGAAGTGAATGGATTGCCCAGAATTACTTCAGAGCAAGCCCATTCATATTGACACAACAAAACACAATCCAGTGCTAAAGTATCTCTAAACAAGTAACCCATCCTGGAATGCTTCCAACCTTGTCGCCTGAGTCTTGACTGTGAAAGCTACCAAGGATACAACAAGCTTTTGGATATAATCAATGCAAGTGATCAGGCAGGACAATGGGCAGTACAAAGTTAATAATACTTCTTATCTTTTTGCCTAGATACCAAATAATGGAGAGATTCTTTATAACATTATTTAGATAGAGAAATATTTGCTGAGATCTAAAACAAATAATCGTGTAGGTCAGCCTGAAGACAGCAGCAGAGTCATTTTAATTTGTACCAAGACAAAAATATAAACAAAATGCACCAGACAAAGTGACAGGAAGATGCACAAAAAACAGAAGGGGAGATGGATCCTGGATGAATGGAACAAAATGGAACAAGGAAAGAAATGCACTTAGACAACTGTAGCAACAGTAGTAGCGCATAGTAAATTCACTGTGACAATCTGATCATAGGCCAAGGACAGGCACCCTTACACTCTGAGCAGCCCAAAACAGCCAAGAGTATATATTGATCAGGTTATTTTTCCCATACCTGGCAAGACTCAATGTCAGTTCAGCTATATATTTGCCATGTGACTGGTTGTGGAAATGCTATGACCAGTTCTGAACAGCACATTAAGAGGAGACAATAAATCCAAAGAGCATTACTGCTATTACTGGAGGGCTGATTTTGAGCTCTAAGTTTAGATGGTTTACAAGGTCTGGCAGGATTAAGCAATAGTTGGTGCATACTGCAGTATCACAGTTTTGCCATCCATGAATCAAAGGCCTTATGGCCTTAACTGAAAACTTACTAAAATCAATAAGGTGGGGGGAGACTGGAAAAATTCCTAGTGAATTCAAATCAGCTTTGAATTAGTACTTGACTTCATTGCTTTGGGTTTGGTCTGTAACATCTGGGCACATGTTTTGCAGGGCAAAGCCAAAGGGAACACAGTCTGAAGGACCTTAAAGCCCAGCCCGTGCCTCAGGACCAGGCACAGGGCTGGCAGTCCGTGCCCAGCCCAGCCAGGACCAGGCACCTGGCTTTTTACCATGTTGTGTTTCCTTGCTTTTCTTACAAAGCTAAACTGAAAGGAGGTGGTGGGGATTACTAAGGAAAAAACACCTCCTGTCTAAGCGGGGCGCAGGGGAGTGAAGGCAGCTTTGGAAGCAGAACCAATTGCCGCTGTACTCGGGTTTTTGGAATATTTCAATTCCACTTACCTCCAGGCTCACTGCCATAGCGAAGTCACTGTGCTGTTTGTGATGGTCTGCCTTGTTGATCTTGGATAGAGCAGCTAGTGAGATCAGCCTACGGCTTTGTGTTGAAACAACTGGGAAATCTAACCCCTAAACCCTTTTTTTTCTCCTTTGTTCCTCCAGTGCAGGTGAGCTTATTTTGCATATGCATCAGTCGTGTTTAACTCTAAAAAGGACACTAGGAAGGGTAAGTTAGACTGGGTGAGGTCAGATCAATGCATATGAATTATAGATAAAACTGTGGGGAATTACAAGGAAATTTACTCCTGCAAGGTTTTGGTGATAGCAGAAACCACAGATCTCACAGTGGACTCAGAAAATGTGTTAATTTCCGGTTTCTATTTCATATAACCCCCTCCCACCCCCAAGAAACCTGAAGATAACTTGGCTTAGAAGCACTGACTGGTAATGCATTTAAGGTCCTTAACTTCCAAAACTCCTGCATTTAACATGCAGGATAATCTCAGTTGAAACATGTCTCCATTACAGCATGGACAGACATAAAAAAAATACACTTGCAACCTTAACATAAAACATGTGAATAACCGATCTTTTTCAGTTTTCTGTCAATTAAAAAATTGAGGAAAATATAGCAAGTCAAAAAAGCACTTTATACATTTCAAAATTTAAAGTTATTTTATCTTTCATCTGGAAGATATTAAATGGCTTTTTTAAAATGCAGTCAAGGAATTTTTTTAGAAAAACTACATTGTTTTGATTTAAAGACTTAATTTTTTACTTAAAAAGCTGGCAAAAACAATTCAGTAAAACCAGATGGATTCTTGGAATCTTTTGGTTTTTTCACATCCATCTCTTGTCAGCGTAGTTGCAGCTGAGACACTTGCTTCAATTATATATACAATACCACAATGCATATATTCACATTCTTGCTTTCACCCATATGCCTACCCGCACAGCTACTGAAGTCCTCCACTAGTAAATGTATGGCAAAAAATCTTTATTGACAGATAAGTCTTTTAAAGAAAAATTATAGCACATTGTTACTACCACCACCCCTCCCCCAAATTTGGAGATAAGACTGTGATTTTGAAAAGTGCATAAGCACCCTGTGGTGGGTATGTAATTCAACTAGGAAAACAGTTGTTTGTGAGATGTGTTTGTATATCCATTTCTTTGCTGGGCATAGCTAACCAAGTACTTCATCAGAAGTGGTTCAGAGTGTTGTTGAAATCTCCAGCAGAAGAGTCAGAAACTGTGTTTCAGGCAACTTCTCTCATGGAAGATATCTTACTTATTGCTCTTGGCATAATTACAAAACAGAAGTACTTAACGAACCGTAGCAGATTATCAGTTTATGTCAGTGACATGTACTTTAGGATATGACTATTCAGTTGGAAGAGAGAGAAGGAATTGGTTTGCTGCAGCATAAGCTCTGTCAGCAAAAGTTAGCTGTCACACAAGAAACATCAGTGCAGCCACAGCAGTATTCTCACCTGGTCAAAAGAAAATATAACCACCAAAACAGACTGGACAAATTGACAGGGTTAAATAATGGGCAGGAAAAGGGTTTTAAAGAAAGATATGTCTTTTATATTTGAGCAGATGAGGTGAAGGAGATGGTACCTGAATTTAAAAAAAAAAAAAAAGAATTAAAAAACTCTCCTCCACAGTTATTTAACTTCTTTTGAGTTATCTGATGGTTAGTTATAGATAGTAAGTCCTCTAGAAATACTACATAAACTTGTGCATAAACTCAGGAAATAGCTTTGCTATCTGAACTCTTTCTTCATCATGTGTGTAATCTCCATTTCAGATTTCAATATACTCCATTTTTTCCCAGCAGCAATGGTCTGAAAATATGAACAAGATATGGCTCACAGAAAGAAGTAGTTCCATCTCTTTGTAAAGCATAGAATTGGGGGAGGGAGGGCGGGGGTTAAGAATTTGCTTTTTTATTTACTTATTTACTTTGCAACTTCAAGGGGTGTGGCAGAGCATCTGGCAACAGAACTGAATTCAAGAAATAAATGTATCAAACTGGCAAATTGTTCTCTCTGAGAACATGAAAGCAGTGGAGAAGATTAAATTATAATTACACTTAAATGCACGTAAAATTTGTTGATTAAATTCAAGAATAGGAATTGACAATTAGAAGATATAAATCCAAAGTTTAACCTCAAATACAAAATAACAGCCCACACTATAATCTCTATACAATAATATAGCAATAAGTGTTTTGAAGTCTGCAGTAAAATAGCCTTATTTATGTAGAAATAAGTAAGCCCAATGAAGCAGTATTTAACTACAGAGTTCAGGTCTGTAGAGCACTGCTTTACATCAAAGAATAAAAAAAAAACCAAAACAGTTTGGAGATGCAGAGGTTCAACAGCAACATCAAATTGTACAGCCCTCCAGACAAAGTCAAACATACTTTTTGCAGACTGCTGAACCAGTGAAGAACTAAAACGACTTTTAGCACTCTATTTGCAATGCCACTTCGTGCAATTTATTTTGAAACATAAAAATAAAATAAAAAATAATGCTTTTTAAGGTGCTAAACAGAGAAGGCTTATTCCAGATGGAATGTCAGAATGAACAGAGTAATAGGTTGCATGAACCTTCAAGACATAAGGTAAGAACGAAAAACATTCTTGCTGGCAGTTTGCTATTGACTTTCAGTAAATCGATTTTACATACATTGACCAGGAAACAAATGGGTCCACACACAGATTTACACCAAAGTAGCTGTATTTGCCATAATTCACAGTTTTTCTCATTTCTGCCCATTTTTGGTGCTCAGACCATCTTTAGCTTCAGGCAGTCAATTAAGCTAAAATGAAACCAATTGGCAGCTCTTAAAATCAAATGAGTACCTCTACACAGACTTGCTGGTTTTTTTACTTTAGTTAAAGATCATCCATCTATTGAAATCAGATTAACTGTGTGCATCCTACACTGACTTCTCCCTTGCTCATTTGCTTTATTTTTAGTGATGGAGCATGCCAGCTCCTGCTTGGTTTGAATATTTGTCTAAAATTACGAAAACTAATTTCCATGGGGGAAAAAAAAGTATATTTACAGTGTTATTTTTGTAATTGTGTTGGTTTGAAGACAGTGTAGATATTTCCAATAATTAAATTCAGAGAGAAAAATCCACCTTTGCCCACATTCTGGATGGTGGCAGATAGACCATGCAGACCACAGGAGCAGTAGCAGCACCTTCAAGTGAGCCCTTCCAGCTGCTGGACTTTTAACTTGACAAAGAAGCTGTTGTCCATTATGTGTTTAAGTCTCCTGGGTTGAAACCATAAGTATAGAGAGTCTCATTTATGGTATTTGATGGTGAAGAAGGAAATGCACAGAAGCCTCATCCACTGCTTGTCTTTCCTCCACCACAGTAACTCCAGGAAGCAAAGATACCTCATCAGCATTTGGGGAAAGCAATAGGGAGCTGAATGATGTTGGCCAGGGCTGAGTACTAATTCAGAAAATCCATAGGCAGCTACCACATGAGGCCAGAGTGAGGTCACCCCAATACATTTCTTTGGGCTGTATCTGGTGAATTGCGAAAAGACTTGATCCAGATGCCTGTCTTGGGGCAAGGATCCTTGGGGCTCATGCACGGCATTGATCTGTCCCAGGACCTCTCTGAGAAGGACTCAATGGGACAGCAAGTGGGTTGGCTGGCATAGCACAGCGGCAGACCCAGCTTGTAGGAATGAGTGTTTAAAAAAAACCTTCTAAATAAAATCTTCAGTAGCTGTTTTCTTGTGAAATACTTGTTTAATTTAAGGGAAAAGCTATGGGAGATAACTATAGAAGGGTGGGAAAACTGGGAAAATCTGCGTAGAACAAGAGGGAGCTCTTTAGAAACACAATGGTGCTTGCCAGAGGGCCAAACCCAGGGAGGTGTTGAGCATGGTAGCTTCTAACAGCTTCAACTTTTTATTCTGGAAAGTAAAGTTTACATTAGGATTTGGATTGGACATAAGAATTTAAACCCTCACTAACTACTGCTGGCATTTGATAGCTCCTTTCCATCAATATTTCATTTCTGTAGGATTCTGAATAGTAGAGGGAAAAGTCTGCCATACATCGTAACAACGATGTAAGAGAAACGAGGGCTTGCTAACTGAACCTGCATGTTTAATGCATTTCTTTTCCAATACTATATATCATTTCAAGCTACACAACAAAAACCAACAAATAATAAAACAAATTACGATAGACTGTTGGGTAGCAGAGGGACCAGAACACAAAATAACTGGAGCAGCAAAATAGGGTATGAAATTCCAAAACACATTTACCTTCCCTCTTGAGTGGATAGACATAAAATGTGCTTGTGATGTTTAACATTGTTATTACCAGAGGGAGTTCGAACATTTGAGTGTTCCCTTCTTGTTGTTCCTCTACAATAAAAGAATAAAGCTCTGGCAAAAATACAAAGGAAAAGAAAAAACTATTTTTCAGCCTGTTCTTGGGATTTGTCTTCTCCTTTTAATTATTCTCTTCACCTTTGCAGATCTTTGCTTGGTCTTCAGACGACAGGAAATACAGTCAGCACAAATTACTGCCAGTAAAGACCTAATCTTCCTTGCAGTTGCATTTACCTTCACTGATGTCATGTCTCCCACTCAGCAAAGTACTGAACCACATGCCTAACTTTACTCCTGTGAGTATCTCTGTTTTTGCATACTAGCATACTTTGGTATATTACATCTGAGTTAGTGTATTACCTAAACACAGCCTAGGAGGCTTCATCCTAAACAAACTCCAAGAGCCACTTAAAAACCAATATTCATTCAAAAAATGAAAATTAAGTGCAATTTCCATACCAGTGGACCTCCTAAGGCAGGAATAAACTAAGGGCAGCAGAGACACTTCATTCAGCTGTTCTGTGACTGCTGGCAGGAAAAATTGTTTAAATATTTTACAATGAAAGATTGGATACAAAATTAATTTTTATCAGTGACTCTTTGGGCAAAATAGCAAATGAAGCAGATCTTGCTCTATGCTAGATGTGCAGTAACATGAAGAATATACTACCCCATCTCTCACAATAGAGCATTTTAAGGAACTCATTTATCAGTGTTTTGGAGAAAGGTTTTAAAGCTCATTCTATTCAGAATTCTGCTTACCCATCGTATTTTTAGTATTACTGTTCTCTCCATCTTTACTGAGATACCTTTTTCTGAAAAAAAAGCAAGCACTCTTAACAGCTTATCAGCTCCTCATAACTATGTCAACAGCCTGTGGGAGAGAAGAATGACAAGAAGAGGCATAAGAATCATGGGAAGAAAATTTTTCCAAATCATTATTTCTGTTTCTTCGTTGAAGCCTATTGTATCATCCCAACTCTGCTTCTTCCCCAGCTCCACTTACCTATGCTTTGCTCAATAGCAATTCTTATTTGCTACCTAAATTTTCTACCCAGTAAACCCCCACTTTTTTCTTTTTTTTTCCTTTGTATTTGTAATCTCAATTCTCTGCTTTCCCCCCTCATTGAAACAAAGAAAGGAAGGATCTGAGAGAGAAAAAGAAACACACACTTACATACAGCTGAAGAAACTTCTCAGAAAATTGAGGGTAGATATGCTGACTGCACCTAACTTACATAGTTTCAGTGGTAAAAACTTCAAAACCACAGACTCTGCTCCAAAGTGAAGGGATAAGGAGGTACAAAAAGGTCAGTATTAACTATTTTTGTGCTATTTACAGACACATAAAACTGTTTTAAAGATGGGGCTTTGCAGGAGAGTGCAGTATAATTGGAAAAGTGAGATTTTTGCCATAACACAATGAAACCTCTGCTGAACATGAGGCAGTGTATTTTGGGAGAGAATTCCTTAAAAAAAAAAAAAAAAAGGAACACCAAGTACTCAATTCCTTTCACGCTCTGGTTTCCTTATGTCATACCCCAAACATTCTTCACTTTAGAAGTACAGTGAACAGTAAACATGTAAATATATACGAATATATATATAAAAAAAAAGAAGTTCAGGACAACTGGACTAGTCTGTGATTTGGGGTCAAACTCAAAAAAATCTTTCAATGAGGATAGAAAAAGAATCTAGAATCTTTCCATTATTTGACCACTTTAAAAAAAAGTTTCCCATTTTCAAAATAATATGTCATTTAGAAATTAAACTACAGTTTGTTATTCTTATAGACTACAAGAAAATGAACGCTTTGCTTGCATTCAGTTGATACATTACAAGATAAATAAATGAATCCTCTTCACTTTGATTTCTTTTTTTTTTTTTTCCCCCAAGATATTCAGTTTGGGTGTACCTAAAAGGTTTTCCTTTTTCCAGTGTTTCTATTTGGAACCTGCATCCCCACCATGTATATTGCTGGCATAGCCCTATGTGACATCCATTTCAGCAGGGAGCACAAGTGTTCTGGCAAAGTCAAGGAGATGTGCTACCTTGCAGGATGCTCTGCTAGATGACATGGTCTACCTGGCACCAGGGCAGCACCGTGGCATGTCCTTGTTGCATGACTCAAAATACATACATACAGCACATATGTATCAGTGAAATGCCTGGATATACCCATCATGTAACTCCATACATAAATCTCCCCTGTATTAAGGAAGCTCTTGTACAAAAAGCTGGCAGTGAGTTTTATGGAAGCCTCAGAGTCAGTGGACATGCAAGCCCCTTGAAAATCCTGTCTCTGTTCTTAAACCTGGTCACAATTGCTCTCTCAAGAGAAGATGCACAGCTGCCAGCTTCCTTGAAGACTGTGCCACAGGGGTAGCAGGACTGATAGCAAATGCTCTGATGTATTAATGGTATATTGCTCAGAAGAACCTGGAGCAATAACACCAGCTGGTTAAATACAAGAGCTGTACTAAAATGTCTTCATGGAAAGCCTCCCCACACAGAGATAAATACTCAGATCAAGGTTCTCAGAGGGAAGAATATCAAGTTAGGAGAGGAGAAGAAAGTAGGGGGGAAAGAAAAGAAGCTGGAAAGAAGGTGTAGCCATAATCTCCAATACTTACTGTTGTAAAACTTGAAATCAGGATGAATTGTACTCTCATTTAAACTTAACAGAAAGGAAATGTCCCCAGGATACAATTTTGAATGGGGTACCATACTGGGGGACATAATTTGCTATTTTATCCTGTCAGGCAAGGAAGGTGACAACTCCTTAACTGGCTTTCATGGAAAAGTTTGAATTCAAAAGCAGAGACTTCTTGCACAAGGTATCTTGCACAAGAGGAACAAAACAGCTGGGGAAAAAGTCCAGAGGAACAATATTTATTTCATGGAAATAATCTTTGACCTCACTAACAAAAATGAAAAGTGTAGGAAAAAAATACAGCAAAGCCACAGAATTAATTCCCAACACTGTTTTTGACCACTTATTTTCAAAGATTCTTTACCATACTGATACAAATTGGACATAGTGATGGATCACTATAGTGGTAAGCAGTGAGTGCAGCCTTGTGGTTAGAAGAGATTACTTGAGCCTCTTTTCTCTCTGGCTCTGCCAGTGACTTCTCATGTCATACTGGGTAGATAAGTCATTTAGCCTCTCAGTTGTTCATGTTCTTTATCAATGAACTGAAGAGATGGTTTTGATGAAAAGTACAAGAGCTCAGTATTACTATTATCAGCTTTCAGCTTCAGCAGCTTTGAAAGCCACAGATGCTGGACAATAAGCCTAAAGTATGACTCAAACAGCAGAACCTCAATGTGCTGTGCAAGAGGCTTAGATATTTGTCAGAAGGGTTTTAATGCTAAGACATTAGCACACTCTCTTGGTACACCCAAAGGGTGCTTCAAGTATTTTCCAAGTCAGGATAAAATTAATTACAATATTTTTAACTCAAAACAGCACACAATGGTGAGCTTTACCTTACTCTCTTAATCCACGTAACAGCAGAATGGCACATTTTCTCTTCATTGAGACTTTTGAGGTATTAGTGATAGGTTAATACTTAAAATTAATTAGTCTCATTTTCACAACTAGTTTAAATATGAAATATCCTCATGGCCTGAGCTAGCAGTTGCAGCAGCACTAATGGCAGATGTTTACTATTTTTTAAATGAAACAAATGATCTGCTGGCCCTGAAACTAATGGCCCTGTGTTCCTAACTCCAGTAAAATACTCAATGAAAGAAGACAAAGAGAATGTAAGGGCTTTGGATAAGACTGCTTCCCTGGGAAACACACAGTTGGGCCTGCTCTGCATACAATCAGATGTGTGTTAGTTGCAGCTGCAAAAGAGCAAAGAACAAAAGGATTGCAGTCAATGTCAATTAAATCAAAAGTCAATCGATTAAAGGCTAAACAATTGATTAGAAGAGCAATGCAGCAGACTTGAAAGGAAAAGTCCCCCCACTACCATTTCAGCTCTTGAAATTCTTCATGCATGCAGATTGCCTGCTGATTATAATTGGCACTTTTCATGTCTAGGGATAAATGAACACTAGAGTCAGCTTTGCTTTGTATGGCTGTAAGATTTCTTTACTGAAGTATCCCCAACTTTGCTTTTTATATGCAACTTAGAGTAAAGAAAAGGTGGAAAAAAGGGCTGGCAGGAAAGAGCAAAAATTGAAAGGTCTGGAAACATCAGAGGGCTCATCTTGCTCCCAGTGCAGCCATTGAAAAGCTTCTCCTTGTCTCTCTTTAAAATTGGATTAAGCCCAAGGACTGACTGAGCATATAAGAACTTTCCTATTTGAGGTGTTTTCACAGTAGATGACATCTGCTTCATCATGCAAACCGCCTCTCAGCCATGGCTAGGACCTCTGATTTCCAATGCCTGAAGATATCCACCACATCAGAGGATGAATACCTTCATGTTTTCTCCCAGTGATGGCAAGGCATGCAGTCAGCCATCATATTTCCTACAGGAGCAAAGGAAGCACTTCACCCAAGTCTTGCTTATTGCCAGTCCCAGAGGTTCAGGGTACCCTCTGATGGGGACTAAATCTGCCCTGATAAAATGGGAAGGCACTCCAGACAACCATTTTTGTCTTAAATTTGAAGGTTTGCAGGCCCTGGGCACATGTATAGTACTAAGTGCTTGCTAATGCGCTTTACTTTGAGTCCCTGCATAGCAACTAACACATTTCAGCCTGAAATTTCCTTGTGCTCATTATTCCTACGGTTCCTTTGAGCAGATTCTTCACTGTTTCTAAAAGGCGCTGTATCACACCAGAGAGGCTGAAAATAATGGCCACATACCCCCAAGCAGCGTGAAAACACCTCCCATGCCACCTCAGTCCCTCAACTGATCAAAAAGGACTTCCAGGCCTATAAATATGCAGAAGCTGTGACACAACACAAATATTACGACTACTAGCACTGTTAACAATGGAATTAGGATTATCTGAGCAAGATGGTATGCAACAGAATAAATAAAGAAGCACAAACAATAATTCCACCATCTTTCTTTTCTAATGAGGCATTACTGCCTCTTTTCCCTCTGTATTCTCCCTGATTCTCACTGTAACATTATTTTTTTGTGTCTTATCTCAATGCATTGGCAACGTTGTCTATACTAAGTATAGGTATGTTATTTTCTGTACAGAAAAGAATGGTTGATATGGCTGTTTCTTCAAAAATATGTGACTAGTATATTAACCCAACAGTTTGAAAACCTGCAGATAATCTCAGCATTTCTGTGAAAACTCATTATGACATGACTAGTTAAACATTTGGACTTTTAGCTTAGCATTGCAGATCTTAGAGCAGTGTTTAAATAACAATTCTGAGAAAGCAACATGGCTGTAAGTAAAAATAGCTGAAATGGTACTTTTTTGTCTGCATCCATACTTGAATATTTCTAGTTCTAAACTGTAATCTTAAAATGCAGATTATGTTTTACTTGGTTTTGTGGAATTCCACCTAATAAGTAATGTTTAAGGTTTATGCTGCATTTCATCAGTTGAATTCTCTTCTGACTTAAATGCTGGACAATACCACAGGACCACAAAATCCACCAGACCACAAATCACTTCTTATTTTATTTTGTTATTTAGTGTATGTTTAGGGTTATGTTTACTATTCCATGTTACATAGTATGTTTATATTCTGCTTTATATTTCTTTTACTGTTTGCTCTCCCACTTGCTACAGTTTATTACTTTGTTTACTTGCAAGAACACTTTAAAAAAACACTAATATCAATTTTTTTTTTAAATCCTGTTTTCTAACGCTTCAGGAAGGCATGAAAGAAAGGGGAAGAAGGCTGAGACACAAGCTCTGTCTCACAATGAGATGTGAAGCAATCCAGAAGACTCCAGTGTACATCAAATATGAGTTTCATACAATTAAACAGCTGACTTTTCCCAAAAGGAAAAGAAATGGCCAGCTTACAATAGGGTCTTCATTCTATATTTTCCTTCTGAAAGTGAAAGAGATGCTGGGTGGCAGAGGTCTTTCTTGAAGGACAGGGATTTGCCACACATTTATTTATAAAGGCATTCACTCATATGGAAGCCCTTCTTACATATCTAAATACTGGTGTTGTTGAAGGCATCACAGAACCAAGTTTATTGTGTCAGCTCAGACAGCTAGGAAACAGCAGAATCAACCCTGAACCTGTTTCTGCCCCCACTCTTTGAACAATATTGGAGAAATGGAGAAAATACGAAGTCAGAAAAGAGTGAGAACAGGAACTTTACATTTCTGACTGGTGGCATCAATTGTTTTCCTTGAAATGTTGAGACTACAGGTGATGAAGAAAGCCTAAAGGAAGACCATGAAGCAGAGCTGTGGAAATAGGCAAAGGAAATAAGAGACTTTTTTACTCCTTATGCTAGAAGGCCAAAATAGACCAGCTGCTGAGTTAGCAAACCTGAGTGAGGAAAGAACAAAGACAGCCCCGGGACTCTGAATATTTCTTTTTTGCTTACTCAGGCATGATCTCTGGCACAGGAAAAAGGGCAGAGCAAGAAAATGCAAAACCAGAATGAGGTTTTATGTGTTTTCCCCTGCTGGCAGCCACCCTGAGAGGTTAATGGTGGACAATGAGAAGCTGTACCACACTTGTATACTACAGAGAAAACAGGAGATCCCATAGTACATGGCAGATTTGTTGCGGTGCCATGGTCCTCCTCTGCATCCTTCATATCTGTCTAGCATGTGGGTCCAGCTTCTAAAACAGGCACCATCACATCTGAAAGATCTTTCATTTCAGTTTGAACATAGCTTGTAGAAAGGCTGTAGTTCTATGGTTATTTTTGCAGGTTGGAGGGACTACTTCTGCTTTAGGAAGCAATGAACTGAGGCTTTGATTCGCGAGATCTCTGATTGGTATTTGGGATAAATTCCAGTGGACTTTGCATCATGTCCTGCACTCCTACTGCTGCATAGCAAGGTGCTGAATAATGACAAGATCAGGAACAGCATGCCTGGACAAGCAGCAATGCTAAGGAGAAGGAACTATGTATGTAAGCTGTATCACACAGATCCTAGAAGGCTCCTGCTCTTGAAACAAATACTGAGAAGGTTAAGAATACCCATCTTCTCAGCTCAGTTTATCTTAATCCTACTGGAGTTAATGTTTCAGTTGTACAGCTTACTATGCCTATCATTTCAAACTGCTCATGAAGACAACTTCACAGATTTCCTGAGCTCAGTGAACTGTCCAAATGAGCACCTCCTGCCATCTCTCAGCCGCATCCTGCCGCACATACTGCTACAAAGGCATGCTGCAGTCTTGCTGTGGCCAAGAAATAGGTATGTAAAACTACTGCAATCAACTGGGAGGAAATCTCCCTTGCTAACAGCATGGTACCACAGAGCGCTTACACTTCATCTCTCGATAGCAAAGTACTAGGGAGAATGCAGGTGAGCACAGCTTGCCCTCAGCAGGATTAAGACCAAGGGGTTTTTTCATTTTTAAATGGCTGCTCAAAGCTATGTGCCATTTGAGGATGCCATTCTGAGACTTGCTTGCATGAAAGCAAATATCCTGTTTCTGCATTACTGCTTTTCCAAAATGGGATGTCTGTCCCAACCTTTTGGCAGGTATATCCTGGAGTTCAGTCCTAGGTGACTTACTCAAGGATATACAGGAAAGTAACACAGAGCACTGCAGGTCTCTCAACCCCTAGGTTAGGCCTCTCCTCCTTCGACATCATTGTCCTAAGAATCAAATGATGTACAGAAAAACACATCTAAGGGAAACTAAATTTTTTAATAATGCAAAGAATTTGGTATTTTAAACATGAATAAAACTTATTCACACTTTATTCTCAGATCTGCAACAGTCTACCAATGAATATTTATTATGTTACTATTCTGCTATATGACAACCACTCTGCTGGCAACACACCTCATTTGAGGACTGCTGTACATTGCTTTGAGGCAAGAAGTTCTGCGCAAAGGCTTTTCAAGGCTTCTTCTAAAAAGATTTTAAAACCAGCATTGCTACTGAAATTTCACAAGAATTAGGAGCCAAAAATTAAATTCAGTAAACAAATAAATGGTTCCAAAAAGAGGAGAGATCAAAATTACCATGGTTTTTATCTACTGCCTTACATATGCACAGCAGCCTACAGAGACCCATTTTGTGAGACACGCACTTACTTTCTCTCCATCTTTCATCTCAGTTTCTTCTGATGTGAATTTTTCCTCTGCCTGGGGAGCATGCAGAATTCTGCAAAAGGCTCTGTAGCATCTGCTGAGGCTCTTTATAATTACATTTCCTTGTGCTGAAATTTTGAGACTGATTCTCTAGGTTTGGACCAAAAGCTGGAGGTCAGTTCTTCCCATTTTTTATTATTTCCTTTCATGAAAGATAAAGGAAGACACATCCCTCTGATTTTATCATCACTGACAAATAATTCCCCAGCACTTTCTTTGTTCTTATTATTTTACCCATTCTTAAATAAGCCTGAATAATTTGTGCTAGCAGGCGCACGCAAACACGCACACACACAACTCACAACTTAGGCATCTCTTTTTGAATCTTAGTTTCAGATATTTTAAGCTACACTTCTCAAACTTTGCTTTTAATATTTAATTTGCCTGGAAATCATTAATGTTCTAAGCCAAGACTTTTTACTATTTAAATTCATAAGTGTTTTAAATTTCTGCTGTAAAAAAGTCTAGACAAAAGTCCTGCATGATAAATCAGGCAGAAAAAAGTCTCTTTTTTTTTAAATTGACATTGTATATGTCTCTAGTGCTTCATCTAGTACTATTTTCTACTTATCATGAAACATCTCCCCAAAAGTACACTTTTAGAATTATTTAGCTATGATTATACAATACATCTTAAGTCACCAGAAGGTGCTCAGCTGGGAAATATTTTTACACAGGATATCTCAGAGACCCTTACTGAACAGCAAGGACTATTATTTAACAGCAGTGGTGGTTCTGCTTGAGGACATGTGTGATGGGTTGATCCTGGCCAGATGCCAGGTACCCACCAAAGCCGTTCTATCACTCCCCCTCCTCAGCTGGACAGGGGAGAGAAAATACAACAAAGAGCTTGTGGGTCGAGATAAGGACAGGAGAGATCATTCACCAATTGCTGTCATGGGCAAAATAGACTCAGCTTGGGGGAAATTAACTCAATTTATTACAAATCAACCAGAGTAGGGTAATGAGAAATAAAACCAAATCTCAGAACACCTTCCCTCCACACCTCCCTTCTTCCTGGGCACAACTTCACTCTCAGATTCTCTACCAAACCTTCCAGCGGCACAGGGGAACGGGGATGGGCTTTACAGTCATCACACGTTATTTTCTGCCTCTTCATCATCCTCAGGGGGAGGGCTCATCACACTCTTCCCCTGCTCCAGCGTGGGGTCACTCCCACAGGAGACAGTCCTCCACGAACTTCTCCAACGTGAGTCCTTCCCACGGGCTGCAGTTCTTCACAAACTGCTCCAGCATGGGTCCTTTCCACGGTGTGCAGTCCTTCAGGAGCACACTGCTCCATTGTGGGTCCCCTGTGGGGTCACAAGTCCTGACAGAAAACCTGCTCCGTGGGCTCCTCTCTCCATGGATCTGCAGGTCCTGCCAGGAGCCTGCTCCAGCGTGGGGTTCCCATGGGGTCACAGCCTCCTTCGGGAACCCACCTGCTCCGGCTTGGGGTCCTCCACGGGCTGCAGGTGGAGATCTGCTCCACCGTGGACCTCCCTGGGCTGCAGGGGGACAGCCTGCCTCACCATGGTCTTCACCAAAGGCTGCAGGGGAATCTCTGCTCCGGCACCTGGAGCAGCTCCTCCCCCTCCTTCTTCACTGACCTTGGTGTCCGCAGGGCTGTTTCTCTTACATGTTCTCACTCCTCTCTCTGGTGGCTGTTTTCATCTGTCCCAACTTTTTTTTCCTTCTTAAAAATGTTATCACAGAGTCGTTACCACTATTGCTGATTGGCTCGGCCTTGGCCGGTGGCGGGTCCGTCTTAGAGCCGGCTGGTATGGGCTCTCTCGAACACAGGGGATGCTTCCAGCAGCTTCTTACAGAAGCCACCCCTGTAACCCCCCCTGCTACCAAAACCTTGCCACACAAAACCAATACAACACGGTTGGATGACCTAGCCATGCTGAAATTACCAAACTCACTTTTGTAGCACTGAGCACCTGCCTGGGGGCTGCTGTGGGTTGGGATGTCACAGGGAGGGCTTACAGGGGCTGAAGACACATTGCAAATGGAGTGGTTTGGACTGCTTAAAGAATCACTGTCCAGGGTATTAGCAAAAATGATTAAATAGGAATTTATAAAAGCGTGACTTCACAAAACTCGATGGCAAGGTTCACTCTATTACTTAATACATGGGTGAAACATACAAAGGAAATCAAATAGAATCAAACTAGAGCTATTTATACAGAGACCAAAGATGCAAAAGGGCAAGAAACATAGAAGGAAAAATTGAGTTTGACTTAACTCCTCATTATTTGCATAGAAATCAGGGATGTAAAAAGGTAGGGGCAACCTTCCAATTGAGTCACAAGGTTCAGAGAAGACCCCCTTGTTTTCTGAACTCCTGATGGAGCTTAGGTGCGGCTAGATCTACGCCTACCTTAGACTTGGTCATTGGTTTATGTCGAAAGGAATTATGTTTGTAACAGCAGCCTGAGGTTCATTCACAGTTTGAGGTGAATTATAAGATATAGAAACGGCAATACTTATACTATACTTGCTATAGGATACTCAGGTTAATTCACACATGCATGCACACAGACACTTTTATATATATATATATTTTTATATATATATATATATATATAAGCAAAGCAAAGATAGGTATACCTGTTAAAAATTCCGCTCAAGTTCAGTGAAAATATTCACATCAAATGTCTCAGCATTTTTCTCAATGGGAAAAAGGTTGAGCCTCAAGGAGCAAAGGCTATCAGCCCAGGTTCCATTGTCAGATCTCAGTGATAGTCCTCCGATTTTCACAAAATGGAGAGTTTGCAAGCTCTGAGAGGCGTCCCACTCAGAGGGAGATGCTGGTCGCAGCCTGCTGCGGTCCAGGAGAGCTCAAATGGCCTCATTTAGGAGCGCTCTTTATAGGTTCATGAGATGATTGCCTTTAGTCATCAGCAAATTACTGGAATTCCAGTAGCACTGGTACCATTTTCACATGAGCTAGAATTCAGATAAGGGTGGACTCCAAGGCCGTCAGGGAATGACTTAAGATTTGATAATGAAGGCTCTAAGGATGTCAGGGAAAAACAAAAACCAGATAAGGGACGCTCTAAGGCTGTCAGGAGATGACTAATATTCCTGCTTCCCTATCTCCACCTCTGCTAGGTGGCAGGAGTCCTTGGTACAGTCAGTGCTGCTCCCTGCCTTAGCCATGCAAGAGCTCCTGGTACGATCAAGGGACACTTAACTGCCCAACTCATTACACAAATGCTAAGGCCTAACAGGAGTTCCTGAGATTGTAGAGCAGCTCAGGAGGGCAAATGCCCCACCACAAGACAGGAGGGGAAGAATAGCTGGAGGTGGAAAAGGAACAGAGCAAACACCTGGAATGAGAGGATTTGGGAATGCCACAACACTTATGAGCTCTGACAGAAACCTAGAGGTATGGAGACAGGCATATGGAAGCAGGCAGGATGCTACACACAAGTGCTTGAACGTATGGTCAAAGAGACATGACATCCTCTGTTTACATGTCTTTCAAGTGACCAGATAGTAATCAGGATGGGTTTCTGCTCAGGATTCAAGTCATTGCTACTATTTTTATATTTGGTACGAATTTGCACATTCAATAGTTATATATTTAATGTACAATTCTGTTTTCAAGCACTATACTATGGACGGCGAAAACTGTGGTTTGTGTAGTGTCCAACTACTGAAAGGCCAGAGCTCAAGCAATAGACTCCTATTTTAAAACAGCCATATGCAAATGCGGGCCATTTTCAGGTGCTTTGATGAGTTTAACAACAGATTAAGCTGCACAAGCTATGCATCTGGCACCACAGAAGAACTCCTTCAGGCTCAGGTGTGCCCAGCCCTGAAAGGTTGCCTTCACCAAGACACTTATGACCCCACAAAGCAGAACCAGAAGCTGCAGACAGAGGTGATTCAAGTGGGTGAACAACTGGCTTTGACAGGTCTAACCATTGAAGGAGCAGCAAATACACTGTGTAAGCATGCTCTTTTTTACTCCTCACCAAGTAAAACCCCTTTGGTGTGCAAACTGTAACATTCAAAAAGATGGAAAGGCAAAGGACATGGCAAAGGACATTGTTGGGCAGTTTAAGTTAAATTCTCCGGAGGCAAGTTACAAAGTTGTCTGCCTATAATGTCTGCCTGACATCCCTGAAGTGTTTGTTCACAGCCACCACAGCTCTTGCTTTTTAGGTTTTGAAAGGCATTCTAGGGAGAGAGAAAGCATCTGAGCTGCCCAAAAGCTCACCTTTATGAACCCAATGTGACCATTCAGGCTTTGTGGGAAATTACTGACTATTCCCCATAGTGGTACTGCTGACATCATTAGCGATGCCAAGGGCAGGTTTCACAGTGAGGCATTCACACACAGAAAAGCAAGAGAAGAAATGCACCAGTATATATAGTACACATAGGAACATTATTTTTCAGTGATCTTTCAAAAAAACCCAGTTGTTTTCACAGTGATAATCTCAGGGGGTTTTTTTCCCCCTTTTTGAATGGAAGCAGGCAATTGAGAAGTTCTTTGCAGCCTGACTAGTTCCTCTTTCATTTGTTAAACACTTTCTTGGACACTTTTCACAGCCAATTTACCAGCTGTCAATAAGATTAAAAAAAACCCCAAACATTTAAGAATATCCAAGATTAAAAATATTTTGTATCTTGAAAAAGTGCAAGCAAAGAAAAGATAGAAACAGTGCTGAATCTTCTACTGATGTGATGCAAACATGAAATTAAATTAATCACTGAGGATTTGACAAAGGGACCCAAATCAAGGTTAAAAAGTAATGCAAAGCTCAGTTTGACTGTCAGCCCTTCATGTCTGACTGATGTGTTGTTAATCCTATATAGCAACTATATAATAGACTTTCTAATGAATGGGGCTTTCCTTGGAATTTTAAATGTCTTTTAAAATAATGTTTTTCTTTGCAAAGAAAAGACAGATGTTTTTCAATTTCTTCAGTGTGATGCAAACAGAAGTGCCATAGACTTATTGAACTGAACTTACCGGCATTTCTTTCTCTTTACCTGAGTAGCACCATACTGAGAACTTGACAGGGGTTTTGCAGAACCTATTCAATACCTTTGCAAAAACAGAAATAAAGCTTTGGAGAGGACTACTTTCCTTATATCTCTTCTTTTCAATACTTTGTTATTCAGGAAGACTACCTGAACAAGAAGTAAATAAAAATTTGAATGAGGACTTCAAAAATTTTACCTTAATTGTGGTTAATGTTAATCTATTATCTTGTATTACACAATCTCATATAAAAGATTGCTTTATGAAAATATAAGCATAATTCACTCATTTAAAAAAAGACAGGTAAGCAGTGAAGATTCTTTTTGCTAAATATGACAAAAGTAAAGCTTAGACATTTCTTATGCAAAAGCCATGTGGAAAACAGAGCTGCAAAAGGCTGCCTTCCTTCAAAATGGAATTCAGAGTCACCTTTAAAAGTACCAAGGCTTAACAAACATAGGTCTTGTTTTGCATCTTCTACCGCATTGTATCTTTGCACTATTACTTATTTTACGCTCACAGTGAATGCTTCCATTTATTTTAGAATGGATTTCCCAAAATGTGGCTGGTTCACACCAGTGACCCTGTTTTAGCGTTCTCTTTTCCTGCCACAGCCATTGCAAAGCTTCCTAAGTAGCAGCTTTCACCTTCTGACTCTATGGCATTTGCCCAGACCTGAGGGACGTTTCTGTTCACTGCTTCACACATATGGGATGCTGGCTTGTGCCCAGAGAGGAAGGTAATTCCTCAAAACTTGGCACTCAGCCACACTAGCCCCCATGCTGTAATCTTCAGACTGACTGAGGTTACTAATATGAGCTATAGACACAAAAAATAATAGTCTGAGTACACAGCCACATGGTGTCCTGCTATTAAGCTTTTGCAAAGACAAAACTGACCTTTTACGCCCCACTGCATTTTCAAACTCTTAATTAGTTTTGTAACTACTTTTAAAACTTCTTTTTACTCTCCTGAAGAGCTCTGACAAAGGTTTTGAGATGTCAAACCATTTTTTGAAGGACATATGGTTATTGCACAGGGGTCATATTCTTTGTAGAGTGACACCATTTCCACTTATGTGTCAGAAGTGTAAAATGAACCTAATAGAATGCTTTATTTATGTACTTGGTGATTTAAGGTGAGGTCTAATGATGCAACAAACAACTGATTAAATGTTTTATAATTGCTAAGCCATAAAGGAAACCATAGCAGTTAAATTATACAGGTCATTAACCATTAATTCATTTAATGCTATCTGCACAGAATCTGCTGAAAGATCCTAAATCCTTCCAAGACTGCTACCCACTGTTGGGTCCTTTCCTTTCAAACTTCACCCCATGTTGATCATTGCCTGTCATACTCAGCTTCTCTCCTCTGTCCTGTAATACATTGTCACCAGCTCCTTGTCCTTCTCATGTTTGTGAAGCTTGTAGCTTTTCTCTGCAGTGTCATCCTTAAGTGAACTTCCTTGCTATGTATTAGAAAGGGAGCAGACTCAGTACTGACTGGAGCTTTCTGAGTTGCACAATGATTTGTAGCTTGAGGAAAAAGTTAAGGAAAAACAATGCAATCAAAAATAGCTCAGATTTTTCAGTAACTCGGTTAATTTTGATTCTTCTTTGCTTCATTTTGCAATTCAGTAAGAGAGTAAGGGGGCATTCTCTAAAAATTAAAGGATTTTAGGTCTTGCTTTTTCTGTAAAATATGGAAATTTTTTGTTGTCATAAGGACACCAGGACAAGGGAGAAACAAGCTGAAACAGGTGCATACGCTGAAATTACTGCAGAATGCTATGGCTTAAATACAGTCCCCTCAGTTCTGTGCTCACATGTGGGCAGGTACATGGCATTAAACATAGAATGGAAATACTCATACAGATGACAAAAAATAAAGCTTATTACATGTCCAGAAAGGCCAACATGTTACAAGGTCTTTGACACCAACTAATATTTCTAGAGGCAATCTCAAATTGGTTCCAGTACAGAAGCAGTCTCTGCCACTCTTGGGGGGAAACAAATTGGGGCAATGTTTCTGCCTCAAGGAGCTGGCAATACAAGGCCTGAGCCTCTCTTGGGAGATGTGGATATGGTGTCTGAGCTCCTGCCAAGCTTCTGTAGAGCTCCTGCAGGAAGATCCTTTCACACATAGAGTACAGCTGAAGTTAACGTTGGTATTTAATGTACTTTCTGTCTACTCCACTGTCATGTCAGGCAAGAATCGGATGAATCAGAAGTTGAGAAATGAGGTTAAGTCACAGAGAATTTGAGAGAGGAAAGAGAAAGATAGTAACAAGATCTGCTCTTCAAAATAATTTGCTTACTTTCTTTTTATTACATAATTTTCTTTGGGGTTTTCTGCCTTGCTTCTGTACTCAGGATAAGTAGGCTTTTAGAGAGGCAAAAAGAGTTCATGTTAAACTAAACTTATTTCAAAGTGTGGTACATAGTACTGTTATCCCATTTTTCATTGCTATGTGTACAACAGGGTTTCAAAAGATTGTTTTAAATAACTTTGTATTAATGGATAAAAAAGAAATAACTAAAAGGCTCAGTGGAATCAGGGCAGTCCTGTGAAACAGAACAATTCTATCTGTGCTACCCTTAGGGATTTTAGTAACTACCGGAAAGATCTAACTGTTCAGGTAGGTAGCTTCCCTTAATATCCCATGGAAAGTGAATGAGTGTTTATGGTATCAGAACAATGTCAGAACATTTCTATTTCCTATTTCCATTAAGAAAGCCTTGTTGTAACAGCAAACAAAAACTCACTTCAAGGAAAAAGTAACTCACCAGAGTTAGTCACATATCACTAAAGCATTGATAACAATGCTACTGAAATAACATGTGTTTTAAAAGCATGAAAGAGGGAAGTACTTCATTTATTATAATGGTATGGGAAACAAAATATAAAAGGTATACATTGGCAAGCAAAATAATAGCAAACAAAGTAAAATAAATCTTGTGTTAGAGCCAAGGAAAAGCTGATAGAGTAGGATGAAAAGGAAAACTTAAACAAAACTTCCAAGCATGTTATTGACTGTTTTAGGTTTATATCTGTCGTGGTTTAAGCCCAGCCAGCAGCTAGGCACCTCACAACCACTCACTCACTCCCCTACTGCCAGTGCGATGGGGAGGAGAATTGGGGAAAAATGTAAAACTTGTGGGTTGAGATAAGAATGGTTTAATAACTAAAGTAAAATAAAATTTAATACTAACAATAATAACAATAAAATATGATTATTATAATAATTGTAATGAAAAGGAATATAATAAAAAACAAAACCAAAAACAAGACAAGTGATGCATAATGCAATTGCTCACCACCTGCTGACTGATGCCAGAGCAGCGATCCACTCCTCCTGGCCAACTCCCCCAGTTTATATACTGAGCATGACACCCTATGGTATGAAATATCCCTTTGGCTAGTTTCGTTCAGCTGTCCTGGCTGTGCTCCCTCCCAGCTTCTTGTGCATCTGCTTGCTGGCAGAACAAGGCAAACTGAAAAATCCTTAACTTGGGATAAGCGCTACTTAACAACAACTAAAACATCAGTGTATTATCAACATTATTCTCACACTATAAATCTAAAATGCACTGTAATGTAAGAAGAAAATTAACTCTATCCCAGCTGAAACCAGGACGATGTTGTTAAAGGAGACATAAAGAGTGAGTCTGCTCATTCAGAGGAATCCATACATAAGTATCACTTCTTGTGTATCCTCCCAGAAATTCTTTCCCTTTTTAGTTTAGCAGATAGACCCTTTTTACCAAAAATGTTTGAAGCCCAGTCTCCATTGTTTCTAGTGAATTCTTGTCTAGTTACAACCCAGAGAGCATTGTAAGCAGGTCCATAATGATTAGCAGATGGCATCTTTGGTATGGACTTGAAAAGGTTTGTACTGCTAACTATTTAGAAATCAGTAAAGCTTGTGCTGATGGCACTATATTCAGCCTGCCTTATGACAGTGAAGCATAGATAAAAAGATTTAAGGCATGATTGGTAAGAATAAAAGCAGCTAGAGAACCCAGGAAAACACTTTGGTAAAAATCCATCCCCTTTCACCTTAAAGGCAGGAGCCATGCTTGCTTTTCAACTTATACATGGTCCTGTGTCATCAAAGGACAAAAATCAATGATTTCCTACACAACATCTATTTCCCAATTCATATATTTAAAGGTGGGTTTATTTTCTGATAATAAAGTGGAGTGGTTGAAAGCATTGTATAAATTATTAAACTATCTATCTGGCATGTTTTACCATGGCTGCTAGCCAAACTAAAACATATATCTGTATCACTGCAGAATTCAGAGGACATAGAGGTCTAGGGAAATCTAAATCTAAATTCCTCTGCAGAGCAGAGAGGTATCTGTTGACGTTCAAAGTCCTTGGTCTACAAGATAAATGTTAAACTAAATTCAACCTTTTTGTATCTTACAATTTTCCTTCAGCAATATATTTTTCTTCTCGTGTAAGATAAGAGCACACTTTCATCACCCACACATGGGTTATTCAGTTTAATGAAATAAAAAGTTTTCATTCTATTTTATCCATTTTCTTCTAGAATACTTTGTTGGTATGAGCCTCACTTTAATTTTTTCTCTAAATTAGAATGGAATTCATTCACTGCTATTGTTGCCAAGGCTACACAATGAATACTTGTTAGAAAAATCATGCACAGGAGAAGTATAGCAGAGGCCTCGGACTTCACTCATCCTAGAAATTTCTCTTTGGAATCCAAATTCAAAACTGTCAAACTCGAAAGGAAGTGGAATTGTTACATTCTGAGGTATCTCAAATTAGGCCTTTTTAAATTGCAATAATGAATATTCTCAGTTATTATGAATGTAAGGGAATAAATAGTTATTTTCAAACTATAATGTGCACATATAAAGCAGGATATTAAACAGACAGTTGTGCAAGGAGAAGAAATAATAATCAATATTAGTCCTGTGTAAAAGTATCCCTCAAATGGTGAATTCTATGCAGAAGTGTCAGTTTCTGCACCTAAAACTACGGAGGCACAACTGACTTCAAGAAAGTTGTCTTGGTGGGTTTTGAGTTTCGTATTGTTGTCAGATTTCAATTCTTATCAACCAGTCATTTTAGGAAAGTGACAAAAACTGATTGTCAGTACAATCAGTTGTCCAGCCTTCTGTTTCATGAGCTGATCAACTGTTCTTTTGCTCTGACTATATCCTCCCTCCTAAAGAAAAACCAGAACACCATATCCACAGCTCCCAAGAGAGTCTCAGGCTTTGTATTGCCAACTGCTTGAGACAGAAACATTGTCCCAGTTTGTTCTCACCCAAGAGCAGCAGAGGTTGCTTCTGTATTGGAATCATCTCATTTTTTCTGGATGTTCTCTGCTGCTTCTTGCTCTTAAACTGCACCACCTGTCTGGTCACCAGGAGAAATTACTGTTGCTCCCCAAGTATTGCCTCCGTTGGGATCCCACACCCTCCATAGCTCTTATCCAACTACCAGTGTAGGGAAGGGTTTCAGGGCCTCTGAGGATGGGATGAGGAGAGGTTCTGTCTGTCCCTGTGACGAACCTCTATCAATGCCTCACAAGCACTGAGGATGGATGTAGGCAGGAATTTCCAGTTGCAAAAGTGTCATTGAAGAAAAGAAGTGGACATTTTGGAAATTTTGCATGTTGCCAAAGATTTCTTGGATCCTCTTTGGCTTGGGGAAAGCAATGATGATCTTTATGTTAGGAGACAGATCTATACAGGCAGGTACCAACTGCCCTATATTTACTCTGCCCTTCTCTCCAAGCTGCCATGAGTAAAGGTTGTACACACCTGAAATCCAATGACATACATATGTGTCCACCCACCTGTCCAACTCACCCTCTCTCAGTACCTAAAAATCCTCTTTGGTCTTTTGCTCCAGCACTTTACATCAATATAAAGACTTCACCTCCAAGCAGATATTCAAGCATCCATCAAAACCAGTGCAAATCATTGACCAAGCATTGACCCTGCACAAAAATGAACTTAACACCTGTGAATATGGAACGGGCAATTTACTGAACTTCTTATTAGACGTACAAGAAAACCAAAACCTGATCTGACTACAGTGGGTTCCTCATTGTACTTAAACCTACATTCAACATGATGAAGAACAGTAACTTTTGCATTTACCAGTGGAGCAATTCTTCCACCAGTAAAGAGTTTTCAAAAATACAACTTTTGTGGACCCAAATATTAATGAAAAATGCAGAGAAAGGCTAAGGACTGTGTTCCATAAGCTGTTAAGCAAGCATGAAACACACCTTCAGTGAAGCAGTATAAAAAATGCTGTTCTAAATGAATTTACCAGAGAACTTAAGCATTTTGGCACGTCCAAGTGTGTGTCACAATGCACAGAATTTCCTTCCAGTCATGCTGTTTCAGCATGACCAGGTCTTTCCTCCATTTCTGTGTACTGGTTTCAACTGATAGTCTGTTTAACAGAGTGTACTGGGTCTGGTTGGGTTGGAGTTAATTTTCTCCATAGCAGTCCATATTGTGGTGTACTTTAGATTTGTAACCAAAGGAGTGTTGATAACACAGTCATACTTTGGCTATTGCTGGACCAGTGCTTGCACAGCGTCAAGGCCTTCTCTGTTTCTCACTCTGCTCCCACTGCTCTCACTGTGAGTAGGTCAGAGGTGGAAAGGAGCCTGCGAGGATGCACAGCTGGGACAGCCGGCCCAAACTGACCACAGATATTCTGTACCGTGTAATGTCATGCTCAACAATGAAAATGGGGGCAGTTTTTCCAAGGCAGCTGTTGCTCAGACTGGTTGGGCATCAGCCTGGTGTGATCGCCTTTGCATCACGCTTGGGTTTTTTCCCCTTCACTTACTAAACTGTTTTTATCTCAACCCTCAAGTTTTATCACTTTGCCTTTCTGATTGTCTCCCCGTTCTACGGTGGGGGAGTGAGCGAACAACTTGGAGGGGGGACTCAGCCGCCACCACACAGCATTTTTCAGACTGTACTGACACCTACAGCCAATGTACAATGGCTGTCTCCATTAATATTACTAGCTACCCCACCATTTACTGGGAGGTAGCACTATCAATATGACTCTATGGCTACCTTTCCACCTTCCATACCACATACTTAAAATTTCCTTCTTCTGAACAACTAGCTATCACTGGGCTTAAGCTGCCAAATATCCCAGCATGTATCCCCTGTCCCTCAGCTCCACATGCCAATCTGCCTCTGTTCTCAGATCAGAGTTTTACAACACTGTAAATCAAACTTTCAGGCTGTTAATACAGAATTAAAAATCCTGCACCCTTATAATCCATTCTGCTATTTTATTACTCAAAGTGTTACTCAAAGTGTTTTGTACCAATGTGCTCCATGCCAATAGGCATCTTATATTTCCTCAAAGCCAGCATAAAATTGGCATAAAGGAAGCATAAATGCTTATTGTGTCCTCTGGCTAATCTAACTAAAATATAAATACATAACACTCTCAATTTAGACAAAATTGGTAATGCTCAGTGATATGGAGCTTCCAAAAAATGGTTCTTATCATCAGGGGCACTATTTACTCTTCATCACTTTTATATCCAGGCTGTGATCTCCCAAATCAGTCCATTCATAGCATCTATAACCAATTCCCTTTTCGCACTTATATCAGTTCATCTTTCCTTGATGTTGAAGAAAACCAAAGTTAGAAGCAATGTGGTACTTGTCTATATAGCTCACAGACAAGGAACAACAGCTATGGCATGGAGTGTCTAGGGTTACTACTCAAATGTAAACATACAGGTAATAAGGAATCACCCTTTACCTTAGAATTAAGATTCCAAGGTCCTTTAATTCAGCAGAGGCAATCTAAGCAGAAAACTCTTCTCAATTTTAAAGTCTAAACCAGTTATTATTTGCCTACAGACAACCAATGTTTTTACCACTTAAACTCTGGAACTAAGAACAGACCAGACTTTGCTGAAGTTTGTGTTTCAACTATATGTTATTAATATCAAACAATTTCCCATACGCTGAAGGCTCTTCTCATCAGTAAGCTGCCAGCTAACTTGAATTCCTGGTATTGTCTTGTTTACCTTTTCCCTGCCTGGTGCTCTGTAAGGCTTTTCCCATGGTGGGTTCTTCATATCTTCCAAGCACAGATCCATCCCTCATCATAAATCAGTCCCTCTGGTCTGAGAACTGAGTTATAAGGATGACTTTTTAAGACTACTCAGTCAGTTCACTTGGAAAACCTCAACTGTTTTTGTAATGCTTCAACACAAACTAAGCCTTTGAAAAAAGGCTCTGTATTTAGCCACATTTCTGTATGACTGCATCATGCTTTTATTTGCTCAGAGAAGTCTGGGCCACATTAGGACAAATCAAGTTCTTAAACAACCATAATCGCACCAGCAAAAATTATTTATAATTTGTTTGTCAGGTCCTCTGTTATAACAGTCATTACATTTTTTTTCTCCTACAAGTTGTCTTTTTCCCTTAAATATTTTTTCTCATTTTTTTCTATTCTTTTTTCTCTTAAATATTATTTATGTTAAAGCACAACTTAAAAATTATACTACACCCTTCCTGCTACACAGTAATCTAACTTTAACTTAAGATTGGAGAAATTTTTTAGTTCCTGTATGTATTATAATTACTAGTGGACACCACAGCTAGACATAGAGAAGAGATTAGTTATATCTTGAGTTATAGTGGCTGCAGCTCTAACTTATCTAAAAAAAATGAAATGTTTGTTCATTTTGTAAAAGTGTCAGGTCAGCTTTTATTCCGAAAGCCTTCAAAAATTTTGCTGGGATCTTCTCATGGTAGTGGGGAAACACCATATATATTATCTTAACTTGAAAAAAAATGAACAGAAGCAAAAGTATTACACAGGCAAGTGAAGTTTCTCTAAAGCTGAAATTGGCAGTGGTGCCCTGAAATTGCAGAAGGCCCACACTCCACTAATTCTGTTGCAAAGAGTCCCAAATAGTCATCTTCAGGATGTAAAGATCTGTTGCCTCTTAAAAGGGTGCCAAAATTTTTAAGATCAGAAAAGGTTAGTGTGTTTTACTCTGCTATTTCCTTCTTTCCCCAGATAAGCAGCAATGTTAGAAGACTTATACTTCTGATCCCAGGGAGCAGGGAAGTTTGTCAGGATAGAGGCATTCATACAACAACACTTCTGTATTTACTATAGGTGATGGAAAGATGCTCAGATAAGTAATGACAATACTTAGTGTGCACACAACTGAGTTGCAGAGAAGAAGAATTCTGAGTTTATTAGTTGCCAGGAAAAGCAATCGGTTTCCACGTGTATAGTTCTCTTTCTTCACATTTAAAAATGAGGAATATATATTTTGTCTCCTAGACAGTCATTAAAAAAGGAGAAAAAAGCCCAAACATAATAATTGCTCAGGCTAGCATAAGAGTCCTATTTGCCATGGCCATTAGAGCTATTTCACAGAGCTGTATTTAACTCATTTCTCAGGCTTTGCCACCTGGGGCTTATATTCTGCTTGCTGAGCTGCTTTCTGTGCTGTGTGGAGTGTCCTGACAGCAAGATGAATGAGCGTAAGCCCTACTGCATTTGGAAGTCAGCTCCTGTTGCAGAATATGCTTTCAACTCCGTGGAACAGCTTTCTCAACAGCTGGTCAGGGGACTGACTGCTGGGCAGGTCTTCCTGTGCTCAGGCTGGTGCTTCTTTTCAAGTATGAAACAACAAATCTAATGCACCCTCAGGGATAAGGAGACCAACAGCCATCCAGACTTCATCAGGAAAACCATCACCAGCAGGTCAAGGGAGTGATTCTTCCCCTCTACTTGGCCCTGGTGAGGCCACATCTGGAGTGCTGTGTCCAGTTCTGGGCCCCCCAGTACAAGAGGGAGGTGGACATACTGAAGTAAGTCCAGCTCAGGGCCCCTCAGATGGTTACAGGGCCAGAGCATCTCTCATATGAAGAGAAGCTGAGAGAGCTGGGACTGTTCAGCCTGGAGAAGAGAAGGCTACAGGGGAATCAATGTGCATAAATACTTGATGGGAGGGAGGGAGCAAAGATGATGGAGACAGACTCTTCCCAGTGGTGCCCACTGAGAAAACAAGAGGGAATGGGTACAAACTGAAAAAGAAATTCAATCTGAACACAAGAAAACACTTTCTTGCTGCGAGGGAGACTGAGGTTGTGGAGTCTCCATCCTTGGAGAGATTCAAAAGGCAACTGGACACAGTCCTGGTCAACCTGCTGTAGTTGACCCTGCCTTGAGCAAGAAGATTGGACTACCAGATCTCAAGAGGTCCCTTCCAACCTCAATGATTCTGTGAAATCCTCAAGGACGCACCCGAGGCTTCTGCATAATGTCAGTACAATAAGGAGTTGCCTACTGCAGTGTTCCCATTTACAGGGCAGAAAAGGCTGCAGGTTTCTGGAATCATTTCCAGACCCCTAATGAAGGACAACTAAGTAAGTGGGGGCAGTGCAAGATCATCCCCTCCCTCTGCATCACAGGAAGGGCTGCCAGTCCAGCTGAGGTTCACTTATTTCTTACTGCTGATTATCCGGAACAGGATGAGCAGGGTTCTAAGAGCCTTTGTCACTAGCACAAGTGAGATTGGTAAGAGGGCTGCTGAAAGAGGTAAGAGGGCAGCACTTTCCTGGGGCCATCCAAGAGGAGTACCCAATAAAACCAGGCATTACACTTAAAAGCTGGAATCTAGTTCCAAACTGTTACTGTACCTTCAATATTCAGGATCATGGTACGCAAAAAAACCCCTTTGTGTTACAATGTAAGTAATACTAAAAATGCCAAAAAAATGTTCAAAAGTAAATGCTTTTTCTCAAAAAATACAGTCTTTCACATATTAGCAGATGAAATATTCACTGCAGGAAGCAAATTTTTAAGTATGCCTTATTCCAGACTTTTTAAAAACGAAATTAATCCCGAGCCATTTCAGATGGGTAGTTAGCAGACAGGTATATGACTCTCTGAGCATTTATACTGCTGGTGTTTACCTGAAATGTCCAGAAGCAAAAATTGTTATTCAAGAGATATCCAGAATTAGGGGCGGGGGGGTGGGGGAGAGGGGTGGGGATTGTGTATAGAAACCAATATATACAGGAAGTTCTATTTTAAAAAAAAGTAATCTAGTATGTATCATGTTTTTAAAACATCTTAATTCATATAAAAGATGAGCATACTACAACCAAGTAAGTAGTAAGTGGGAACATTTCTGTTACTTAACTTTTTCAAGCAGTAAATATTGAAGAGGGGGGCAGCAGAGGAACGCAACACATAACACTGTTCAAGTAGAATTTGAGACACCTAGGCCAGCTTTAAACTCCTAAAACAGCAAATCCTGCAACCCTATTGATATCTGTGCAGCTAAGCAGACATAACCTTGTCCACTGTTCTTTGCAATACTGTAGAAGATGACTTAAAATACTGAATCCTGTAGTTTCAGAAATGTGGGGTTTTTTTCATTACATATCAAGTCAGCATTTTCATCAGAACACCAAAATCCAGGTATTCCAGGAACTTGTCCCTAGAATAATTATTGAGGCCTCTTACTCACTCCTCAGAATGGAAATCTGGATGAATGATCTGTCAGCACACCTTCCAAGCCCACCTCCTCCCCTCCCCATCTCCTCCCACCCATGCCAGCTTTGTCCAGAGCTTTCTACAACTTTACTGTATCCCTAAGTGCAGGAGCTAAGGCACCCTTTGTTTTGATGACAGGTTGCTCAGTTATTAAGGTGGTTTATGTTTTGTCCATTAGGGAATTCACCCAGAACTCAGTTCAGGACTAGGCAGCCAGAATGAGAATCACTGCCTTAAAAAAAAGTGGGCGTTTTCTCTTTGGGTATCTTGCAAAGGGAGGGTGTATTGGGATGTGTATGAGTTAGACATTGTTTTATCAGACCAGCAAGCAGTTCTATCAAGAAAGAGCTGTAAAAATTAAAAGCTGAAAAAAATCCCTTGCTAGAAACTGCAAAGGTGTCTCTCATGTATTTTGCTCCCTAAAGAACATCACCTCTTCCACTGTATTCATCATACTCTACTTCTTTTTATTTCTCCATGCTGCAAAGCCAGGACGATAAATGCAATATTTCTATGAAAAAAAATGCTGGCCTAGACTCTGCCACTTGCCCTGCAGAAACTCACGACCCCTTCAAGGAGAACAGAGAGGCTTTGCCATAGGTCTGTCATCCCATGCAGGCTCTGAGCACCTTGTGTAAGCAAAGCAGTTGAGTTACCATTGTGACTCATGTGTATGAGACCCCAAACAGCCCATGGTGCAAAAAGACAATGAGCTCCAAGAGTGGTAATGATCTGCACTCCTTGACTCTCCAGGCTGGTTTATTATTCTCCTCACTTGTCAGGACAGTCATGCTGCTGAGTGAACTGCCATACTGGCAGCGTTGCCTTCCAGCTCACAACCAGATATGCAACATTCTGCTTGTGAGGTACCCATGGCTCTTCACAGCAGCTCATTTGGAGTGCTCTCCTGCTCCCTGCCATCTCTCCCACGCACACTGCCATGGCGCCAGGCTACTTCTGAGCATGTCAACCTGTCTGATCGTTCAAAAGCCTTGCAGGCCCTTCCACTCCCTCTCCTAGGCCCTCCTGGGCACAGTGGACATGTGGGTGGGAAGGGAGTGCAGAGGGACCCCCCATTTCTCTTTCAACTGAACGATTTGTCCCAAGAATTCACGTTATCGAGTTTGTGTCCTCAGGCTAGTCTGAAAAATAAAGTAAGATCAAACAGCAGCCAAACAAAATCCCCAGTCTTTTCACAGAGAGTTATTGTATAAGTGTATTAAATTTCCTTGACCGTAATTTTTCCTTTTTAGAAAAAAATACTAAAAATAGACTCTGATTACAATGGTAGACGTATAAAGGGAATGCTTAAAGTCTGTATAGCTCTGTCAGCCTGGAGATGAAAAGAGTCACAGAAGTGTCAGAACATGGCACCTACTGCTTTTTCACTGCTCTGACAGGAGGGGAAGATTATCATCATCTGCCCGATGCTCTAACGGGAGGGCTCCTAACAGCATCAGAGGCCATTGCTACTGAAAGGTCACTGGCCTTTGGCCAATGGCTTCAAAGACAACTGAAATAGAGCACATAAGATCCCTTATTATTTTAGGTAGACAAATGGTAAGTAATCTTCTTAATTAAACACAGCAAGGAAGCTAGGACCTCAACATTGATCTCTGAAATAAGTGCTTCATCAGTTACTACAGTAATGCCAGGATTTTTAGATGCAATGGGGAATTGGTGTACCAGATGACTGAGGAATACATTATGGCTGTGAAATGTATTTCATCAACCTGTACAGAAGAATGTCTGGCACAGAAATTGTTCTTTGTTATACTCAGTTTTAGTTTGCATTGTTTGCTTATCAAAAATACAATAATTTTATTTTTTTTTAAATCTCCACTAGGAAGCATGGCATTTCTATTTCTCCCACAGGAAATAAACTTTATTAGAAAAACAGCAGTGGCTTTTAGAAGAAATAATGCAGCCATAAGGCCTATACACTGCAGTTTGAAGCCATGTATTCAGAAGACCATAGCTGCCAGCACAGGAAAGTGTCCTCCAAAACTTGGGTAAGAGCAGAGCTGTAGGAATAGCTCTGGAAGGAAGAAGTTTAACTTAATGAGCATAACTGCAGGATTTATGGATATGCTGGCACACAGAAGTAAAGCTGGCTGTGGGAAACAGGTGCAGCCAGGTATTACAAAAAACCATCATTTTCCAGGGAAGGATACAAAGTGGGAGAGGTCCCATCATTATCTCAAGTGAAACTGCATGTGAGGCCTGGGACTGCAGCTTCCTTTTTCTAGTATCAGCTGCTTTCAATAGCCTGTGTGGGCCAGTAGCTAAAGACTGAGATTGGAGCTCTGGGCACACTTCTGCCATTGAGCTGTTCTCTAACCTTAGGCAAGTTGTTCGACATCACAATGCCATTTAGTCTATAACACCACCGGCACTGCAGTTGTGACAACATATTTTTATTTTGTCCTGCCAGACAGGATGTGATCTCAGCTGAGAACTCCTGACACTACAGTAAAATAAATTACTTAATAATTCAGAACAGAAATATAAATCAACCTCTCCGTTCTTCTCCCAGAAAATCAAATAAAGGATGCTTTATATCATGCCGAGTCCCAAAATAATCTAACAAAACCACCCAGTCAGTTGGACAATTTTCCATCTCCAGCTCTTCTGAGAGATTACCCAACAGCAAGACCTATCCCCAACCAATAACTGAAAGAAAATAACACTGAGATTAAGTTCTCCTAGCCATTCCTACTTTCATATTGCTGAAAGATCTGTCCTTCCCTCTCTTGCCTTCCACCAGCTAAACTCACCTAGCATAAACTCTATTTTATTTACTGACTATACTTTAAAAATGCTAGGGAAAAAAAAAAGCCTGCTAGATTGTGGTAGGTTGACCCTGGCTGGATGCCAGGTGCTCACCAAAACCGCTCTATCACCACTCCCCTTAGCTGGACAGGGGAGAAAATATAACGAAAGGCTCGTGAGTAGAGGTAAGGACAGGGAGAGATCACTCACCAGTTACCGTCACAGGCAAAACAGACTTGGCTTGGGGAAATTAGTTTAATTTATTACCAATCAGATCAGAGTAGGATAATAAGAAATAAAGCTGAACCTTAAAACACCTTCCCCCATCCCCCCCTTCTTCCCAGGCTCAACTTCACTCCTGATTTTCTCTGCCTCCTCCCTCCCAGCGGCACAGGGAGATGGGCAATGGGGGGTGGAGTCAGTTCATCACACATTATTTTCTGCCGCTTCATCATCCTCAGGGGCAGGACTCATCACACTCTTCCCCTGCTTCAGCGTGAGGTCCCTCCCACGGGAGACAGTCCTCCACGAACTTCTCCAACGTGAGTCCTTCCCACGGGCTGCAGTTCTTCACAAACTGCTCCAGCGTGTGTGCCTTCCATGGGTGCAGTCCTTCAGGAGCACACTGCTCCAGTGTGGGTCCCCTGTGGGGTCACAAGTCCTGACAGAAAACCTGCTCCGTGGGCTCCTCTCTCCATGGATCTGCAGGTCCTGCCAGGAGCCTGCTCCGGCGGGGGTTCCCATGGGGTCACAGCCTCCTTCAGGCATCCACCTGCTCTGGCGTGGGGTCCTTCCCAGGCTGCAGGTGGAGATCTGCTCCACCGTGGACCTCCATGGGCTGCAGGGGGACAGCCTGCCTCACCATGGTCTTCCCCACGGGAGGCAGGGGAATCTCTGCTCTGGTGCCTGGAGCATCTCCTCCCCCTCCTTCTTCATTGACCTTGGTGTCTGCAGGGCTGCTTCTCTCACATGTTCTCACTCCTCTCTCTCCTGACTGCTGCTGGCATTGTGCAGGGCTTTTCCCCCTTCTTAAATCTGTTCTCCCAGAGGCGCTACCACCATCTCTGATGGGCTCAGTCTTGGCCAGCAGCTGGTCCATCTTGGAGCTGGTTGGTGTTGGCTCTGTTGGACATAGGGGAAGCTTCTAGCAGCTTGTCACAGAAGCCACCCCTGTAGCCCCTCTGCTACCAAAACCTTTCCATGCAAACCCACTACATAGTTATTGACTTTTCAAAAGTATAGGTTGAGAAGTAATACAGTTTTTTTCACAGGCTGGCAGCCTGTCAAAAGTGGGGTCCCCCAGGGACTGATACTGGGCCCCACACTGTTCAACATCTTCATGAACAACTTGGTTGGTGGGATTGAGAACACCCTCACCAAGTTTGCTGATGACACCAAACTCAGTGTTGAGGTGGGCATATCAGAAAGGACAGCCATAGTACAGAAAGACCTTGATGGGCTGAAAGACTGGGCTAGCAAGAACAGTATGAAGTTTAACAAAAAGACATGTGCAAATTCCTGCAGCAGGATAACTGAAGAGCCCCGCACAGACTAGGATCTGTGTGGCTGCGGAGCCAGCCATAGCAGCCACCCTCCAGGGCCCTGGGGATCCTGGTGGACAACAAGCTGAACATGAGTCTGCAGAGCACCACTGCAGCAACAAAGGCAAATTGGATCCTGTGCTGCATCCGCAGGGCCATTACTAACAGAGATAGGGATGTGATCATCCCAATCTGCTCAGGCTTGTCAGGCTTGGAGTATTGTGTCCAGTTCTGGTCCCCACAATTCAAGAAAGATGCAGACAGACTGGAGAGTGTCCAAAGGCAGGCCATGAAGATGACC
Source organism: Buteo buteo (assembly GCF_964188355.1). Lineage (NCBI taxonomy): Eukaryota > Metazoa > Chordata > Aves > Accipitriformes > Accipitridae > Buteo > Buteo buteo. Next base: position 51,140,803 of record NC_134204.1, on the reverse strand, counting down.
AAAGAGCTGGAGAAGCTGCCCTATGAAGAAAGACTAAAAGAGTTAGGTCTCTTCTCCCTGGTGAAGAGGAGACTCAGTGGGGGGGACCTCATCACAGTTTTCCAGTACTTAAAGGTAATCTACAAAGAGCACAGAGGCTCTCTCTTCACAAGGAGCCACATGGGTAAGACAAGGGGCAATAGGTGCTAGTTGCAGCAGGAGAGGTTTCATCTCAACTAAGAAAGAAAATTTTAAGTAAAAACGAACATTCAGTCCAGTGAACATCTTCCCCAGGGATGTGGTGGAGTCCCCATCACTGGAGGTTTTCAAGATGCAATTGGACAGGGTGCTATGTAATCTCGTCTAGGCTCCCTTTCCCACAAAAGTTTGGATCAGATGATCTTTTGAGGTCCATTCCAATCTGGGCTATTCTATGATTCAATGAGAGGAATCAGGATCATACCTAAATTTGATTTCAATTATTTTTTGTGAAGGAGCCCAAGGATGCAGCCTGGTACCTGGGATAAGTTCCAAGGTTTTAGATTACACCATATAGTCCTACTTGAGGTGATGAAGTAACAGATACTGCTGATAACTGAACTAACTGTATAGACCTGAAACTTTGTAAAAGTCAGGATAGATAAAATATTAATGCAAATAAATAGAGAGGGGTGAACAGTATGGATAGAAAGTAAGAAAATTAATTCTGTTCAGGTGAGATTTATGGAAAAATAACCCAACAGCAGAGTCTTGACATTTGGGGGTAGGCACCAGAAACCTATGATCTCGAAGTGAAAAGCTGTGGCTAAGGCACCATTTGGTGTAGTAAATAGATAAGCCTCATGTAGCAAAGAGGGGGAAAATCATAGAGTGACCACTCAGGTTCTCTGCTCTGTACTGCACCTCTAAAATGACACAAAATTCAGTGTGAATGCTCTAGTTTGCCTTAGGTCATCATCAAGCTAATTCCATATTCTCCCAGCAGACATTGTACACTTCTCCTTCAGTGTTAAATCTAGAGAGATTTAGCACTGCCCAGTGAGTTTCCAGCACAGCTGTCAAACAATTTTAAAAGCCACTGCCAATCAAGCACCAGAAATATCTCAAGGAAGAATGTATGACACGTCTTTGAGATCCTTTCTGGCCACAGAGAAGGAAGCATTAAGTGACTTATGAAGAAAAGGTATTGGTGGAAGCAAAAGTTGAAACTGATCCAAGAAAAAGCCAGGGTATATCTCCAGAAATCAAAAAGTGCCAATCCAAAATACTGCTTTTAGGCACATACATCCATCTTTTAGGTTTTTCTGACATAATCAAAATCAAAGATCAGTTCCTAGCTGAAAACTTCAAATTTTTTGTTTCTGCAAAATTATGGCAAATCTGTATTCATTTCACTTTGAGAAATAAATTACCTTTATGTATCAAAAAACACATTTAACCCTGCTGTCTAACTAGGTGTATGCCATTCTTTCTTAAGCATGTTGGTGCATCACCTTTTGCAGATAAATGGATTAAAAAGCATTGGAGATGAACACTGAATTATAAAGAGAATAAGATGTCCTACGTCATCTTTTCCTTCTCTATCATCTATGATGCTTCAGATACTTTAAAATGTTTAAAAAAAAAAAACAAAAAAAAAACAAAAAACAAAACCACTTGTTCAATAGTAAAGTTTTCAGGGATAATGTAAGACACACAGAAATAACATCTTCATTCTATGCTGTTGATGGTAGGAAATGGAACATAGAGACAGCTCCTGGAGATAATATCACACTAAACAGAAAATGCAGTTACAAGTGAAATGTGCTCAGAAAGAAATCTTCAAAAGTTTTACACATAATAGAAAAATATTTTCTTGAAAAATAATGCTGTGAAGATTAGGAAGGCACCAGTCCAGCATATTATAATTGCAGAAATTGAAAACCAACTATCATCCAGATCATGCACAACTAGCTGAATAAAGGATAATGTTATTTTAGGAGGCGGCTGTTAGGAAAAATCGGAGACAGTAGGAAGAAGGTAATAACAACAAGAGACTAAAAAAAGAAATACTCTAATGTCAAAGTGGTACTCACATACAGCAGCATTTTAAAAGATGTTTTCACATAAAATGAGAATGCTGAGAAAAAGCATGAGGAAGGAAAATTATGTGAGCTTATGTATAAAAAATAAAGAAAAGCAGTAATTCAGAAAGGAAAGAAGAGAGCCAAAATTGCATCTTCTGAACTCTCTATTATTAAGCATGCACAGACGGAATTGTACGCCAGTGTGGACTGTACGATGGAGAGTTAAGGTGATTTTGGGATCAGTGACTTCAGAGAAAGTCTCCAGAATGTTTCTCAGGAGCTAAATATAACCTTGAAAATATCTTCTGTCAACTCTTTTATAATTGTGCTATTTCCAATGAATATATGAATGTATCCAATAAAATGTGAAGACCTGATGAGAATAAAGAACATATCCAAACAATAAAAGGTAAGAATAATAGCCCAATGCAGCAGCTGAACATCACTACAGAGGGCAGACATAGCCTCTGAGCTGAAAGCTTTGGATCAGAGGGGTCAAGGGAGCAGCCTTTTCTTCACATGCAGGCTGAAAGCAGCCTCTATTTATTAGACTCCCTTTCCATTTTATTTCAATTGATTATGTTTGTTGAACTCATTCATTTTGGTCACAATCTATTATGTTAGTCTTCTAAAAGCCATTGAAATGAGTTTAAGATAAAATAATCACCATTAAGTCAGTGATAGGAAAGCAGTGGTATATCCCTCTGATTGACTATTTTTTTAAACAAAAAAAGAATCCTCAGATCTGCAAGCTGCTGATGCAGATGCAGTAAAATCTTCACAATCCTCAACCACCTCACTCCACCTTTCTTACTCACAATGCCTTCTTTTACCTTGTTAAGGAGATGCATGCACAATGTGAGACATATAGATGTATGAAAAGTTAGTTGTAGCAGTGACAAACTTAGCAAAACCTCCAACAAATCCTGTTGGCTCAGGGGCAATAACTAACAGCTAACAACAAAGCTCTTGCTTGGCATTACATCATTGATAATGCAAAAAGCCTGGATAGCAAATCTCATCATAGGCTGGAATTTGATCAAGACACTTTAAGGTACAGAACGCAGAGCATAAGCACAGGACTTAGACCGGTGCTTTCATACCAGATTCTGAATATAGTTGCACCGACCATCAAGCTATAGTCTCATCACACTTGGTGCCACAGTGAAGTGCTCTGATTATTTCCCTGCCATTGCTCAAACCCACTTAAGCTATGCCACCGATTTATTCTTTGGCCTTGTGACAGCAAAAATCCAGGGTAAAGGGAAAGAAGGTACAACAATTTTAATTGAAAAATCCTGAATTATCTTCTAGTCATTTTCAAATGCATGAAAAATATCTCAGACTACTGCAGGGGAGGCTCAGACTCTTTTATTGCTGTGGGAGAGTCACTACTGTACGGTATTGCAAGTGGGACTCTGAGAAGTAGAGGTTCAAGTTTCTGAATTGTCTGATGATCTCCCAAAGAATATGCCTTTTTTACTGAAATGAAAGAAATTCAAGCAAGCAAAGATAATAATTCATAACTAGAAAAAAACAAACAAACAAACAAACAAACAAACAAATGAAACAGTACTGAAAAGATGTTTTTGACAGGTGTAGGAAGAGGAGAAGGTGGTGCTGCACCATAGGTAGCAACTGCTGCTTCAGGCGTACGGGAAGCTCTGTGTTGTAAAACCAGGTTCAGAAAGCCACTGGCTTTCATGCGAATACCTTGGAAGCACACCTTTGCATAGGAAATCTGGCTAGAAACTGCAGAGAAAGGTGGACTTACTGAGAACTTAAACAAGAAAGGCAGGGTAGGTGCATGGGTTTCTTTGTGCCTCACAAATTTAGCAATTTAGGGCAGGTCGTTGCTGGGGCTGATGATGGCAGAACCAAACTTCATGTGTGAGTGACGCCACCCAGAACCAGTCAGTTTTCAGTCTTCCCCTGTTACAGAAAACCAGCTTTAAGAATAAGGAAGTACAAAGAATTTGGGGTTGAAGCATTTGAACTTGAAACTGGTATCTCACCAATTAGGATGACAACAGCTTGTAAAACTCAGCATTTGTTCAGACTAGGTCATTCAAATCAGTCCTGGGTGTACTCCAGCCTTCACAGCTCACCATGGCAGGAGTCTTTGCTCAGTGAAAAAAAAAATCTGGATTTGTCTAAATTGGAGTTTACTTATTTTTAGCGTTGATATTTACAGCTTCTATTTTCCAAGGAAATTTAAAAAAATATTTCTGCCCGCATCTACTTGTCATTGCAAGGTTGGGTTGCAGGCCTGAAAACAGCTGCTGTCCAGTGGCAACCTCCACCTGGTAGGAGAAAAAGATTCACTCAAAATCCCTGACCATTCTTCACTTTTCTGTATTGACAAACGTGAAGACAGCTTCAAGGCGCCTTGTGTACACACTGGGAACCTGTTTCAAAACCCAGAACTAGTGAAATGCAGCTCTTAAGGTGAATCTTGCTGATGTATAAGAGCACAGAGTAAGACAGACAACTGCTTAAACCAGAATAGCCTAATCTTACTCCACCAACTGCCCTGTCAGTCCTTGATGACCACCATTCAAATGCAGCAGGGTGAAGACAGAAGCAGAGTTGCCTGCGGGCAAGAGAAGGCAGAACACAGAAGGCTCCATAGCCTGAATTCCTCTGAATGCACCTGGCTTCCAGGATTTTGTGATTTGTGACCAGAATGCCAAATGGCTCTACAGTCCGTGTTTGGTTCAACCCCATAAAGCCTGCTCATACAGTCAGTGTTTGTGGGAAGTCTCACGTTGTCAGAGTACATGCCAGGTAGCTGACATTCGTACAGCAGTAAATCTTTCCAGGACTTTGGGATGGAGAGATTTACATTGTCTATGGCCTGTGGTCTTTCTGTATTTAGACAAAAGAAATGCAAAGCCACAGGGTCAGCCTCCATCAAGGAGCTGAGGGAACGTTTTAGCCCAAACTGCCTAGCACTCCAGTCTGGCAAAGCAGGAATTTTGGTGAGTCATAGTGATGAGAGCTGTAGCTGAAAAAGTAATCTGAAAGACATTGTCAATAATAATGAAAAGCAAATACTATCTATCAAATGAAGTTTTCTATGGTGACTAGGCTAGTCACACCACTTCAACAATACCCATAATATTTTAAGTTAAAATATAACTGAACAACAGAATATGCTTTCACATTGCAGTCAACCACCAAGTCACAAGTGTTGCCGAAAACCGGAATAAAACTCCTTAACAGCAATGAGAAGTTAAGAAGCAGGCACTTCTTTATTGCAGCGCTGGGCACACAGGGGATCACTCCACCTAGTGTGTGCACCTGTCTGATTCAATCATACAGGTTAAATACACACCTGTTATACATATTCACTAGATTTCTGGGAAATGCCATACATAATCATCAATTGTCCGATAAATCATTAGCATATGTAAATGTCCTTTTACGCAGGCGTGGTGAAGTCTTTGGTGGTCTTCAGAAGCCCTCTGGCGGTCTTCCATAGTCTTCCTCACCTTGTCCGATAGTTGACCTCTCTTATGTGATTCTGCGCAGTACGATCTTGCCATCATGCATTAGATTTACATAAAGTACATTCAATGTTAATTCTTACACTTAATGTTTCTAGTGATTGGCCCTTAATCACATCACCTCATCAATATTCGTATCTTATAACATTCATTGGTTAATCTTACCTAATTCCACTAACTGGTCTCCTGATCAAAGTAGGGTTTCTAAACCACAGAACTAAAGTCCATAACGATCTCTCTTAGTTCATTAAGACTAATGCTATAATCTAACAAATTGCCTAAATTTCTATGGTTAACCGATCTTAGACAATACTTATTCTTTTTATGATTGCATGCTGCACATTTTGTATGTTCCTAAATTTCTATAGCTATTGTGTGCTTCAGACTCCTATCTTCTACAATTTTACCTTTTAACCAAACCCGACTTAAGTAAAATTCCAACTTTTATTAAATATTGGTAACACAAGCAAGTGTAGAAGTGCAACCATAAGGACACAGAAGATACCGATGGCTCTGATTAGTTCACTAGCAACACTGAACCACTTCTGTAAAATCAAAAAACTCCTTTCTTCCAAAGCTGGAGTATCTTTCCTCCAAATACCATTTCTGACAGAACCAATGGGAAGAACGCAAAAGCAAGAAGTGAGCAAGTAAACCATTATTTATAGAATTTCCTAATATTGCTGTTCTAAAATAAGGTGAATGAAAAAATTGCTACCACAACCATCTTATGCTAGAGTATTAGCAACTCAGCAGTGTTATCTTCCAGTAACACTTAATTACTGCTTATTACTCTGGTCCTGTTATGGGAAAAATCTTGTGGTTTGGCAGACTGTGTTCTGGGGTCCATTTTCTACTATTGTTCATAACCGTACAGCTCTGAGTTTTATTTTAATTTGCAAACTTTATTGTGGACCTTTTTCAGTCCCTTGTACTGCAGATTTGCTTACTGCTGATTTCTGTTATTGATAGAATTGATGAAATCAGACCTACAGCTGAACATAAGGAATATTAGTGTTCAGCTTTCCTAGCCCATTTCTTTAAGTTTGTCTTTCATACCTCCAAAGCTTACTCTCTTCATTTGATTTTCTGTGTTTGTGCCCAATATTTGGGTTGCGGATAATCTTTCTTACACATTTTTGGCATTTCCTACAGGTAGATATACATAAAGAATCATCATTTAATTTTTAAGACAGTGGTCCAAAATAAAAACCCTAGCTCATAATATTGGCCTGCCTTTCTGATTTGCTTACAAAGTGCTTACAGCTTTATGTTCTGCATTTAATATTCACTCTGTAATGCCCAATCTACGCTGTATTGTGTTCACATAGTGTTCTGGAATTAGCAGGCAGCGCAACAGGATTATAATTGTGTGTAATCACAACACCAAGGCAAATTGAAAAGCAATTGCAAGTGTTGCACTCCAAGCCTCAACCTGTCATTGCTGCAGCTCTTGTTGCTGTTTTCCTTTTTCCCTTCATTGGTAAGCCTGTTGGTATTGCAATTTGAGATTTACATGGCTCTCCAAGGCGCTCCATCCATACCTCTACCCTCAAGGACTCTAAAGACATGAACTAATGTGGAAACAAAACCAGAATCATGATCAAACCAAAATATAGAAGCTAAAAGTCTAATCCTGACTCTACCTTTGACTTTCTCTGGACTCTACATTAAGCCCTCACATTTGTTTCTCTTCTCTGGTCTATAAAGGTTTAAAAGATGGCTAAAAGTCCTATTGGACTTGAGTGTATTAACATTTTTTAAATTAATTTCTCCCTTTGTTCCTTTTCACAAATTGTTTTCAATCAGAGCATAAATTTCTTTGTTATTCAGAATGATTCACAAATTCCTTCAGTGACTAATTCTTAACCACCCAATAAATCTTAAATACTGAAATAATAATGCTGGAATCAAACAAGCTGTCTGAAACCTTTTCCAGGTTAGTTAACTCCATAAGTCAATCAATTAGGAAAAAAAAAAACAAACCTCAAGATTTATAGAATTTGTCAGTGGCAAGCAAGACAGAATGCTGAACTTTTGGTGGCGGTACTAAGCAGTTAGTATATTATTGATGTCATCTACCTGGACTTGGGCAAAGCATTTGACACTGTCTCACACTACATCCTTGTCTCTAAATTGAGAGACGTGGATTTGACTGGTGGACCACTCAGTGGATAAGGAATTGGCTGGATGATCGCACTCAGAGAGATTGCGGTCAACAGCTTGATGCCCAAACAGAGACCAATGACAAGTGAGGTCCCTTGGGGGCCCATACTGGGACCAATATTATTTAACATCTTTGTTGGGGACATGGACAGTGGGATCAAGTGCACCCTCAGAAAGTTTGCTGTGACACCAAGCTGTGTGGTGCGGTCAACACACTGGAGGGAAGCGATATCGTCCAGAAGGACCTTGACAGGCTTGAGAGGTGGGCCCATGCAAACCTCATGAAGTTCAACAAAGCCAAGTGCAAGGTCTTGCACATGGGTCGGGGCAATCCCAAGCACAAATACAGGCTGGGTGATGAGTGGATTGAGAGCAGCCCTGAGGAGAAGCATTCAGGGGTGTTGGCTGATAAGCTCAATATGACCTGGCAATGTGCGTTTGCAGCCCAGAAAGCCAACTGTATCCTGGGCTGCATCAGAAGAAGTGTGATCAGCAGGTAGAACTCCCCCTCTACTCCACTCTGGTGAGACCCTACCTGGAGTACTGCGTTCTGCTCTGGGGCCCCCAACATAAGAGGGACACAGACCTGTTGGAGCGAGTCCAGAGGAGGGCCACGAAGATGATCAGAGGGCTGGAGCACCTCTCCTGTGAAGACAGGCTGAGGGAGTTGGGGTTGTTCAGCCTGGAGAAGAGAAGGCTCCGGGGAGACCTTATAGCAGCCTTCCAGTACCTAAAGGGGGCCTACAAGAAAGCTGGAGAGGGACTTTTTGCAAGGGCATGTTGTGATAGGACAAGGGGTAATGGCTTTAAACTGAAAGAGGGTACATTTAGATTAGTGGTAAGGAAGAAGTTCTTCACTATGAGGGTGGTGAGGCACTAGCACAGGTTGCCCAGAGAGGCTGTGGATGCCCCATCCCTGGAAGTGTTCAAGGCCAGGTGGGATGGGGCTTTGAGCAACCTGGTCTAGTGGAAGGTGTCCCTGCCCATGTCAGGGGAGTTGGAACTAGATGATAAGGTCCCATTCTATCATTCCATGATTCTGTGATTATTACAATTCATTGCAGATGTGGCCCTGCTCTGGCAGTCAGCCAAGCAGCTTCTACCCTATCCCAAGGTGTAAGCATTTTTTGTGAAATTTCCAGTTAGTGATTATAAATCCATGACATTTGATCTTGAAACGAAATAGCCAAAAGTGAAAACTACACAGATTCCAGGCAGTATGTTTAAGAAAAAAATATCCTTGGTAGCTAACAAACAGATTTTTTCAGCATAGCATTGGAAAACTATTCCCCTAGCTATTAATGAATCATCAAAGTCCAGATGCTGCAGCCATAATTCTTGCTCCAGACCTAGCAGACACCACCCCACCAGGCATTACCAGCCAATAAGTCTTTGAAAGCATGCTACTTTCTAAGATGATGCTAAGATGGGATCTCTACAAGTCTGATGGAGGACAAAATTAGAATTCACAGTGACCTTGGTAGACTTAAAACATGGTCTAGAAAAAAAGAAAAAGAGGATGCAATTCAGTTAGACGGGTGTGCAGCTCTGTACTTTGGGGGGAGTGATGAGTTTCACAAACAGGAAACACCAGATGGCAAAGGACTGACAAGGTAATAGGTCTTCAAAAAAGACCCTGGGGACTAGAGCAGACTACAAATTGCAGATGAATGAGCAGTGCCATGCTATAAGAAAAAAAGTCAAATGTTAGACAAACATATAAATGGCAAAAACATTATTAGAAACAAGAATTTTTCCATTCTGCTCAGCAATAATAAGACTAGAATTGAAATAGTTGAAGTATAATGCCCAGTATTAGGCACCACACTTCAAAAAATCATGTGTATCAAATTGGAGACAGTCCAGAGTAGAGAAATGGGAACGATGAGGCATCTGCAAAACACGAGCTATCAAAAAAGACTGAAATAATTTGGTTTATTTAGTCTAAAGATGAAAAGACTACATGAGCCGGAGGTGCAGAGGGCTGAAAAGGGAAAAGGCTTGAAGGAAAATGATGATAGTCTTTAAATATGTAAGAGGCTGCTTCAAATGGGAAAGAAAGAAATAATATACACTCTTGCCTGGTGGCTACAACAAAAAAATAGGCTTGTGGTGCAACAAGAGAGGCTGAACTTAGACTTCACGAAAAAAATTTCTAGTGCTAAATATGGGGAAGTACTGCACTAGAAATCAAAAGGGCATAGGATTTCTAATTAAAAAAACTAAAGCTTTTTTAAGAAGAAATTAGACAAATACCTGCCTGGAGTAGATGAGCATTTCTAGTCCATTACAGACAGCCTTCTTTTCTGTCACTATGATCTTCTGTGTTACACAGCTAATCTCCTGTGGCCCCACAAATTGCCTTGACTACAGTTCTGTGCCTTTGTTTGATTTCATTTATTTGCAAGCATTTAGTTACTTTATAAGCCCTTAGGTCAATTACATTAAGAAATTTAATAAAAAAAATGTAATAAAAGAAATGTAATATGTATTTCTGAAGAAAACAGGAATATGAGCTAATTAAATAAATGTTTTAGAGATCTACATTTATTCCCTTTGCCCATATAGTTATTAAAAATTGCATGCTATGCTATCAGTCTGTAATGAGATTTATAATCATTTACATTTCTTGGGGTTGTTTGATATGTGAACATACAAAGCATATCCTCTTACTTTGAGATACCAGCCTTCTCAAATGTTCATGCCTCAATAAGTCTTTCATCACAATTTAATTCCCAATCCACTCCCCTCCTCCCCCAAAAAACACTTTTGCATGGAAAAAACAAATTTTTGATATTTTTAATGCATACGTCCTTCCTGAGACAGATTATTATTCACTTATTATCAAAAAAATTTGCAGCAGTGTCCTTCATATCCACTGTCATGTGATGACAAAGTTCAAGGAATAAAGAAGGCATTACTGACTTGCAAAATTTTCATGACAGTGAGCCACCAAACACAAATATTTTATCTGTTCTTTAACAGGGACATGCTGGATAGAAAATAATGAAAAGAAGTCTCAATCATCCAATAAATCATTTAAAGCATATCAACTAAGTCACCTTGACAAGAACTGAGGAAATCAGAGCTCTATTCCTGATTCTGCCAACAATCCAACCATCCTGGTCAATACTCTTCACAACACTGTTTTTCTTCTTGTATCTCATTTATGCAGATTATACAAATGCTTTGGAATGCTTTTTCTACATGTATGTATAATGACAGTTTAGTTGAGCTTTGATTTCAGCCAGGCACTCATGTAATGTCAATAAATCACTAATTATTAAGGTATACAGAGATTCCTGTGAAACTATATACGCAGTGACCTCCAATGGATTCCAAAAATGAACAGCTCTGACTATCCCTTAAATCAAAAACAACAGGAAAATGTCAACACTGCTAATCTGTATGACATGCAGAAGTAAAGAGTTATTGATTACTGTTAGCAAGAGCCTACAGAGCTATATCTTCTGGATTAAATATTGATAATTGTATATACAGATAAACACAGTTATTACTATTTTTCAGAAGATGGTCATGCATCAATACTTATTATGCAGATATTTGCTATGATAATCTATGTTTACTGTCGTAGTCATTGAGCAACAGGTATAGATCAGCCATAACTGAAGGCACTTTCTAATAGTCAGCATATCTGATAATGCATTTTATTTATAACTTGCTACTTTTGGAAATTTTTTTTTTAGAAAAAGGAAAAAAAAGAAGAAAAAAAAGAAGGGGAAAAAAGAAGAAAAAGGAAGGGAAAAAAAGAAAAATAGAAGAGCCTAATTGACAGCAGCTTTTCATTGTGATTCATCCTTGGTTAGGGAAGAACAATGCAAGCCATTGGGAAAGATAGAACAGCTGCTTATGGGTCTGATAGACTCTGAGTCATCTCCCACTGAAACTTGGAGCTTGCACAAACTCATATAAGACAAGGAATGCCCTGTTAAAGCTTAAACCCTGGTGCCACTAGCAATCATATGGAATTGTCTGAACAAAACATAGCCTGTAAACAGAACAACATGCTATTGTTGATGACCTTATTTTTGTTTGTACACTCATGTTTTCTTAATTCTGAAGTGGATCACAATCCCGTCATTCTGTAGTTTCTGTGGCTAAGAAACTGAACAGATTAGAGTATCCATTGCATAACTTCCCTTTGGGGATTCCCACTTTAATCTGGCCTGTTGGCTTCAAGGCATAAAGAACCATGTTTGCTGTTCTTTGAATAAAGATTTTGACTGTGGTAAGTAGAGTCATTAGAAATTAGATCATCGTTCTGCAGCTGCAGCCTTAGGGCAGATACTGCATTTTGGCCATCCCTAAGCTCTCTCACCCTCAAGCAGCCAAATAAGGTCAGAACTGATAAAATAAGAAGCTCTAGCTAGCTTCCTGCTAGAGCCACTGACTCAGGAAGACTGTACCAACCCAAAGGATTTGCAAGATGACATGGAAAGTCCTGTTTAGAGATTAATAAGGAGAAAGCTAATCATACTTAAAAAAAAGAAAGATCACAATGATACAGTCTCTCTACTTGTAAAAAATAGTTTCGTGTCTTTTTGCAAAGTTATTTATTTTCAGTGCTCACTTTTGCCATCTTTACATCCAGGCTGAGGAATAAATTACATATAGATCCCTGGAGCCGGGTCAATGAGATGAAAAAATTCCTAAGAGCTTTTGTGGACCTGCAAGGCTGGAGGAAGTAAGGGTTCCCTTCTGAGTACTGCCTCATTCAATTCACAGCACATTTTTCATTCTAACTGGTGTAAAAACAAACAAACCATAGGTGCTTTGTGAATAATTCCTCATACCTCGTTTCTTGAATTCCTTTATGTACCATTTTTTTCTATTTCTGTGGCTAAATTACAGCTTCTGTGAATACATATTAGTAAGGACAGGGGCTAGCCTCACCACCCTAGGCAGCTTCAATTTTTCAGAGTTATTAATATGCCTAATACAACTAGGTGTCATTCGTTACCAGGTCAGAAGGTTTCCAGCTGAATAAATACTCCTTATAGGTATTAGATCCTAAGGACATCAGTCCCTCTCCATTCTTATTACATGTTTTGATGATACAGTATGTCTTTTGACCATCTAGAGGTTACAGGGGTTTTGTTGTATCCTCAAGGCATAGAAAAATGATTGGTATTTTCTGTCTGGGTAACAACATTAATTGTTATGCTTATTATAGCTGATATGATTGTTATTCTGTTTATTGCCATTAGCATTGTTTCCAATGGTACTGTTATTTGGCTATTTTAATTGTCATATAAATAGTCCAAAAAGTGCATGTGAAGGAAGGAAAACTGGGAACCGAATTTTGCTCTGGACTGTACAGAATTCTGAGTCAGACCTTGGAAAAAGCTTTTGTTTTAATATTTGTATGACAGAGTCTCCTCACAGCATTTGTCTGCAAAACACTCACCCTGAGTTTTCATAAAGAAACTGACCAAAGAGATATTCCATACTATTTGACATCGTGCTCAGCAATAAAAGCTGGGAGAAGAAGGAAGGGGGGGACGTTTGCAGCACTGGCAGTTGTCTTCCCAAGTAACCATTACATGTCATGGAGCCCTGCTTTCCTGGAGATGGCTGAACACCTGTCTGTTGATGGGAACGAGTGAAGGAATTCCTTGTTTTGCTTTGCTTGCGTGCATGGCTTTTGAACAAATGGTTCAAATCCCCTGTAATATGGTATGAATCTTCTTTTTTTTTCCCAAAAAATCTTGTTTTGCTCCAGAAAAGCATCCTGTATAACTGTATAGGATATGCAGAAGATAAGACAAACTTAAAATATTTATAAATTTTAAGAAAGTATCTGTTGTTGCTCAATACTACTTTTATCAAAGAAGCACTTACCCCACTTTAAAAATGTATATCAAAAGGTATGTGGCAGAAGCAAATCTACCATGATGATATCTTTGAATTTAAACTGCGAGCCAATGACTGAATATTAAGTTGCAGCTTTCTCTATATCATTAAGTTCTCCATTTAGAATATGTTTTGATCTTTGAACAAGAGAACAGCCCTAGTATTAAAACTAACTATTGAATCATGGTTCAGTTGTAACTTTTCTCAGCAGCTGCATCTATATCACAGAGGTACCTGGCTGCACGTTCCTTTGGACCATTTCATCTAACAGCCTACCTGTCCTCAGCTCACTTTTAAATTGCTCATAGAGCGCTCTCTGCATATCTATCTTTGGCCTTTCTTTACAACAAAATGAAATCTGAATTTGCTGTTCTAATTGCAGGAAATGTAATACTTTTCTTGCAGTCACCAAGATTTCTGCATTACAACCAGCAGAAAGCACAGAGGACTAAAGACCAGATGAGAAGACATACTGGAAAGTCTCGAGAATCTGCAATGTTGTGTTTTCATTAGCCTCACTAGACAATCTGAGCCACCACAGAGATATTTCAAGGGATACAAAAAGAGGAAGCAGGCCTCAGATGTACCGTTGGATTATATCTTGGCTGGTATTCAGGCCTAGATTTAAGGCCTAATCAACATCAGGATTTGGGTTTGGCTTCAGCAGAATCAAAATTTTACAGTGGTTTGAAGTTTTGCTGTTAAACTTCTGGTTTAGCACTGCGAAAATCTGAGCTCTGTTCTGCCCAGCTCAGCTCAGCTCCCGTGTGAGCCCCAGCAAGGCCCTGAGCTGTCCGCCGCCTTGGTGTGCTGCCCAGTCTGACCCACATTCTGCCTTGCTCGTTCAGTGCAAATTCCTTAAACCCAGGGTTCCCACTATGTGTTTTCTATCACAAGGGGACCCTGATGCTGGCTGGAGCCTCATAAATCTAAAAAATGCACACTCTCCTGACCAGGGAAACCTTACAGACATGCTGTCCTTGTAAGGTATTAGCTTTGTGTCATAATTGGAAATACACGGCTCTCTGGGCTTAGGCAGGAGTAGAAATAAAGCGTACAAGTGACTACACAACCAGAGATTTTACTCTTTTTATTCAACTAAAATTATGAAGGGGGCTTAACTCTGAAATTCCCAGTTTAGAATATTTCTATTTTAAAATGAAATCTTTCAGCACTATTGTTAGCTAAGACAAGGAACGGCATTTCTGTCTTATATATATCAATTGAACAGTGTGTTACTAATGTGAAAAGAAAAAACAAAAACAAAAACAAATTAATATCTTAAGGGTTATCAATTTCTAGTGTTAAGCGTAAGCCTGGGAAGAGGAAGAGCTGTATCTTAATTGATTATGTTTTTAAAAGTGGCCATATGTAAGTGATTAGAGCAACACATCAGACCATATCCTGATGAAAAAATCCTTATCTGCTGGTAGTCTGTATCAGAGATTTAGAACAGCAACAATTTCCTCTACAGCTGATCAAACCATATTAGTTGGCTATGAAAAAATTAATTCAGGGAGGTAATATTTCTAAATTCTTCAGATTAGAACTAATCAAAATTATAAAGTAAGAGGAGGAAGCTGGTAGTAAAAGCAACACCTTGCAGCTAGCACGAGGTCAGATTTTGTCACTTCACTTAGTAAGTCAATAAAAACTTTGATACAGTCAAAAGAAAAAAAATAGTCTCTGAAAGTTGGAAGAGTAACAAAGGGAAAAAGAATTACAATACAGCAGGAAAGAAATCCTCAACTTTTGCACCCAAAAGAGTATTTTCAAAATATTTATCATCTGTAAACATCTTCATTACAAGACAGAATACTGCTATCTCCACTATACAACTGGCGGGATGGTCTAAGAAAGGTTAATCAATCTAAGAAATAGAGCTAATAGCATCTGATTCTGTATCAGCTCACCTATTCATGTGATCATATATGACTTTATCTGTAAAATTGCCTGAGACCATTGACCTAGAAAACACTCTGAAGTTCTTGAGGAACATTTCAAAACAGGCTTTGCTCTCCTCTTATGTAGCTTGAGAATGCCATGGCAAGAACCTTAAGCAGTATAATTTGGTGCCAAGAAGAAGTTAGACTTGTGACAGTAATTACAAAAATTTAGATATTCAGTGTGCAGCTTAGCTGAAAAAATTAGCTCAAGTACACGGTTGTTATATTACCTCATTTGTTTTGCCCAGCTTTACCCTCAGACCTGTTCATTCTTTAACCTTTCCCTGCCAGCTAGCCTGCAGAAGCAAGAGCCCAGTTCCCATGGACAATGACCGCCTCTATGGTGCATTGTGGGGATGTCACTGGGCTATCACTGCTAAAAAGTTGAACAAAGTACCTCACGAGAAAAAAATAACCCTTGTTTTTAACACTGCAAAAGCACGCAGTCCTGAATGAGTCAATTCTAAGAAATCAAACCCCGAATATCTGGCACCCTGAATAACAGCTCAAGAGAAGCTCTCACACCATTGAGCATCTTTCACCAGTGGCCTCAATCCTGACTAAAACCTCTGGACAGTACCAGACCATAAGTGAAAAGGGGTACATTCCTCAGTGAGGGGATATGGATTACCTATAGCAAACTTTGTAAAAAGATGGGGCATATGAAAAATCTAACAAGAGCTGGAATTAGATTAAAACTGTGGCATACCGATCTTTTTGGGCAACAAAGGATCAACAATAAGTGTTCCTGATATCAGGGATCTGATGCTGGTGACTGAATAAAATGAAGATTGGAGTAGTTTAACTGCAAACATCAGAAAAATCCCAAGACCAGGCTCTTTGGGGAGTAGCTGCCTAAAATTCCCTTGGGCTGATGTTCAACTGACACTTCTTTATTGTCCAAAGGGCCTGACAAAGTCCTCATGAATATGAGAAAAGCCACCCAAGCAATGAAATAGCCAACACAACCTCTGTGGATTATGACCATAACTGCTATTGCACAGTTACATGGTGACAATAAACCACTGTATCAGTGCAGTCAATGGTTAATTTAGTACCTAATTTGCAGCCACATTTCAAATCTCAACCTAAGAGTTACATTTGTAGGTAGTTTGTGTCACCACATAAAGCGAAATACATTTAAGTTCTTTAGTTTACAAAACTTAAAGAATTAGATATTTTGCTTCTGGCTTAATAATGCCATATGCTGTCAATGTGAATATAGAAAATACTGGATATATTTGTCAAATCTCTGACAGCTAAAGTGACATGCTCAGGCCTTTTTCACATACCTTTTTTGCATGGTTCCTATAAGACCACTCTCCCTGACACAATAAAACACTTATGTGCTGTATTTATACTTAATTCACTTATTCAGAACTGTAAATGTAATTCCAAGTGGTGAAGAACTGAAGAGAATGGAGAATATTTGCAAATCTAATTTTTAAACTCAATTAAATTAATCAGTTCATTGATCTGTATAACTAACAAACACCTAAATACTAATATGCTTGTAGACAAACAAATTAAAAAGGCAATACAACAAAAATGAGGAGAAATAAAAACTTACAAGGGCACATTAAACACCTTCCATCCAAACAACAAGAAGAAGGGAAATTACCTTATGGTGCTTTCCATGGTTTGGTTGGCCCTAATATTTAATTAGTTAGTTTATGTTTAAGCAACACTTACTCTTACAAACTGATCTATCAGTACCTGAAAGTATACTGATACTGAAAGTTTAAGAATGCCATTTCCCATAGCCACACAAAGTTGGAATAGGATTTTTAGCAGAAAAATATCAAGACGCATCAGAAAGTCAATGATTTAGCAAATAAGCTCACACAATACCTTCTCTACCTGCCCTACCACACACTGATTGATTTTGATTGATTTTTGCTGTTCTATTTTTCTCTTACATGCACAAAGACTAAGTTAGTAAGATATAATCCAGCCTTTCCCATTCCAAAGCTTTTAGAGAGGCAAAAGTTAGAGAGGCAGGAGAAAAAAAAAGAAGCTTGATACTTGTTCAGATCTCTGAAATAAATACTCTCTAAAAATACTTTTTTTTTTTTCAGTTATGAGAATGGTATAAAAAGAAAAAAAAATATTACAAAGCTACCCCCAGGTCAATTTGCTGATCTGTGATATAACTAATCCTTGGTTCTCTTTATGTCATTTAGTCATAGAAATTAATACTTACTATCTGCCTGTAGGCAGATCTGACCTTCAGGTCATTTTCTGCTCAGATAAGACAAAACCCTCATTTGAAATAAAACATTTTCACCACTCACTTATAATAAAAGGGGGGGGGATTAATTACAACAGCGAAGGAATGCGGAAGCTGAGTGCACTGGCATGCAGGATGTGCTTGACCCCGACTGTGCGCTCTGTTCTGGACAGCACAAGCAGGAGTCATTACCCTCCAGCTCTCCAGATAACCTGCACATGATAAAACCCATGTTATATCCTGCACGCATGTTTTAAAAGTCTGATTGAGAATTCTGGGACTTGAAGGGAAAGGAGCTGTGTATGGGATGGGGGTGAGGGAAATAGATTTCTTTACTTTAGACTAGGAACATTTTCAATGTTACACAGCCTCCCCTGGGAAGTGAGAACTGCCAGATTGAGAAACTCCAAACTGTAGGTTGATTATAATTCATCTCCTGTATTTGTACTCAGTTGTAAAGTGTTTGTACACAGATAATGAAGCTTTCAGAGGCACCTTCAAGGAGGAGACCAGAACTCAAAAGCATCTGCTCTGACCTCCTGGTTTCCGCCCAGAGATCAGAGTCAAGAGCATCCATGCAGACTTTGGCCATCACAGAGGAATACCTCTAAAAGGACAGTCCTTGCAAAATGACCCATGCCTTCTCAGAAACCTTGCACAGCCTCAGCTTCACTGCCTTGAGAAACAGCTTGTATCCCTCAAGAGTACGCAAAAATGTTAGTTACACAAGCGCTTGGCCAGATTCTTCTGTGAATGGGGCTGGAGCGAAGGAGAAAAAGAGAATAATTGAATTGCTGTTAAGAGGAAAGGAATGGCTATGAGTAGAAAAGCAGGCTGGATAGTGATAGTTTATGTTTTCAAGAGAAGAACAAAAGCAGAATAAGCCTTCTGGCTTCTGAGCTTCTGCTTGTTTCCCAGGCTACAGGGATTTCAAGGAGAGGAGCACCAGCAAAATGAAGAGCCCATGGGATGGAGAACAAGTAAAAAAGAAAAGGCATTAAATTTGCTCCCAAGACTGCAAAACTACCATTTCATTTTAAATCAAATGTTTTTGAAATGCAAAAGGAGAATTCAGGAACAAGAAGGCATTTAATTAAGCTGCCAAAACAGGATGAGATTCATTAAAAAATTGCATGGGTATGAAAGCGCTGCAGCAAGACTCTGACAAAACACTGTGAGGAAAGGGAACTGGACTATGTCTCCTGATCCCAAATAACATGAGCTATCATGATCCTGCCTGTCATCTGGCAAGGTCAAGAGCCTCTGTCTTCAGTTGTTACTTTTCTACCACTTCTACTGCTCTTGGCTTCTAACAGGAGTTATTTAAATTGGTATGGTATTTACCCAGGCACAAGTGATAAACACAGAAACATTTTATTCTTGATAGGCTTATCCATGCGGTATGGAAACCTGATGTGCTGGAAGTAAAGCTGTGTATAAATGCTAACATTTAACAAAGTTCTCTGACATACATATGGACTATTAACACCTTATATGCCTCTATGAAAATGCAAACAAGGAATTAAAAAAAAATGGTCTCTGTTCAAGAAGGAATAAAAAGATCATAATGCTGTCAGGGAATAAGCTGCCATAAGATTTAACAAAAATCTTTTCCAATCCTAAGTGTTCCAGCTGATGGCAACAGTCTTGCATTAAAGAGCTTTACATGGTGATTTGGGCTTGCATGGAAAGGTTTTTGTAGCAGAGGGGCTAACAGGGATGATTCTGTGAGAAGCTGCTAGAAGCTTCCCCTATGTCTGACAGGGCCAAGGCCAGCTGGCTCCAAGATGGACCTGCTGCTGGCCAAGGCCCAGCCCATCAGCAACGGTGGTAGTGCCTCTAGGATAACAGATTTAAGAAAGCGGAAAAAAGCCTTGTGCAATGACAGCAGCAGTCAGGAGAGAGAGGAGTGAGAACATGTAAGACAAACAAACTCTGCGGACAGCAAGGTCAGTGAAGAAGGAGGGGGAGGAGATGCTCCAGGTGCCGGAGCAGAGATTCCCCTGCAGCCCGTGGGGAAGATCATGGTGAGGCAGGCTGTCCCCCTGCAGCCCAAGGAGGTCCATGGTGGAGCAGATCTCCACCTGCAGCCAGGGAGGACCTCCCTGAAGGAGGCATTAGATGATGATGATGATGATGATGATGATGATGATGATGATAAAAATCAGCTGCTGGACAGTAGCAGATAGCTCAGAGAACTGAATAACAACAGCAGTTTGAAGTTATAAAATAATTTATATTCTAGAGGATTTCAAAACACTTTACCAACTTAGGGATTTTATTCATTACAGGAGTGAAAGCACCTCTAAGGAAACTAAACATACCCTTCACAATTAGCAACAAAGAAGACAGAAGCACAATTTCTCTCTCTGTTCTGTAAATATTGGCATGGTTAGTTCTGAATAGCTTTAGTTGCACTGCTGTAAATATAGTAAATTCCTCTTAATCATGAAATACATAATGAAGAAAAACACTTAGTTAGTATATCTCCCTCAGAAATTACTTACCTAATGACATGCAATTGCAGTGAATGCTGCTTAATCGGAACACTATTAGCATATATTCCATGTAATGGTACATATTCAGTCATTACCAAGGATTTCTGTGGCCGCTAACCAGGTGTTAAAATAGCTGCAAAATTTTAGCTTTCCGTCAACTGATACACAAGTTGCCAAAAAAGACACAGTTTATGCAAACAGAATGTGATTGCTGTTCTTGTATTTCTATTCAAGTATAGTATTTTATGTCAGCTGTCTCCCTAATTCTAAAATCAGAGACTTAAAAACTGAATGCTAGGAGGTATTTGTACTTTCTTCCATTTAGGCAAACACTATAAATTCCTACAGGCAATTACAGCACTTACTTGCACAGCCTTAGAAACTGCACATGCGAACAGAACATGAGTCCGAAGTCTTCACAGATGATTATTCTCAAAATCTCTTATAACAGTAAAAGCCACTTAATTAGGACTCCAGGATATCTAATTAGATTTCCCAATTACCAAGATACAAATGTACCCTAAACCAGCTGTAAGTCTGGGTTGGACGGGGCGGGAAGAAAATGATTGCAGGCATGTTGCCTTATCCTCTCTCTGCCTTCATCTGCCCTGTGAAGAGCTGAGAGGTACCACTCTTCACTTGCGGGACCATGACATGAGACAAGGTGACGGGATCACCAGTTCACCCAGCGAGGGTGCAGGGGCAAACCAGGCAACCAACAGGGCGCCCGCTGCCAGCTGGAGGTGAGATGTTTTCTGGTGAACTAGTAGTATTTTAGGCTATAAAGACAGTCTACCTCCAAAATGCATTTTTAATACATACTTCTGCATTTAGAACCAGAATCTTACGCATTTCCAGTCATGCTATGTTTTTACCAGCAGGGTAAACACTTCTAAGAAAACTGCACTACACTGCAAGAACTACTGAAGTGAACTTGAACTCACCCGCTCCCTCTTCTACACCACTCAGTGAGCTTAAGTTAGTTTTTCAAAGGCTAGATGGAGCTGCCAGAGCTCAAATGATCCTTATCTAGCACTGGCATCTGTATGGCTGTGTCTACGCAGTGCACCCACTGCACTCTCACCAGTCATTTGGTCCTCTCAAGGCCAAATCCTTATTCATGTTGTCATGGCGCTGGAGCTCACTAGGTCTGCTGGGGCAACAGTGCCCCAACCAGGCTGCCATAAGAATTACTAAAGTCCATGTAGACCACATCAGCCCTTTAGGTCATGTCCTCCGGCAGTGTGGACAAACAGATAACCTGGAAAATCCTTGCCAGATGCAATCCAACTTTACCAAACTACATCCTCTGACAGAGAGCATCAGGCACACCAGATGGCACGTTACCCCACAGATCCCACGCAGGGCTGTTTCACAACTAGAGCAGGCAGTGTATCTGTGAGTACACGGAAACCCATTTCAGAGCCATCTCTGCTGTCCCAGTGTCACAAAACCCTTTCGGTATTCAAAAGTAAGGATAACAGGTCCATGGGATGTCATGGTCTTTTCTTCTCTGTGCCTCAGACCACTCTATCCACTTACTTGATGGTCAAACTGTTACAGAAATCCGGAATAAAACTCCTTAACAGCAATGAGAAGCTAAGAAGCAGGCACTCCTTTATTTCAGCACTGGGCACATGGGGGATCGTTCCACCTATTGTGTGCACCTGTCTAGTCTAACTGTGCAGGTTAAATACACACCTGTTATACAGATTCACTGAATTTCTAAAAAATGTTATACATAATCATTAACTTTCCAATAAATCATTATTATGTATTATTATATGTAAATGTCTCTTCATGCAGGCACAGTGAAGGTCTCTGGTGGTCTTCAGAAGCCCTCTGGTGGTCTTCCATAGTCTTTCTCACTTGTCCGTTTCTTGACCTCTCTTAGGTGATTCTGCGCCTTTCTAATAATTGGTCCTTCAGTCACACCATCTTATTAATATTCTTATGTTAAAACAATCATTGGTTAATCTCACTTAACTCTACTGATTAGAATCCTGGATAATTAGATCAAGGTGGGAAGGGTAAGGGGTTTCCAAGCAGCAAACTGGTGTCCATAACAGTTTCCTTAGTTTCCTAGAACAAAACACTACAAATCAACAAATCTTTGTCAAAGTTTCTGTGGTTAACTGATTTTAGACAATACTTGAATTCTTATGGTTGCACATAGTACATTTTCTAAAGTTCCTAAGTTCCTATGACTACATTTCAAACTTAACACTCCCATACCTATGCTTCACAATTTTCTACTTCTTAATCAAACCAAACTCTTTTATGTGATTAAGTTTTTATTTATTTACCAGAATATTTGCAACAAAATCATGAAGCTTGTATCTATGATACACTCTTCCCTCAGTCTCACCTGGTGTCTGCCCATCTCCACCATCCAAAGTCCATTACCCACTACTGACTGGGCAGCCTGGTGGCCACCCTCATGTGAGGTGGCTTCTCAGGGCCAGGGGCTGGCTTGCACAGTATCTTCTGGATGAAAGCAGGCAGAAAGGGAGGAAGGGAGGTGCAGGCTTAGCACTTCCCTTACATGGAGAATCTCTCTCTATCCATTCCACAATCACCACCATATGCCAGGAACAGGGCCAGCTGAATCCTTGCCTAATCCAATTTGCAAGAGTCACCCATCCTTGTCCAGGGACATCTCCAAAGTGGTCACATAGCAGTCAAGAGACACTGTTACAACAAATATGTCTATAGGAAGGAGCCAAAGGTTCCCTTTATCCTGAAAATAATTTGGATAATGTTCTCTCCTGGATCAGGACGTGCTGAGTGCACATGGTGATGGCTCCTGGTATTCAGCACAGGCCTATGTTTGAGGAAAGACCACCTCAGACCTATATTGAAACATTTCAAAGCCAGATCCCACATGACTTCAGCTCTGTGCAAATGAAAGCTGAAGACAGACTTGTGATGGTAAAAGCACTGCTGTGCCCACTGGGGTTGCTGTGTGTCACCCAGGAAAATCAGCTGCCTAGACAGATAGACATGAGACAGTCTTTTCTGCCCATTGTCACTTCTACATGACAGCAGGAGTCTAAGTTATCCTCTTCTCTGCTCACAGCCCCTGCAAATGGGAAAATAAATTTTTTGTTCTGCAGACTAACGGTAGATTTTTTTTTCCTGGCACAGGTAAGGTGTGTATCAATTTGCATGGGTTTTGCCTCTTGACGAGAGCTCTGGGGAGCAATCTGAGTTGCCACACCATCGATCCCCAAACGGCTTTATCCTTACACTTCCAGTGCAGTGACCTAGGCCATCTTCCCAAGGGCTGCAGAGTTCAGCTGACCGCTCAAACAAGCAATTCTTCCATGGGAGAGGCAGGGTAGGCTCCCAGGTCTCCTCCCCTTTTGCTACAAGGTGCTGGTAGATTTGTGGCATGTCAGTCTGCTCCACACAGATGGGCCAAAAGCAGACAATTTGGCACAGAACAAGTATTAGACATGCTTTGCCAGGGCCCCAGGGGATAGGTGTTTTCTATTTATCTATTACTGTGCAGTGTGCCATAGGGTGTGTCTAGAGTCACCTTCAGGGTATGGATATAAACAAGGTGTTTTTCTACTGACCTGATCCTTTGGGAGCAACCTAACAGACTAGCATGAATGTAGATGTTAATGCTGCAAATTGCAAAACTTTCAGCATCCCTTAGGCATTGCAGCCCATTAACAACCCCAACACGCAGTAGACCTTATAGTTCTTTTATTTTTATGTAATTTAAATTATGTGTGTTTAAGTAGATGGCTTTTACTAGTAGCTGATAACATTTAACAGATGAGAAGCATTATGTAAAAGCCCATCAAAGCCCAGAAGCAGGATAGTAAACCACGAGTAAATATGTACTAGAAGAATGATTACCATTGTTCTCTGCCTCTTGTGCAGTTTATATTAGGCAGCGTAGTCAAAAAAAGTATGAAGAGCTTTAGCTTTTTTATAATGAGGTATTCGTGTCTCTAGGGACCTTCTGTCTGACCCTGCCCTCCTTTCTCCAGTGACATCCTCCACAGAAATTACTTCAGGGATCCTTCCTAATTTGACTGCCCCATGAAAAGGACATCAGAAGTCTAAGGCTGGGAAGAATTTCAGGAGTGTTGATATTTCTGGACTGGCAGCTTTCCAAGAGTGCCTGGGAGCACACTTGCTGGAGGAGGAGAAAAGAAAAAGCAAAATGGGGAGAAAGAAAACAAGTGTATTACACAACATTCATACTCTCAACCTCCAGTGCTGTTCGCAGTACATCTGCTTGCTTATCAGCAGCAAGTTTGCCAAGCAAGGAAAGTGCACATTAAGGAAATCTTGCCCAAATAACAACTTGGATCTGATTTCAAGTTTCAACTCTCACAGGCAAGGAAACTGACAGATACTGGTATTACAAAGTAAAAGGCACACACAATCATTTGCAGTTTGGAGACACTTGCATTCAACAGGATTGCAACAGAATAGACAGAGTTCTTCAAAGAAAAAAATACATTTATTTAATTACAGATCTCCTACTATCATTGGCTTTAATAATAATATAATTGGCTTACACCTTAGCAGTGTATCTGCAGTAATATATTTTCTACCAATGATTTTCCTGAAGAGAAAATTGAAACAGGGAGCCAAAGGAACCTTAGTAGGTATAGTAGATATATGGATGTAGATAGGAACTGTTTAATAATTATCTAGCTTATAGTGAAGTTAAATTTCAATAGAGGTAGACATGGCCCAAGGGGATGAGAAGTGATGTTTAACGTTTGCATTGTTGAGGCTGGCTGGGGACAGGAGATAGTCCCTGATAAGAACCAGCCAAGACCAGCCTTGTGACTTCTTGGAACTAATTTTAATATGAAGCGGGGATAGATCATGCCTATGTATAGGCGTATTGCGAAACTCTATGTATATGTAACACTTGACTGTGTAAATTCGAAGCGAACTGCCGAGTCAGGCGCACACGACTTTGGTGGGACTACACCCCGTGTTGCCCAGTGCTGAATGAACATACCTGCTTTACAGTCTCACTGATTATGGAGTCTGTTTTCCGCACGTCACCTTCAATATGCAAAAATGTTGATTTCTCTTATGACTTTGCTTTGCCGAGCTAGAACTACAAATTTTGAAAAGATTATTTTGTTCTGCCAGAAATCAGAAATACAGTATGGAACAACCTGCAGGGTTTTTAGAGGACATTCAGAGTGCTCTTCTTCAAAGTACCTCTGTAGGAGCCAAAGTATCTGCTTTTAGAGTCACCGAAATGGAAAATGCTCCCATTATTACTTCACATTAGAGTAGAACTGCCATAAGAAATCCACGACTTCTCCTATAGGTTATGCAATGTATGCCAGAGAGCACCAAGTAGTCTGTAGATTTCATTGGTTGACCAGAAAGCTGTGATACAGTTTGTTTCAGTATTCATTCATATGACACACCCTAGAGCTGAAAGACAGGAATTTGAACCAGATTTGTGTTTGAATCTAACCTTTCACAGAGCTGAGGCTCATTTCTGGTTAGAACAGGGAGTGAGTGTTTTCAGTATCTCCACAGCCACTTCCTCTGCTGCAGTGGTAAATCCTCATCTCACAGTCAAGAGGCCAGTAGCCTTCAGTGGAAGACTGAGTGATTTCAAGGACAATGTCAACCATTCACTGCCTCAGCCGGTCAACGTAGCTGCTACATATGCTTACAAACAGCATGGACTAAGATACCATAGAAAATTTATATGTGAATTATTTACTTCCATGCACCTGTATATCTGATAGGAGCCTAAATGAAATAACACTATTTGTAACATTACATTATCCAGGGTCCTGGTGGACACCAAGTTGAACATAGGCCAGTGCTGTGCCCTTCTGGCAAAGGTGGCTAATGGTATCCTGGGCTGCATGAGGAGGAGTGTTGCCAGCAGGTTGAGGGAGGTGATCCTTCCCCTCTATTCAGCACTGGTGAGGACACACTTGGAGTACTGTGTCCAGTTCTGGCCTCCCCAGTACAAGGAGACATGGAAAAACTGGATAAAGTCCAGCAAATGGTCACGAAGGTGATGATGGTACTGGAGCAGCTCTCCTACGAGGCAAGGCTGAGAGAGCTGGGACCATTCACGCTGGAGAAGAGAAGGCTTGGAGGGAATCTCATTATATCGTATACACACCTGAAGGGAGGGTGTTAAGAAGATGGAGCCAGACTCTTTCCAGTGGTGGCCTGTGACAGGACCAGAGGCAATGGGCACAAACCGAAACACAGGAGGTTCCTCCTGAACATAGGAGGTTCCTGTTTTACTGTGAGGGTGACTTAGCATGGGAAGTGGTGGTAGAGTCTCCATCCTTGGATTTCTTCAAAAGCCATCTGGACATGGTCTTGGGCAGCATGCTCTAGGTGTCCCGGCAGGAGCAGTGTGGTTGGACCAAATGACCTCCAGAGGTCTCTTCCAACCTCAACGGCACTCTGATTCCATGATTCTGTATTTTGTTCTGGCAATAAAGCAAAAGTAATTAACCATATGAAAAGTTTCAATTAAGGAAAAAAGGCAGAGGTAAATTTTGGGATTATTAAAAATAGCATCAGAGTTATCACAGTTATCCAGTACCTTGACTGGAAGAAGTGTGCAATTGCTATAAAATTTTACAAAAAATAAATACAAATTGGTAAGAAGACTCTACAATGACTTTCAGGTTCTATTTCTCATATTATCTAAGAGAAAAAAACAAAACTAATACATAGCACAATGCTGAGCAGAAAAGAGTGCTTCCTCCGCACTATTTATCATGCTGTATGTTCTGTATCATCCTTCTGAGCTGTATTTGCAGACCTCAGATAGATAAGGTCATCCATTGTTTAACGACCTATCAAAATCATTTAGAACCCAAATCAAAAAAAGATTTCTGAAAAAAACAAAGACACAGGAGCTGTGCTTCTTCGTTTGACGTTGCTGCATGCTACTGAACACTAGTTCCCTTAAAAGGATGACTCTATTGATACAGTTTATAGTGGCTAAGGAAACACCGTCACGACAAACGATTTAAAGTAGTGGAACTAATAAGAATCTCAGTACATGCAGAAGCGAAAATATCCATGAATATGTACTTGTTTATTGCAACACATACACAAATGATCTGTGTCAACAATCTCAACACAATGTAATTAACTACCAGACTATGAGAGACAGAAATTTAATATTCCGAAGTCCACGAGGACTTGCTGGGACTCAGCAGGAGCTAGTGGACGTTATGGCAGGACCCTTCTCAATCATCCACCACAGGTCTTGGGAGCCTGGGGAGGTCCCCGCTGACTGGAAGCTACTCGACATTATTCCAGTTTACAAGAAGGGCACAAGGAAATAGGATAGAAATAGGAAGAGAAGTAGAAATACAAATAGAATAGAACAGAGCAGAAGAGAAGACTAGTTCATTTGGCAGGGACCTCCAACGATCATCCAGTCCAAATGCCTCTTCCACTTTAGGGCTGACCAAAAGTTAAAACTTACGATGAAGGGCATTGTCCAAACGCCTCTTTTTAAGGCAATGGCAGGCATGGGGCATCGACCACCTCTCTAGGAAGCCCGTTCCAGTGCCTGACCACCGTCTTGGTAAAGAAATGCTTCCTAATATCAAGTCTGGACCTCCCCTGATGCAGCTTTGAGCCATTCCCACGCATCCTGTCACTGGATCCCAGGGAGGTCAGCACCTTCCTCTCCAGGGCTCCTCAGGAAGCCGCAGAGAGCAATGAGGTTGCCCCTCAGCCTCCTTTTCTCCAAACTGGACAAACCCGGAGTCCTCAGCTGCAGGAGGTGGCCCGGGAAGACGGAGAAACTTGCCAGGAGTCTTCGCCGCTGCCGACACCCGCAGCACTCTCCTTGTGTCCGAGGTCCTGCGACAGGCGCCAATGGGACCTGCAGCACCACGCAGCAGGGCAGAGGGGAGAGGAGTGCTGGAAGGGGCTGCCTTGGCGCAGTGTCCAGACCCGCTTTCCTGCCCCATGCCAAAGCTGGTAGAGCAAGGTGAAGGTCCTGATGGAGCCCGCACACCTTGTGTGTGTGCCAACGGGAGCCCCGGACAAAAATTGTGCGCACAGAAGCTGTGGCGGCTGAAAAGCAGCGAGGTCGGGGGCTGTCACGGCTCTTCCCCGCTGACATTACAGGGGTGTCGGGGGCTGACGGCCGTGCAGCCAGGGAAGGCAGACGCCCCAAAGGGGGAGAGCCTGCTCCACTGGACACTTGCCACCTTCTCGTGGCCTGGCGGGTGGTGTGGCAATACACTTCCGCCACCACCCCCATCCAGCCAGCAAGAAACGAAACTTCTCCAGGCAGGGAGAAGGGGAAGGAAACCCTGGAGGCCGCAGGTTGAAATTTGAACTGGCCAGTCAAGAAGCGCCAGGTACACTGAGGTGACCCCCCGGGCCATTAGGGGTTAAACTATGCCGCAGAACTTGTTGAGATGGCAAAAGCAGTGTGTGTGTCCTCCTGCGCGCCTGCTTGATTCAAGCACAGAACCGAAAGAGTGATTCTGCTAAAAGGCAGGGGGAAATGGATTATCTGAAGGTGGAATTGGAGGAAGGGGACGTGTGGCCCCTTACTGAAACGGACGGTCACGCGGGTCCACATGGTGGGAGCCCCCGGAGCGCTGTTTGCACGGCCCTTGGTTGGGACCCGAGCTCAGTGAGTTGCAAGCGAAGTTGTCGCGCAAGCCAGGTGAAACCGAAAGTGAGTATTTGTGGAGAGTTTCTCTAACGGGAAACTGAGTATTTGTGGAGAGTTTCTGTAATGGGGGAGGATCGGATACTGCTGAGTGATGGTGAAGCAAGAAATTACTGGGGACCGGGAGTGTTTCTGAGTGCCGGACTGGCGGGTGATCAGTCGATAACGTCCCGAGTAGCCTATTGGGCTGGGGGTGCGGACCCCAAGGAGAGAGGCGAATCTGTTACTATCCGGGAAAAGTGACTGTCGGATTTAACGGAGGACAGCAGGAAGGTCCGGCCAGCCGGTTGTACACCCCGCCCCGAGCGGTCTCGAACTCGTGGTCGCTCGGGTCGGAACTACGATGCCGACAGGAACGCTCTCTGGCGAAAGGCACTTGGCACTGGGGGCAGCCCGGGCCGTGCTGCAGGGGCAGCCCGCTGACGACATCCGGGAGTGGGATTGCTGGAGGGGAAAGCTAGAGAGCCGAGGGAAGGGGGGGAAGCGAGAGACCCAAGGGAAGGGGGGGGAGCTAGAGACCCAAGGGAAGCGCCAGCAACCCAGCCCGCTCGGGAGGAGAAGCGGGACCCTTTCGCGGCACTGCGAGGGGAACTGGAAGGGCTAAAAAACTAGGAGCTGCGGTTTGGGGTTCAGGCCGCCCAGTCCGCATGGTGAATACTCTGCTACGTGGTGAATGGTCTGCTGATAAAGGGCCTTATATACACATTCATGTGGGCCCAGAAGGGATCAGTTTGGAATTCTTAATTGATACAGGAGCCCAGATTAGTGTTTTAAATGATTGAAAAGCTAGTGAGCTGGGACTTAGGCCATCAGGAAAGGCTATAAACATTAGAGGAGTAACAGGGGCGACAGAAAACTGCCTCATAGCTCAAACTCAACTTTGGTTACCCGGAGAAAAAAGAATGACAGCTGTAGAGGTGGCTTTAAGCCCCTAGGAAGGAAATATACTGGGAGTTGATGTGCTGGCAGGCAGACAGTGGGACCTACCCAATGGTAGGGTGTGGAGCTTCGGGGGCAAGGAGGCAGAGGCTATTCGTGTGAGAACATTGCAGGTTGCTCCTGCGCTATGGCAACCTAAAGTAAACTGCGTCCCTCAATACCCGCTTCCAGCCGCAGCCAAACGGGGCATTTCGGAAGTAATTAATGATCTGGAGAAGCAAGAGATCATCAGTTGCACACATTCCCCTTATAATCCCGCTGTTTGGCCAGGCCATAAATCAGACGAAAGGTGGCGACTAACAATTGATTATAGAAGATTGAACAGTAATACCCCACCATTAACTTCTGCTGTCCTAAGTATTACCTCAGTGATAACAGCAATACAGGCTGCAGCCCACCCATGGATGGCTGCTTTAGATGTCAAGGATATGGGTTTTTTTATGGTTCCCCTAAGGGAAGAGGACAAACCCCAGTTCGCCTTCACTTGGGAAGGGACCCAATAGACTTTCAGTCGACTCCCCCACTATTGCTCACAATGCCTTAGCCAAGCTGCTTGATGCTGTGGAAGTACCATCAGGTGTCCACATACATCAATATATAGATGATATCCTGGTTGGTGGGGACAACAAGGAACAGGTAGGGCAAGCTGCCCTGCTTTGGTATTGTTCCTATGACCTTAGCAAAACCCAGAGGCCTGCATGCCTGGGAAGCCTTGGATGGGAGTGGAAAGACTCACCGCATCAGTGCCCGGTGGATAATACTGGACTTCTCACCCTGTGACCTGGTGTTGAGACCGAGACCTAGTTTGTGCTTTCTTACAGGACCATGAAGGAACAAGTCATTCCAGTCCTTTTGCTGGTGACAGGCATGGGTGGTGAAGATCTGGATGATAATGTTGTGGCAAAATGATGGACATTAATATATCGTGAGTCCTTGAGCTCGCATGAGAGCAATGTAACAATTATAGGTGGAGGTTCAGTTTGGATGGGGGAGGAGGTTATACTCATGTTGTTTATAGTTGGTTACCAGGTGCAGTAAATGCTATTTCAGTATGAAACACCAGATATGACTATATCCTCCAGCTAACCCATGGGATCATAGGGTGGAGTTGGAATGGTACTACCTTATGCCCTGAAATTCCATGGGGGCACCTGTGTATGGTACTCAGGGAACATCAATAGAGCATTGTAGAACTGAGCTTACAACTATCAACCTTAGCCACCATTACATCTGACAATTTGGGGACTCTTAAACTATCAGTTATATCGGTAGAATGCCTATCAAAAATTGGGCTGCATTGGATTAGATGCCAAAGAAAGAGAAGGGTATATGTAAAGTTTCGAACATGTCAAGGGACGACTGCTGTGTTCCCCCCCAAATGTGTCAATGTGGCTTCAAGACTAAATCAACGAGAGAAGACGGCAAGAGACTCAGAGGCAATTGCTTCTGCACGAGGGACCTGGTTGGGAAAAGTTTTGATATGTTCAGATTTTCTTTCATGGGATGGGCGACAAGCCTTCTCTAATCTTTAATAATGCTTGTAGTTATGATTACTGTAATCTGTATTGCAATAAGTTCTATCAAAAGTTTGGTAGTGAAGCCTGTACTAACGATTAAGTATAGTCCCTTAAAACTGTCCATACACTGGATATTCCTGTGTTCAATACTCCACTTTAATTCTAGACCAGAAGGGAATGATGGCCCACAATGAGCGTCAAATTCATCAGACTGCACCCCCTTTTAACTTTCGAGGCAAGAGGTGACTGTACTACTACTTCAAGGAAACCAGTCGAATCATCACTGGGGTCGTGGGGTGGATTGTGGCAGTACACTTCCTCCCCCGCCGCCCTGTCCCGCCAGCAGGAAATGAAACTTCTCCAGGCAGGGAAAAGGGGAAGGAAACCCTGGAGGCCGCAGGCTGAAATTTGAACTGGCCAATCGAGATGCGCCAGGTACACCGAGGTGACCCTCCTGGCCAATAGGGATCAAACGACCACAGGTCAGATTCGACAGGGGTATAAACGGGGTCCCGCCAGAGGACATGTTGGCATCAGTCCTCCTTGGAGCAGCGGGTCAGCAGTCGGGGACTCCCCCTCAGATCAGGGCACTGCCCGAGGTAACTCCTCAAGGGAGAGAGCCCTCAGGTTTTAGGTGAGTGATATGCGCAATTTGAGGCATCACTTTAAATCGTGGGGACTCTTAAGTCGACTGTGTAGTATTCTCTTTACGTCACTGAGCCTGTGGTTTTATAAAACGTTACCGGACCCCTAACTAACTTTTGCTGAAAACCAAATCTGAGTCTTAACACCTACTGGATTTGGTTAGTGGCGCATCCGTAAGAGTGGGTTTTAAGCTCAGGCCTCCTGGGTCGTGTGACAAGAGGCTGATGCCCTCCAACACCACCTCCCAGCAGGCTCCTGCACCCAGAGCTTCTCGGCAGCCAAGCGCGCCGACTGCAGGCGAGCGCCCGGCTCCTCCGCGCCGACGCAACCGCAGGCTGTAGCGGCAGCCCCTCAGCATCCGCCTCTTCCGCTTACAATAAACACCATGATGTTCTCCAGGACGCGTGTGTTTTTCGTGACTGTCTGGGCAGTGCGGGAAAGCCAAAGGGGAGGAGGGTTTCTCGGGGTGCGCCGCGATGTCATTTCACCCAAGTGCTGCAGCAGGTGACGCGTCCCTCGCGCTCTCCCAGCCTCCCACTCCCAAGCAGCAGGGCAGGGCTGCCCAAGAATCCTTAGCAGGGTCCCCGGGGAATCCGCTTTTGAGGGCTCAGGACTGCTGGTCAGTCTTGAAGAGCCACCGTTCAAAAGCACAGGAGCAGGCCATCCCATCGTGTCGCAAGGCAAGCAAGCAGGGCCGAAGACCAGTTTGGCTCGGCAGGGAACTCTTCTTGGAACTCCCGAGGAAATAGAGGTTGGAGGATCATTTTGTCCCACAGAAACATGTGTCTCTCACATGACAAATGGTGAGGGAATAAGTGTCTCAGCCTCCTCCTTCCAATATCCAGTCCATGGTTTCTTCTTGGCACTCCTAGCCACACTTCAAGTCTCTGTAAATTCAGACATCCAGAAACCCAAGGCACAGGAAGGCACAGATTTGCAAGTGTACACATCATCTCATCCAGTAGAATGAATGGGAGATGCTATTATGTACAAAGACAGTGTGTGCAGTTTCAGTTGGTATTCACCGGGTGACATTTCTGAATAACAGAGGAGATTGATTAAGCCTCTGTCCTGGTTTCAGCTGGGATAGAGTTAACTGTCTTCCTAGTAGCTGGTACAGTGCTGTGTTTTGAGTTCAGTATGTGAAGAATGTTGATAACACTGATGTTTTCAGTTGTTGCTCAGTAGCGTTTAGACTAAAGTCAAGGATTTTTCAGCTTCTCATGCTCAGCCAGGGCACAAGAAGTTGGCACAGGACACAGCCAGGGCACCTGACCCAAACTGGCCAACAGTGTATTCCATACCATGGGACGTCACATCCAGTATAGGATGTATAGGATGGGGGGGAGTGAGTGAGCGGCTGCGTGGTGCTTAGTTGCTGGCTGGGGTTAAACCACGACAGCCTCTGAAAGTTGCTTAGGATGTTTTCTTCTCTGTCCCAATCACACTGCTCACCAATCAGTCCCTAAAAAACCACACTTTTGTAGCCTACATTTAAAGGCAAGCAAAAATCTGTAAAGTTTACCCTGAAACAAACAGCATGCTGTATACAGTGCAGCAGTTCAGAAGCTTACTGACAGTGTCTCATACATCCATGTAGTGAAGGCAGAGCAGAGTCTGGAGGACACAAGGATTTGTCTCTTGTGAACCTGAGATCCAAGCATGTATCAATGATGCGCTTAACCTATTTTGCAGATGACACCAAGTTGGGCAGGAGTGTCGATCTCCTTGAGGGTAGGAAGGCTCTACAGAGTGATCTGGACAGTCTGGATTGATGGGCTGAGGCCAAGTGTATGAGGTTCAACAAGACCAAATATCAGGTCCTGCACTTGGGTCACAACAACCCCATGCAACACTACATGCTTGGGTAAGAGTGGCTGGAAAGCTGCCTGGTGGAAAAGGACCTCGGGGTCCTGGTCGACAGCCAGCTGAATATGAGCCAGCAGCATGCCCAGGTGGCCAAGAAGGCCGATGGCATCCTGGCTTTTACAGAAATAGTGTGGCCAGCAGGAGCAGGGAAGTGATTGTTCCCCTGTGCTTGGCAC